>NW_020799098.1:6769232-6845835 GCF_003259725.1 Athene cunicularia | reverse complement strand
TTTTTTTTTTTTTTTTTTTTTTTTTTAATAAAACGTGGTAGCAAATGCATTTATGGATTGCTGCTGGTTTTTAAGGTAACACGAATAATATGCATGGGATGATGTTACAGATATGCCTCCAGAATTGCTTGGCATAAATTATCATGTTAATCTGAAGGTGATTTTTTTTTTTTTTTCCTTCCCCCAGACATAGGGAGACAGGATGTCGATTCTGTTTATAAACATTATAATTTTGTAAGCAAATTATACCAAAGGAAGGGTACAAAGGAGAGAATAAGCCTGTTTACCGTGTAGATATGAGTCAGTCTGCTGTGCTGCTTTGTTTTCCTCTAAAAAATTAAATTCAGAAGTCAGGATTTCAGTCACAGTACCAATCTGGACGGAATAATGGTAGGAAGCACTGTTACCAGCGGCAGTTTTCAAAATTTCACCTGTTGTAACTTAAATTAAACAATTTATCGTCACCTTATATTTTAATAACTGTTGTCCTTATCGGGAAGAATGTTTGCTTTTAGGCCGTGATGGAGCAGCTAAAGATAATCATCCCTTTAGCCTCACTGAAAATAATGAGGCCTAATAAACTGAAGTGAATGTGTACTTTTTTCCCGGAGAATTAAAATTAACTATTATGTTTGCGATGTACATACATGTTTCAAATGTATCGCACTGATTCCTTCTCCTGGATCTTAGAAGATGTAAATATTCTTATTTAGCATTCAAGCCCCTTGGCAAGTACCCTGATGCCTTTATTAAAATATTTTAAATCTCATTATGGTATCCCACTAGGAAGGCAACAAGAAAATGCTAGGAAAAATAAAATACATGTAAATCATTTCAGTTGTAGATTGAAATCCCATTGGGTAACGCTTTAAAAAAATCTATATCTTTATAAACAAAAAGGGTTTAAAAGCTCCCTATAAAGTAGGACTATGCTAGTAGAAAGATAATTGTCCAGTGCATCTCTTTGTTCTGTGTTCTTATCTCTTTTATCTATTTTTAGCGGTGTGTTGGTGAAGCAAGCATGTAAAATTAGCAGTCTGAACTGCTAACTTTAGTATATTTTATAATGTTGCACTTTATTGACCCCCAAAGGCAGCAAGACTTCAATATTGGAATTCCTTAGTGTTTGACAAATAATATACTATTTGGTTTGTTATTATGTCAACTATCCCGAGAGTAGTAAGCTAGTGACAAAATGTTTTGTCCACTTGCAATTCACTAGTGTATTTCAGACCAAAATGTAACAAACAACCCTCTGCCCCCCGCCTGCCACAGTTTCCCAGTCTGAACAAGAGATAGATGTTTGTGGGGTGCCTGCGATTCAGAAGCAGATGGGAGAAATTGAAAGAGTTAAACTGTTCTTCATTTTTGTCATTGTTAATGCAAAATAATACTTGGGACGTGAATAGAGTTTCTCTGTGGTTGTTTGATGGCATTGAGGGCATAAATTGGTGCAGAGTCAGTGGTGTGTTCCTTGTCCTGTAAACACCCACACCCCCCAAATAATTTATATCCACTATTTCTCCATCAAGAGATGTGTTATTTCATTACTGAAGTGGCCAATAAAATAGTAATAATCCTGAGACCTGCTGTAGTCATGCTCAGTAGAGGAGTTTAGTCAATGAAACTGCTATTTTGAAATGAAACTGCTACAGTCACCTTTGTGAATTTTTCAGTTCAGTGTTGTCATATGTAGTTAAGGAGTAGCTGGAGCATGCAGCTTTTGAGCACACAGTATGCTACGTGTAAAAAGCTCATCATCGTAAATATTGTATGCGCTATGATACTTTATCATAATGTGGAGTTCCTGATAGCATGGCAAAACAAATTACAAGTGCCCTTACATTTGTCAGTTTGGTTAGCTCTTGACTTGTCCTTCTGTATCATAAAGATAAATAGCATCTGCCCTTTGTTAAAAATGTGTGATTCTTCAATTTACTAATCTCTCTTTTTCTAAGAGTTAGTGTTTTATTTACAATGTAAACAGAGCGGTCACAGTACTTAGCTGAAAGTGTGATCTGAGAGATTAGGATTGGTCTGGATACTGTGAAGTGTTATCATAGAGATACAGTAGCGCGCTTGCCAACATTTTGAAAGGTGAAGTCAATCCCTCCTTATCAAAGAACATCTTCCGCAGATTGGTGACTGGGCTGGGTAGTCCCTTTTGGGGAGAAAACTGACATTGCTCCAAAGTACCTGTTTACTTGAATACCATTAAGAATGGAGGGGGGAAGCAGCAAAACATCTTATTTTACAAGAAAATAGTTTGAACAGTAGGTGTATGGAAGGGTACAGATTTAAATGTCTTTACTTAAAAGAGGCTGGGAAGCAACGTGATCTTTAACTCGCTTATGTGAAATACAACACTACAATTGCTCATTGCCATTTTGCCCTTCCTTACCTACCATGCATTTGTAATAACTGTGTTTCTTGAAGCTCATCTGGAGAAGTTGGTGACTTGTGTGTTAGAGACCTGCCTTTAAGAGTAATATTTAGGTTTTCACCTCCCAAGCCAGCTGGGAACATTGATGAGGTGATACTCTCCAGCATGTGTCAAGCTTTCAAATCCCACAGCAGTTGGCAGTATGGCAACACAGCAGCCTCATCTGAGGCTCCCTAACCTTCTGGCCCCATAATTATTTATTTAGTGGGAGAGTAGAGATGGAGTTACACTTTTAATACGTGTCCTAAAATTTAAGGTGAGGATAAAAGTTGTAGTACATAGCCCTTTAGCCTTAGTTCCTCTGCTACACGTGTTTTCTCGCTCCCAGGCAGTGTAGCAACGGATATACAGTTTAGGAAGTCAGAAGTTCCCAGCTGTTTTTGGGTCTTTCTCCCCTGCTGCCTTGAGAGAAAAGATGATGATTCATTTTAATCTATGTGTTGGTTGGGAAGAGATAGCAAACATGCATTACAGATAAATCTAAAATTAACATTTCCTGCCGAAATATAACCCTTTGCTCCCTCACTGGGATTCCTCTGGGAGAAAGGGCAAGTGCAGCAGCCTTTCCAGTTGTGGTGGATGTTTTAGGATCTCTGAGCTGTGATTCCAATAGGATCTTTTCCAAGGCACAGTAATCCTCGGCCTGTCTCCCCAAATGATTAACATACTCAGAAGTGTTTTGGGCATCTGGCAGCATCAAAGCATTGTCTGTCTGAAACTGATGTATGACCTTATGTGGTGGTATTGCAGGGAGGGGGAAGCAGAGTGTCTCAAATTGTTTATGATGTGAAGAAGGGTGCTGTGAGTCCCTGGATTAGAATTTTTTAGGTGCTTATGGGGCCCTATCCTTTGATGTTCAGCTTTGGTTTGATAGTTGAAATGAGTAAAAACTTCAAATTGGTTTTGAACCTGGCCAGAGGCCTATCCGGTTCCTCGAGCAATATGGGATGGTCCCTGGGTTGCCTGGTAGCTGCTATCTGTGGCCATGTCAGGGACAGGGAGTGTCTGGAGTAGAGTGGGCCTCAGCCACACCCTCGGGCTCTGCCTGCCGCCAGCACCAGTGCCCAGAGCTGCTACTGCTGCTCCCTTGGCTGGCAGAGCTGGAGCTACACAAACCTCCATGGGTGCTGCAAACGTCAAAGTAATGAAATCATAATTAAAAAAAAAAAAAAAAAGCTTACAGGGTAAAATTAAATTCCAAATAAAAAGAAATCACTCAAAAGAAACCTCTCCTGAAAAATATCTATATATTAGATGAGTAGGTTAATTATTTTTTGATGTGCAAAACATAACATGTTTGTTTGCTACAACAGAGCAAGAATTTAATTTTTGAGGAAGATGATTGTAAATTAACTTGTCTCTTTTATGAAATATTTTTTCATCCCAAACATATCATGTTTCCTGTATTATTACTCCATTTACTAATTATCCAGTTTGTGTCTAATCAACATAATTGAAAATTGACATTGTTTGATTTTCTTTTTCTTTTAACTAAATGTTGCTGATGCTATAGCATGTTTTATGTTGGTATTTAATTTGGACAACCGTTGTTCATCTCTGCATTTTCATCTTTTATTATACCCGCCTTTTTCAAGGGGCTTTTGGAGGACCTTCCTTGTAGTGTACCTGCCAGGGTAGTCAGCCAGAAGGGATTCTCTGCAGAAAGCAGAAAAAGCTGGCTTCAGGCCTGGGGACAATTGTTCAGAGTAATTGTGAAGTTGAGGTTGGGGTTTGGTGTTTTTTTTATTAGAAAGCTTTTTATTTCTCTTACATATGTAGCTTCAGTATTAAACACGAGGAGATGTGATTATGTAATTTCACTTTACATTAGTTATTTTAAGGCGTATTTTAATAGTTCTATTTACAGGTCAGTGGATGTTCCTTATCTGCGTCCAAATCACTTTCAGTGAGTTGTGTCACCACCAACAAAATTGCATAAGTCTTTCTGACCCTGTATGTGTGCCAGAACTCAGCACATTACCCCTCACCCCCTTTTCATCTTTTTAGGGGAGCTCTGATGCCAACTCACAAGAAAAGCAGAGAAACGTTTCTTACCTGACATGAGTCACAATTCCAAATTCATGTATGCAGTCCAAATTTGTTACTGTTGGATGTGCACTGTCTTCCTGAACAGCCCTAATATTTTTGATAGATTCCATCTTCTGCTGCCATACATGGACATCCCTGTGAAACGAGTGGTGAGAGGCCCGTCCAGTGGGGTATGCTGGGAGCTTCACAATTATTTCTCACACTACCATGCAGAACATGACAAAAGCGTAACTGGTTTGCTGCCTTCTAAAGCAGGTGTTGCTTTTGCCACCTTCTGTGCTTGGTTGATGCGTGACCTTCAAAAGCGAGAAACATCTCTAGTTGGGAAACCATGACAGGCAGCCCAGTGTTATGTACGTTTACCTAAGCCTGTCTTGCTCTTGTGCAGAAGGGATATAGGCCCTTATCCACAGTCAGAGCAGAGTCTAACCACCAGTGTAAAAGATAGTGGTTTAGGAAAGCTGACTTCTCGGGGCAGCAAAAGAGAGTGGTCCTGCTTTCTATTTTGCTCATGTTGGAGCCTCTGAAAGCCAGGCTGACTGCTGTTGCCGCTGCCATGTGGTGGATTGTTCCTCTCTCCTGCCCTCCAAATATCATCAATAGGAATTAGCCCACGGCTGCTGCCTATGATGGCAGGAATGGCAAATCCAACTCTCCAAGGCTCTCCCAGCTGTATTCCTTTCCTATGGCAGGAGCACAGGCCGTGTACCATAAAGCCCTGTACCTGGCCGGGCAGGGGAATGGCCAGCGTGCTGTCCTGCATCGTGCTCTGCCAGTGCACTGGCAAGTCAGAGCTCAGAAGGCGGCCAGGAGAGAAGCAGCACTGCAGAGTAGTTTCATCATCTTTACTATTTTTTTTTTTTTTTTTTTTTTTTTCTTCGCTCTGCAGAATGTCATCGTAGCCCCTGGGTGAGTCAGAAGTTGGGAGAATGAGCCAGAAAGGAGCTGTACTAAGATGTGTACTCTCCAGTCAGATTGGGCTGATCCGCAGGAGGATTTGCAGGAAGGGAGTGCTGCCCCAGGCAGCTTTTAGTCATACGGATAATCGGCAAGAGGTGCTGCTGGGGGCTCACAGACAGTAATGTCTTTGCCATTGGTGCAGATCCCAGTATCTTTTAATTTATGATTGCAGAATTTCTTTTGGCATTTGTGGGGTTTTTACCTGAATGTGGATTTCCAGAATTAGCTCTCTATTTTAAACCAAACAGTCCAAAATTACCATTGCTTCTTGCAGATTTGCAGCATGGCACTCTCAATCCCATGAAGAAAATGTATGGCTTAGCAGAAACAGTGGTGTGGAGCACTTCATCAAAATTCCCAGATGAGTCAAATTTCATTAGGTGGTTGCAGCCAGTTTGTCTCTTGCTGAGTATGTAGCTTTAGTCTTTGCAGAGTCATGCAGGACAAAAGTGTTGAGCAGAGATAACCACAAGCCAGTCTCCAAACTCTTAAACTGATACTTAAATATTTTTTCTCTTTAATGTGTTGTACCAGATATGTTAAACTGTTTATTTTCAACCAGATAATGAGCGTTTTCACATTTGTGGTCTACCAACCATCTTAATGTGTGTCTAGTGCTTCGCTGAGTAGTATTAATGTGTATCACAACCCTTCTCACGTTGTTGATTTTCCCATTCATATAATCAGCATTACTGAGAAGTGATCTTCAGTAATTTGGTGTTGCATGTGCATGTTCCTATGCTGACTGGAACTGGCTAGCTAAGTCTTTCTCTATCTTAATATACGAGTGCTTGACTACGAAAGGTTAAGCTACAGACCAAAGCCACTGGAGCATTTTATTTTTGTCCTCACCAAATTCCCTCCTGCATGCCAAAAGTCTATCTCTGCTAGTTGTGCTCCTTTCCTAGGCTGCCTGTGCCAGGATCAGTCTTTCCATTCTGCTACCATTCATTTTGGTTTGTTTGCTTTAGCTTTCAAGGATCCTTTAAGATGAAAAAATGCCATATCAATTTTCAGTACCTCTATAAACCAGTTACTTACACCTAAAGGACTTATTACCTTCACGTCAATCGAGATTTGTAGTTAATGCTGCAGTCGCTTTATTCCTTGCTTCTGTCAAATTTTTCAGCTCCTGTCAAAGCCGATTTGAACTGTGTTGAATTTGCAGATAGTTCTTAATGTGGAATCTTTTCTTGTTATCGTAAACCTAAAGCAGCTTCCTACATCTGCTCTGCTTGAGATTTGTGGTCAGCAGTTTAGCCACCAAGCAACTACTCCTTTGTGAACTTTCAACTCAGCACAACCAGAGAGCAGACTTTTATTTTTTATTTTTACAAGCAAAAGCAACATCTAAGAAAATAACCTTTTATCTGTGTAGAGCTGGACATATTTTAGCCACGCCAGTCTAGATAAAAAGAATGTCTTGCATTTTTTAAAAGCTTGTGGGAGGAGGCTCACAATAGAGGCTCCATTGTACTGTTAGTACTGAGCGTACAGGAAATCACAAATTAGCTATGACGAGAGTATTGCAGGGGAGTTTTAAGTTTACTTAATTCCAGTAGTATTGTATGATTTTGAAAGGGTTTCACAACACATTGCCTTTCAGGTTTGGTTGTGTATGTTGTTTGTGTTTGGCAGTCCTCTGTTCAAGACTTTCTCTTACCATGTCTTTGTTCCAAAGGTTTCATGTTTTGAATCCTTGAATCCAGATGACTTTCCTTCTTACTGTAAATACAGAGGCATACGAATACACTTGGTATTTATCTCATGACCACCCTGCAGCCATCTAAAATTTAAATCTAGCATTATGTATTCAGCAGTGAAAGCTATCTCCTTAGAGCAAGCAATAAAAAAGGATTTTAAGTGGGAATTTGGAGAACTGTAAGCTGTAGGCACAACTTTTCCTTTCCTTAGACGATTTTGATCCTGCAGGAGGTTGAGTTACTCAGCTTCCAGTTGATATCAAGAGGAATTGGAGTGGGGTTACAAATCCTTAGGATTCTGGTGGCATCCTACATAACTAAGCCCAAGTTATTACAGGATAACCCTTTTGTTAAAATTTTGTCTAAAGATTGATTTGGCTCTGTACCTGCAGCTGAGGAGCAAGTTCTGTCACTCAGTTGAAAGAACCAGGATTATGAGGACTCTCCAAAATCATGACTTTTTTTTTTTAGTCCTGTGAATAAAGAAATGGCGAACAGTATATTGCATTGAACTGGTAATTTAGAATGTGAAGTACTGTGAATGTTACAAGTTTGCGTTTCTTTTCACATCTTGGCTAGCTTCTTCCCTCTGGACTTGTTTTTAAGCCTGTTAAATTATGTTAGTGATTTTTCTGAGCTTTGCGGCTTTGTTTTCAAAAAAATACATTAAAAAAATTGTTTAAAAATACATAAATAGAAAATACTTTCTTATACCCACAAAAAGTCAAAAGAAAAAAAAAACAAAACAGGGAATTGAAAATAAAGTTTGGTTTGTTTTTTACTGTCTTGGGGATAGTATCTTATAGAAATGATGAACTTTTTGAAGTGCGGTTTACACAATTCTAGCAGCTATTGAAATGCCCTAAAGATTTATTGGCAGAAGAGGATTTTTTTTTTTGTGCAGGAAAAAAAGGATCTCAAAAGTTACGTAATTCTTTCTCAGATTTTCAAAGAGAATTAGTAAAAATTAGTTTTTGTTTTAAAGATTAGTTCCTAAAAGAACATTAAACGGTGATTATTTTTATAAATAGTAAATATCCTTGTCTACTATATCGGAAATTTATTTGATCACAGAAGTGCATAGTGAAAGAAGCAGTCCATAAATAAGCCATATGATATCTAGGAAGATGCTTACATTTAATTAAGTACAATTCTCAATAAAGTTAATTAAGCAAATGCAAGCCTGTTTGAACTCATGTTTAAGAATAAACCAGACTTATTTCACATTTGCATTAAGATACTTAGCAATCAGCAAAACCAAGTCAAAATGTGGTACTTTGCAATGACTTTATATTGGGCATTTGTGTTGTAGTTTATAAGCGTACTTGAGTGTAAATACAAGGTTTTTTGTGTTGGATTCGTGCTAGTCTATAAAAGGAACTTCACTGAAGCACCTGTGTTAGGAAATGAATGTCCTACATGAGAACTCAATCACCTTATTGAAGTTCTCTTTTTTTTTCTTTTTTTTTTTTTTTTTCGTTATACAGGAAGTTTCTCATTACTAAAATCTTAGGTAAGTACTGAACTAAATTGAAGTGCAGGGTAGCTGACTTTCAGGGCAGATTTGGTCTAATTATTGACATGAGAATTGAAAGACGGTGAGGAGCAGAGATGGCAGTGTTAGCAGATGTCCTGAGCAGCGGTGGAATGAACAGATGGCCTTGGTGGTCCTCTCACACTGGCAAGTAGCCTCAGGAGTGACCTGGCATAATTCACTTGGTTTTTCTGTGCCCAGACCCACCATGCATTGAGTACAGGTAGTGGTTGGTGGAGAGGTTACCTGGGAAAGCACTCTGGGATCCACTGGAAAAGGCACCAGATTAGAGTAGGATTCTGTAGATAATCGTGCTCTGAGTAGGTTCTTGGTAGATCTTGTTTATGTCCTGTTTTATCACAGAGAAATGGTTTGGGAGGCAGTGTGCTTTCAGTTGTGAACTGAAATAAGGTGAATGTACTTAATAAAAAGACAACCTGTGGCTTGACTGAACATGACATACAAAACATTCTGCTGCAATTGAAAGACTTTTTTCAAATTAAAAATGTACTTTCCACCATTAAAGCTCTTCCTCTTTAAAGAGAAAAAAAGCCTCTCCTCTATATTTGAATCAGGAAGTTGTATTTCACCGATCAGCTTGACGGGACATGCATGCAAACAAACCAGCAAAATGCTGGTAAGTGATGAGGTTGCAGCTCCATGTGCTGTGCACCGAAATATGGTGATGTCACGCTAGCACAGAGTACTCCTGCTGAGATAGGAAGGCTTGGAGCAGAGACATGATTCTGAGCTATTTTTATTTAGCAGTTGAACTTTGGAAGAGAAGAAGTAAGGGATAATTTCTTTCAGTTTGAGTTTGCACATTGTACAACTATTAAAAACTTCAAGACGACTGTTAAGTAAAGACAGCTACTTGAAGTGCCAGATGGAAAAGAGCAAGAAAAATGCCTTCTGTTTAAAACAGAAAAGGGATTTTTGCTCGTTTTGGTGTGGGGTCTTCTTCAGTCCATACAGTTGCTGTGCTTGGTGCTCTCCAGTTCTGTTTAATATTTTTATCAGTGATCTGGATGAGGGGATTGAATTGCACCCTCAGTAAGATTGCAGATGACACCAAGTTAGGTGGGAGTGTTGATTATCCTGAGGGCAGAAAGGCTCTACAGAGGGATCTGGACAGGCTGGATCGATAGGCCAAGGCCAACTGTATGAGCTTCAGCAGGCCTCAGTGCTGGGTCCTGCACTAGGGTCACAACAACCCCCATGCAATGTTACAAGCCTGGGAAACAGCGGTTGGAAAGCTGCTGGCAGAAAAGGACTTGGGAGTGTTGCGGTCAGCAGCTGGCTGGATATGAACTGGCAGTGTGCCCAGGTGGCCAAGAAGGCCAGTAGCATCCTGACTTATATCAGAAACAGTGTGACCAACAGGACTAGGGAAGGGATTGTCCCCCTGCACTCGGCACTGGTGAGGCCACACCTCGATTACTGTGTTCAGTTTTGGGCCCCTCACTACAAGACAGACACTGAGGTGCTGGAGCATGTCCAAAGGAGAATGACAAAGCTGGTGAAAGGTCTAGAGCACAAGTCTTATGAGGAGAAGTTGAGGGGTGTTTAGCCTGGAGAAAAGGAGGCTGAGGGGAGACCTTACTGCTCTCTACAACTCCCTGAAAGGAGATTCTAGTGAGGTGGGTGTTGGTCTCTTTTCCCAAGTAACAAGCAATAGGACAAGAGGAAACAGACTCAGGTTGAACCAGGGAGGGTTTAGACTGGATATTAGGAAAGATTTTTTTTTCACCGAAAGGGTTGTCAAGCATTGAAACAGTCTGCCCCGGGGAAGTGGTTGAGTCACCATCCCTGGAGGTAATTAAAGAACATTTAGATGTGGCACTTACAGACATAGTTTTGCAGTGGACTTGGCAGTGGTAGGTTAACGGTTGGACTCGATGTTAAAGGGGTTCTCCAACCTAAATATTCTGTGATTGCATGTTGCAATTTTCAGTGTGGAGCCTATTTACATACTAGATGCATAACAAGATGCATTTCTCTCTTGTTAATTGTATGACAGAGTGCAGGCTTCAAACGGCATCTTTGTCACATGATACCAGGTCTGCATCGTAGCATCAGGCTGCGTTGCCGAAATTGGCAACGGCAATTTTAGTTTCTACTCTCATTGTCCAGTAAGAGCTCGCTCTTACGGACATTGCAAACATTTCTGCTATTCTAGAAATGCACTGGCTTTCTTAAAAGCTGTCGTGGTTTGTGAAATACGATACTAGCTGTTTGGTTTGGATGTGAGACCCCTTGATTCATTTTTTTGCAGAGTAGTCAATCTTATTACACCCATTTTCTATGGGTTTAGTTCAAGGCCTATGTTAGTTTATACATAACTTGGAATAATTGGAAAATGTGAAAAATGTGGAGTATTCTTCAGCTGGCTAAAATTTTAAAAGGACATTTTTTCCTGCCGGCATCTGGAATTCAGCCAGGTGAAAGTTAACATTCCCACAATACCTTTTCTGTGGGATAATGGGCAAGTTCAGGACAGCATTCTTTCTTTAATTTATATAAACAGACTGTGCTGGCCAAGGCTATGGGAGAAGTGTTGCTGAACATGAAATTGTTGCTGTTTGCCCTCCCAGTTGTTGCTCTGCTGACAATGATTTATTTTTTTCATTTCATTTCATTATTGTTCTTCTGTTTATATTTAAATAACATGGAGTCTTCTGCTCTGTTACCATTTAGGATATTGCTCAAGGCAATGCTGTATGAAAAAAATCAACGTGCTCTACCGATGATTTCATATGTGGTAGTGAAACAATGTAGCTAGTACAGTAACTTTCAGGAACTTCCAAAAAGTAGAAAGGTGTCTGTAGAACAGTAGTCTCCCACAATGGATGGAAAGAGGTGAAGGTCTGAGAAGCTGAACTGACCTTCCAGGTTCCTCAGCTTTACCACCTCTGGTCCTTCAAAACAGCAGGACTAAGCAGCCAGGGAAGCGAGGAGCTGGGTGTGCAGGTCCTGTCTGCTCTGTGGCTGGCAGGCAGCTTTCAGTTGCTGCTCCTGTTTTGAGTAGAGGTAATTTTTATAATTGATAGGAATTTATTGAAATACATTTTTTTTCCTGTCAGAATTCATTTCTTTGTACTTTCAGAGTTTCTGAACAGTTTACATACTGCAAAGGTTATTACAAAGTGCATAACTTTGATATATAGAGTTTCCTCAATTAGGAGTATTCAGTGTGTCTTAAGCATATATGCACAGATTTTTGGTTTGTGGGTTTTTTGTTGGTTTTATTTTAGGATCCTAAACAGGAATTTAGTGTGTACTGCCTCAGAGTAATAGTTTATACGTAAAGAACTCTGCAGAAATTGTGGCTTCCTCACCCAGATGAATTACTATTTTTCTATAGTAATTCAGTAATATAGTAAAAAACTATAGTAATGCTGGGTCAGTTAGCTGTGGCCAACCTTGGGGAAAGGTAGTCAGAAACATAAAGAATTTCAGAGATACTAAATATTTACAGGCATTTTGCATTGTGATAGAAACACTGTTCTTATTAAAAAATCATCTTATTGATTTACGAGCGTTTTGCTTAGGTCTTCTCTACCAGATTTTTTTTTTCCATTAAATGGCAGAGCTTTTCCTAGAAAAATGCATGTTTTTTTATTATCATGCTTGTTTAAAAGGGCAGCAAGCAACTGTCACATGTAAAAATTCAATTGTTAGTGAATTTTGAATTGATAGAGGAAGAAATTCTAGCAAAACCCTTAATCTTTCATGCTATCTGGATAAGCTGAAACGTGGCCATATAATTGTTCCCTGTCATCCACTGATGTCACTGAGGTCCCTACACAGACTGAAGCTAGTGAATGAACCTAAAAATCATTTTATGTAAGCTTTACATTTTCCTAAGCAGTGTGTAGGCCCATTATCATGTAATCTGTATGTTCACATAAATATGACATCAGTAGAATGGGTACAAGCACTTGTAATTTTCTGTTCTGTATTCATGCAGAGTGCAGCAAAACAGTAACATTAAAATGCACTAAAATGCATTAATGGTGGGATTTCCAGCTTCCAGTCCTGTGACCATAACTTTTCATCCATTTGAAACCTCTAATGACTTTTAATATTTTTTCAAGAACTAAATAGGAAGAAAAGTGCTGTTGCTTACTTATAAAATAAAGACATATTAAGAAACAGAAATTTATTGTTCTGTCTTCAGTCTGTATTTATTTAGTACATGGGTTTTATGGACCTTTTAATTGGAGGTTATTTATTTCCCTAAGTTCTCAAAAACAAATACCCAAATTGCTGGTTTTATTGCATGTAAATGGCAGTATCTTGGAACTGGCTATATACAGATCTGTATCATTCTTTTCAGTATTTCTAAGCTTCCTTGCTTAAAATAAGTCTGTTTTTTCTACATACGAATGCATACATGTGTGGACTCTATATGGCATTATTTCATGTATGAACATAGTTTTTGCAGAAGTACAGAAAGTGATAACATCTTTTTATCAGTTGTGAAGTTGAAATAGTTCATACACATACAAAATTTTAATTACAACAGATATGTATGTGCACGTGATTATGTGAGCCACTTGTGTTGCAGATGCGTATCTACTCATTCCTGATGTGCTTGATTTTGCCACTAACGCTCAAGTAGCGGACTGCCTTACTCTGCAAGCATCTCTGCTGACTGATTGCAGAACCCCTGCACAACTCGGTGTGAATAAGGAACAAAGCAAGACCTTTGATAAAGACAAAAAATAAAATCCTAATGAAAGATGTGCACTGAATAGTAACTTGTGCTTTCGTGTCTACCAACTGTGAAACCTCCATAAGAATTGCTACTATTGTACGAGTGTTCCCTCCTTCTTAATAGAGGTGTTCTGTATCCTGTTTTTCTTGTTGACTAGAGAGTGACAGCTTTTAGAAGTATTGTAATGATGAAGTGCCATTAGCTGTATACCATTCACATCTTAAATTGCATCCTTTATTGTGTTCTTTGCTATTCTTGTAAAATAGTTGGGTATGGTCAGGATCTTGATTTCCAGCACTTCTGCTTTCTTTTTATTGTTTTTTTTTTTTTTTTTTTTTTTTTTTTTTTTTTTTTCCCTTGAATTATGTGTATTTCTGTGATCAGTTGGCATGGAAACATGGCTCCTTTGTAGGCCAGTTGCTTTTAGCATTAATTTGCAGGTACTTGTTTTTGAATGTGAAAATGGAAACCATCTAGGTTCTTCATCGTTCCCCATCATTAATACGCATGCTTTCCGATGCAACATAAATTATCTTTCCTTCTGTCTTAGAGAGGAAAATGTACTCTTTAAAAAAAGAGGGGGAAAAAAATGCTGCATCATGTACACTGTATTAAGAAAACAGTACTTCGTATAAAAGTAATTTTTATACATATTAACTTGACAGAATAAATGAAACAAAGGCTTATGCCAAATCTTTGTTTAAGCCCTGAAAACATGTAACACTTCAGTAATGCAAAGTTGCATCACTCAGTTTCTTTTTATTAATGTGTTTATTGATGTTACCCTTCCTTTTTTTTTTTTTTATTTGAAGAGCACCCTTTTTTTCTTGTAGGGGTTTGCTGAATGTCACTTGAGAAAGGTTAGAGATCTGCTTTGATCAGTATTGGTGAAAGTGGGGGAATACTTTCATTGATACTTTGTGACTTTAGTGAAGTAGGCAGTTTCTGTAGTGGAGTTGGCAGTTTCTGAAATACAAAAGTGAACCTGTAGACTTTTATAATTACTGTAGCAATATTCATGGAGACGTGATGGTATGCTGCAGCACCTGCTTTGTGGAGGAAAACAAGTAGTGCTACTTCACATCATCATGAAGAATAGTTAGACTGTTAGTGTTTTTTCACATTTATAGAAATCTGAAGCTGTATCTGAATGCAGACTGGTTTAAGTACAGATAATTAAATATCTAATTTCAGAGTAGTCGCTTTCAAGTTTTTTAAGATGAGATTTAATCTTACTCTAATTCCTAATAGCTACAGGTCATTGTCTGAAGAGCTTTATATGAGATTGGATATGCAGAATAAAAATAAGCTTTGAGTTATTTTAGTTTGGCTTATACTTCTCCATCCCATTCCAGACTTCAAACACTTTGTTTCACTGGCCATTTCATAGGGAGCATGCAAAACAAAACAAATCCACTTGATACTGCTCATAACTCCGTTTCACATATTTAATAAACAGTTCATCTGGCCTATTTGGGTGTATTGCTGCACTGCTTGTTCTTCATTCCCTAATTAAAATGCATGCAGTTCAACTTAAAAAGCCTAAGTCTGTGCAGGATTTGACAAAATTCAATGAAGGAACTATAGATCTGCAGATTAGGAATGCACTCTTTGTGCCACTGGTCCTATTATATGAATTTCATGGTATTGCTTTGCAACTGTATTGCTCATTCCTTCTGACAGTTAAAAAAAAAAATATCAAAAAACAATACAAACCCCTATAGGAGTAAACCCCACATTTTCACATTTAATATTTTCTTTAAATAACATCAGTGGAAAAATAGTTTGCTTCATACCAAACCTATCTACCAAAACTGTTTAGACCCTTCTTGTAGCTACTTGCAAGTGGTTTTCTCAGAGGTTGAGAAAGAGTTTAGTACAGAAGATGAGGGGGTTTTGTCTTGCTTTCAGCAGTTTACAGATCTGATTTTTTACTAACTGACGCAACTGTGAAAAGAAGTTAGGCCGTGCCACTTCCTGTGTGACAGTATCTCATCATATACACAGAATAAAACCATTTCTCTGCCCTGCTGCCCCCACCCTCCCCCTCGCCCCTTTTCCTCCATTCTGTCACAAACAAATGGGTCTGTTAACAGAGAAGAGTGGAAAATAAATGGGTCCCACCCTTTTATAATCTTGGTGTACTTTTCAGAGTAACTGGAGACAAGATGTACTTCTGTGGCTGTTGTAAACTACTTTTCCCTTCCCCATCTTTCCTAGTCCAGCAAGGGCAGCAGTGAGACACTAGGGAGAAAATTAATTTACTTAATCCCCATACTGAATTGTAACTTTTCTGTCTTAGATTATCTCTTTTATGTTCTCTCTGGAACTAAATTTTCAGTAATCAGCACAGCCTCTTTCTACATATTTTTAGTTGTTTAACAGATTGTTGTCTGTGGCTGGTGTCCTGCAGCACTCACAACTCATTAGTTCTGACCCATGATAAATTTAAGTTCACACAGCCGCTGCCAGTTGTGTTCCTTTGTTTTGTGATAAGGTGGCCTCTAAAATTCAGGACAAAGCAAGCAAGTGTACTCGCTGTTGCATCATCCCTGCTCTCCAATAGTGTTGCAAGAGTGTCTTTCTCAAGTTCATTTATGCACAGATTGGGTACAGTACTCATTGAAATTAAAGGCTTCACTTCTGTTTGGAAGCTCTCCCATATTCTGTTGTGGGTGCTTTCCAGACCTCCCAGACAATGAAGATACTAATCATGTTGTCCTTTAAATATTTTTGACATAAAAATTTAGTTATTTTTATATGAAGTAGTTAACATGCTTTAAGGAATATCTAGTCCTGCTTGAGTTGAGTATTTTATCTGAGTGTTCTGGAAAGTGCCTGTAGAACAGATATGAAAACAAATGTATCGAAACATAGACAGTTGTCAAAGTGTCACTAGAAGAAGTTTATATCCCTAAAGGAAAAACACTACTAAAACTTCTATTAGCTGTGCAGTTTTCAGTAACTCCATTTTGCAAGCCGTTTGGCTGCTGTGAGATTGAGGTAGGCATCATATAAGGTTAGAAAACAACAAAGTTAGTTGTCTGCAAGGTAAAAATGCAATAAAAAGTGTCTTAACAGTATTTAGTTAAGAAATTAATATGCTGCAGCTTCCTGTAAGGAAATTTTATAGTCACTAGCATTCAGAACTTGGAAAGCAGATTTCTGTTGAAAATACTGGTGGGAAGACTGGATGCTATCAGTATTCCTTGAGTAGCAGTTCAGAAAAACCCGTTGGGGTCACATTTCTTTATGTAGTGTGGTGGTGTAGACTTTATCAGAAATAATACTAATGAATTATTTTTCCAAAAGTACAAGAACACAAGCTGGTGTTGCCGCTTAAACCGTTTTGCTGTTTGGCCAGCACCACCTTACTCCCTGTTTGTATGTACCTTGTTTTAGTCTGGTTCACAGTGCAGAACCACGTCTGGGCTATATGTGGATATAGAATTTTCACTACAGAGAGTTATTTTACAAATTTCATCTGCTATTCTCCGTACTCATTTCTTCTTTTCTTTTTGTAACTGGGATGACAGTCCTGACCCAGGAGGGACAGAAAGAATGAAAAGATTGAGCTGAAGAAAATACTGTAAGAGCTATGATTTCCTCTGAAATAACAGTTGTACTGTCAAAGCACCTAATAAGCAAAAAGAGAGTGGTAGTAACCAAAGTTAGGGAGCAGAAGTAATAACTTCTGATTTTTTTACTTTTGCAGTGATAACCTGCACTAAGTTGGTTTGCTTTACATCCAGAAAATAGGGAAAATATGTTATGAAGACCTGTTGCTCTGTTGTTTCTCAGTCTCAAGAGCAAGGATTAACTTCATGTTCTCCCATGATACTCTGGAAAATAGTCGTAATGCTTTCTTGGTTTTGGGGAGTTAATCGATAGCTGTTGTCCTTCACTGGGCAAGCACTGAGCTGTCATTTTCTCCCATTTTTTTTAGAAATTAAGCCAGCAGGAAGCAGTTAGACTTGCTTTCCAATATCTTTCTCTGTCGTGTCCATTTTCTGAACAACGGAATGGGTTTCAAGATATGTTTCAGTTTACTTGCATGAAGTCGGTGATCCTTTGATTATCTTTGGATGATAAAATTCCAAGTCATTTGAGTGTTTCCTGTGACTGCTTTTAGGAATATAATGCTCCTGCATGCCTTTCAGCATGCTGCTGTTTATCCTGCTACTGACATCCCTCTTGTTTCTAGTTTCAGAAAATGTAGAAAAAACATAGAGTAAGGTTTCTTATTATAGAAATTCTTTATTACATCTAATATATTGGTCTGGTTTCCATTCAAATTGCTTCTCAGTCTGTTGTCAATCTATATTTTGTTTTGAAAGAAAGTTGCTGGGGTCCATTTTTTGTAACTGTCCGTTTTTCACAAACTGTAACACTGCAAAGTCTGAGGCTGTCACTGCGAGAGGGGGAGATGACATTTGTGTGACGCACATATGTGCCGTGGGCAGATTTCGTAAATGTCTCTGCATGCAGATTGGGGGACACGGGAGCTGTAACAAGTTGTTGGGTTTGTTTTTTGGTTTTGTTTTTTTTTTTAAGATAAAGCATACATGGAAGAGGATAGAATAAAACTACAAACTGACATCTTAACTTCATTTGTGGAGAGATGTAATAGTGAATTCATTTTCCAAAATACAGTGCTCAATCAAACTGAGAATATACAGTTGAAGAGATAGCCTGTTAAGAAATCTTGCCTGTGTGAAGAATGAAGGGTAGCCCTTTGCCTTTAGATTTTGTGAGTTGTATAATGGTCAATAATTCCTTTTAAACGATTTCCTTGCAATTGATGTTTTTAGCACCGATAAATGTTTTATGCAATTTACAGAGATAAAACATGATTTGTGCCCTGAAAAATTTGTAATTTGAAGCCTTTATCTGCAGACAAAGCATTTTTATGCATGTGAATAGATGCTTTTCAAGTTGAAAATAGTTACACTACAGAGACTTAAAGAAACATAATAAAGCCTAGTGAAAAAATGCAAATATGGGTCATTTTTAAACACTTCTGACTTTTCACCAGTTCAGTGGAAACAAATTGTTCAAAAACCTTCTCTAAACCCCTTTAGTATGTGGTATGTGTGGGAAGAAATATTTCGCTTCTCTCATCAAGTCATGAGAATAACTCCTGATTTTAACTGGTTTTCAGTACAGCTTTAACTGTGATATTGGGACCAGAGATTTTGTAATTGAAACTCAAAACTCTAGTTGAAGAAAAGCTCAGTAGAACGGCTCTCTTACATCATACACTTTTATTATATTATGATTAAATGTAACATGATAATATAAACCCAGCTTTTGCCTTAAACTGCCTGTTTTATTTGGCACTTAGACTGTTGTTACTGGCCCGTTCTCAGTGAGCTTGTCATTTTTCTATATCCTGTTTGCTTACCTTCAAAATGAACATCTCTTCAGAAAATCCTATTTATTCAAGCTTGGTTTGGCTGCAGAGCACCCTGAATGGGAGGTGCAGGACTTTGATTTCAGTATGCTCCAAACTTTCTCATGTTCTCATTTTTACAACAAAACTGTTCTCTAGTTTGTAATCATCATCAACCATTTTCTTAATATTGACAGAGAACAGCAGAGGTCAGTGGCTGTGGAAGGAACTGAAAAGGGAGAGAGAAATAAGAGCTTTAAGGAGCTCTTTGCACCAGTTCAGTGTTTTGTCAGAGTTGCTTTGGTTTTCAGAAGAGCATAATGGAGTGTAACTGAAGAGGGAGTTTATTATCCTTGTTTACCAGAAACCTTAATGCTGTGTTAAATTGTCCTATTTTTGATTACGCTGCTCCTAAAAGTCTGAGCTTTATATATATTTATTTGGTTTTTAAAAAGTGTTTTAGCTCTGTATCTTAGAGGATGTTTCTAGCTTTCCTCCCTTCTTTCTGTCCCTAAACAAGAGAGTCATAGTATTTTTTTTCACTCTAAGTATTGCTGACATGTATGTAGCACTGTGATGCTGGGCTGAGAGGATGGTGAATCACATTAGATGCTTTCCCAAAATAAAAAAAAGTTAAGAAGTTACAAAGAAAACGGAGAGGTCAGTTTTCAATATGTAAAATACTTCCGTACTGTTATTTTTAGCGTCATTTGAGTGTGTTCTACTGACCTCAAAAAAACGAAACCTTGTGAAACTAATCTGATTATCCAAGGCCCCACACTTGCTTATCTTCAGACATTTTGATAAGGGAAATAAGGAGTGCCCGAGGTAATAGTTTAACGTTCTTGGTCAAAGTACAGGTGTGCTGTTAGAGAAATTGCTTTCGGTATTTGGGATCAGAATAAAGGAAGTCTTTGATGTTGGCCCTGCTGGGGTTATTGGGTTTCTTTGTCTGAGACAGCATCCTGTACAACACCTATGAGAAAAGAAACACAGAAAAGCGGCCATTAAGACAGGCTACATTCAGAAATTATATTCTGTAATAAATCTGTGGCAGTGTATTAAAAAAAAAGTGAAATTAATACTCCAAAAGCAGTGGCACTGACAGTGCTAAAAAGTGGTATTTTTTTCCAAAGCATACTTACAGCTCAGGTAGTGGTTTAAAACGAAATAAAACCACCCAAACCTGCTGGAATAAAGTAACTTGCTGTGGGATAAATATTTTTGGAGGAGAGAAAAGAAAATATTGTTTTCTTGATTTTTTTTTTTTCCTTCATAGGTCAAATACATAAAATTTTACAGGTAAATCAAGAGTTGTTCCTTGAGGGTATTAAATTTTAAATGAACATTATGTGGCTGTTCAGCTTAAATCAAAATCACAGCCAAGATGCCAGTTCTGATAACATGATTTAAAAAAAGAAAAAGCAATGCTTGCATGCTTCTTTATGTTGAATACATGAGAAAAGAGCAAGGGTGAAAGCCCCTGATGTAGTTCCCTTCATATGTCAGCACAGCCTTGTTTCACCAACCCATTCTAGACTTGTGTTCTGTATTCTAAATATTGTCCTTAGAGTCTCCAGAACCGCTTCTTCTGTGGAAAGTGTTTTAGTAAGGCTTGGCATGATCTATATTGTTACTGGAATGGCTCGGGGAGTTAATCATTCTGCTCCTATTACAATTGTTGAAGCAGATTGTTTTTCCAGTTCCTGTTTTTTTTTTTTTTTTTTTTTTAAGTCACACCCACCAACCTATAAAGTTTATGGGCTCAAATATAAGCTCAGTTGTATTTTAAACTAGCGTTTGGGTGTGTGTTAAGGTGGGTGCTCCCCCCTGCCAGTTGCCGTTATCAGCCTGTTCCATGGTCGCTGTCCTGGGAGAAGATGACAGCGGATGTATACCCTGATACGTACCCAGCATATGGTGTGTTGTGGCAATGTCTTTGATGCAGGCTTGGTTCATGCATTCAGCTCTGTAGTTCAGAAGTAACTGCCCCATCAGTAACTGGGAAATCGATGTCCATAGTTACAGGCAAACCTGACTGCTGGAGTGTCGTACTTCTCAAGTTCTTTGGTTCTTAATTTGTAGGTACTGTCTCGAGCTTCACTGCAGTGATTCCTGTAAGTTACCAAGTAGTTTGTGGCTTTTGCCACAGCATGCAGAGGCAGGGGCATTTCGCGTACACTATAAAAAACATGGAATAAGTAACAAAAGTTGCCAGCCTTAGTCAGACATTTTGTCAAGCTGAGATTAATGGGAGTGTACTCAGTTAGGGCAGCTTCACCATCGCTGATTTGTGTATGTTTTTTTACTCCCATCCTCCTTCCTTTACCTAATAAAGCTGAAAATATTTGAAAGAGTGAAATATTTACTGTAGACAGGCACTGAAATGCTGCCTATGCAAGGAAAGCCCAGTCCTCTAAAATGTTTCGCCTTTCTCTCGAGTTTGCTTTCATGCATCTGTTGCTTGAAAACAGCACTTCTGCAATGTTGTTTTTGTGTATGTTTTTATTGCTGATACTTATGCTTTCTCATTTTAGTGGTAGATATAGTTGTTACTGAATATTGTCATTCAGTTTGCTTTTTAAATGGTTATAAACAATTAAAAACTTTTACGGTAAGGCATTATGCTATTACTGCTTGTTCATTTGACGTTAAATAGGTGTGATTCATAATGTTTTAAGTCCTATTTTGAAAAGTATTAGTTAAGATTAGGCATATCACTATAGCATGCTCTGAATATGTAATTTGAGTAATTTTTTGACAGATGTGAAATACTTGCAGTTTTCACATGGATGTTTGAAGTACATATAATAGAAAATGTTGCTAGATGATTTTGTTTCCCCTTAACAGAACAGTATTTTTGATCTTTCAAGATGTGCCTTGTGGGACCTTTGTTTTTTGTACCCTGACAAGCATTTAGGATTTTGTGTGCATACTGACTGATGTTAGACAAATAACAGCAAAATGACTCAATGTTTAAAGACTGGTTAGGGATCACTATTTAAAAACACAACAGAAACCCATATCCTTGCATTCATCCGAGTTAATATCTGAGAATGGCAAGTTTACTTGCTGTGTGAATATGGAAGAGGAATGAGGAATCATGACTCTCAGGTTCCAGTAATGGCAGGGGAATGTAGGATTTTCTAAAAAGAAGCCATTGGGTTATTTTGTTTAGATTGTACCGAAAGGGAAATCAATTAGGATAGTTGTCTCAGAACACCCAGTGTTGAGGCCCTTGTATTGTAGGCTGTATCAATTGCTTGGATTACCAGGCTCATTTCTCACAGGTGGTAAAATAATGATGTGATGTGTGCATAAATCTAAGTGCCATGGAAGTCTATGGACCAGAGTGGTAATTACATACTAGTGATATTGGTTATATATTTTGTATAAGGGAATGAGCTGTGAATGTCCTGGAGAGCAGCTGGATGTATTTCAATCTTCATAATTAGCAAGAGGATATAAGAGGGTGTGACTGCTTTGCACATCGTTGGGTCAACACAGCACAGGAAACCACTTTTATTTTTCTTGGTCTCTTGCAAATTAAAAAGAAAAGAAGGAAGATGACTTGTTTTTATTGAGTTTAGGTAAATAAAAAGCATAGGCCGCAACAGAATTCATCAGCTGTGCTCTTCCAGTAAAGTTTCAGTGTGCTTAGCATTAACCTCAGCCCTGCAGATTTCAATAGAAACTGCACATACGCTTTGAGTGAAACTTATTCTTAATTTTCTCTTGTATGTATATTGTGAAGTCCAGATTTTTGTTCCCTTGAGAATCAGTTTGGGATTATTGCTGTTAATTTCAACATGAGTTGCAGCAGATTCCTAAATTTTTAGGAAGGAACATTAGTTAGAAACATTAAACAAGAAAAGAAAATAATTAAATTAAATTTAATCTGCTAAGTAATTCAGGCTTTCAGTGGTAGCTGTCACCTCTTGAACATGCCCCTTGTTGGTGTTCTTTATTTAAGAATATACTGGCCTCTGCCCCTGCCCTGACCCCAATCTCACATCCTAAATGATGGGAGATTGCATCCTGCTTGTATTGAAGGCAGTGGCAAAAGGTGTTGGCTCTGATTTTGGTGGAATTGTGTCCAGCAGGTTGAGGGAGGGGATTCTTCACCTCTACTCTGCTCTCGTGAGACCCCCCTGCAGTGCTGTGTCCAGCTCTGGGGGCACCAACATCAGAAGGACACGGAGCTGCTCGAGTGGGTCCAGAGGAAGCCATGAAGATGACCAGGGGCTGGAGCCCCTCCCCTGTGAGGACAGGCTGAGAGAGTTGGGGGGGTTCAGCCTGGAGAAGAGAAGGCTCTAAGGAGACTTTAGAGTGGCCTTCCAGTACTTAAAGGGGTGACAGGAAAGGTGGGGAGACACTCTTGATCAGGGGGTGTACGGGTAGAACGAGGGGTAGTGGTTTTAAACTGAAAGAGGGCAGATTTAGATTGGCTATAAGAAGTTCTTCACTGTGAGGGTGCTGAGGCCCTGGCACGGGTTTCTCAGAGGTGTTGTGGCTGCACCCTCCCTGGAAGTGTTCAAGGCCAGGTTGGACGGGGCTTTGAGCAACCTGAGCTAGTGGAAGGTGTCCCTGCCCATGGCAGGGGGGTAGAACTACATGATTGTTAGGTCGTTTCCAACCCAAACCATTCTACGATTTTATGATTTTTGTATTTCAGACTCAACATCTAAATATGCTGAATATAAAAATACTGAAGGCTGTTAAGCACTGTGGGGTTTTGGTTTTTTAATCCAATTTACTGATCCATGTACCTGCATTGTAATTGAAAGTTTATTTCTACTTCACTGCTTGTAGAGTTTTACTCTACCTTGAATCTGAGTGTTGCTTGAGGTCACGGTACGTGAAACAATGAGACTACCAAAATAAAGCCCAAAATTTAAAAATGCATGGTGTCAGGAACCTTAAAATATGTTTTTAAAGTATGGTGTTTTTAGGAATTTTAGTAGTGCATATTGGCAAATCTAATTCATAACAGCTTCTGTGTTCGTGTTATGAGTGGGATATTTTTTATTTGTTTTGACAACTCGTTCTTTACTTGAATTAATATTAGCATTTATTTTTAAAAAACATTTAAATTTTTTTGAGGGCTTATAGTAAATAAGTGACAGCTCTGTGACTGAATCTACAGCCTAGGTAAGAAAATAAAGTAAAGGTAAATGCCACAGGGGATTAGTCTCATGTTACATGTGCAAGATTATAAATTAGTTGAATTTCCAACCTGTCATTTCTGGGTCTTGTTTTTGTAAATATTGATTAGATTTTTCAGTAGTTTGTGTTTTGTTAAGAACTTAAATCACTTTGATGTTTTACAGTGCATAAAGGAAGTTTTGCAGACCAAATTATTTTAAAAGGACATTGTCAAGGGAGTTTTCCTGCTTATTTAATCTTTGCACTTGTAAGAATCCTCAGAAAAGTGAAAATGAAAAGTCCTTTGCCAGGCTGCTGTCCTCCATTTCATGTGCATATTGGTTTGTCATTATAGGGTTACTGATAAGTATTGTACTTTTTGGCATTGATGTATTTTTCAGAAAAAAGAATTGAAGCATTTGTTTTGAAAAAAGAAAAACACATTTAAAGAATTACATGGACTTTGCAAACAGATTTAAGAAAATGAAAGGTAGGTCAAATTTTGGGCCTACAAACCTGACAGTGTCCCTCACTTTTAATATGTATGCCTTATTTGAAACATTCCCCATCCTAATGATGTTATATTAATCAGCGCCAGAAAAATGTGAAAATGACATTAATAATCATTAATCTTAATAGCTTATGTTGTTGCATTTTGGTATATTTTCCAATGTCAGGAAATGGTGACAGCCTGCTTTGAGATCTCTATTATTTGTGCAATATGATCGCTTTAGTTACTGTCAGTTTGTAACATAAAAGGATGTTTTATGAACGGTTTAGTGTATGTTCTAACAGCCCAGAGTATGTCAGGGAGAGCTTTCTTATCCTCCAGTTCTGAGTATGCCTAATGGTACTGGCTTCAACTTTCCGTCTTGGAGTGTGGCACACAAATGTGCATCTTTGTTTTGGAAGTGACAGGAGGTGCAGGTAGGATTTGGGAGGGGGGAGGAAAGTAGTCCACTTAGGTAACTCTTTTTTTTTTTTCTAGTTTAAAAAAAAAATACCTCTCGTGCTAAGGTTGGTCTGTTAGTTTGTGTGTCCCCATGCTAACAGAGATATGGAGGTAATAATAATTCATGACCCTTCCTCTCCTATTTTGGTTACAAAGCTGGATGATAAATTCATTAATCCTCTTGTTTGTGAGACCCACAGTCAGTTGAAATGCTTGTCAGGTTCTGCAGCTGAAAACTGCTTTTTAAATTTCTAAAATTTTTTTCTGTAAAAGCTGGACTAGAATAGAGTTTCGATATTTTTTTTTTAAGAGCAGCTAGTCCAAATTGCAATTCTGGTAAGGCACTCTTCTGTTTTACGTATGTAGCAGCTATTCGCAATGTGGCTAACTGCTCTGTCTGTCTGTGTGTGCACATTATACCTGGTACTATTTTGGAAAAATCCAGCAGTCTCTGGCACAGTAGCTGTTACTGGGGCAAGAGTTTCACTACCAGATTATTTCCATATTGGAGGAAAAAAACCCCACCAAACTAATAGCTGGATTATAGCTGTCATGGGAAACTTTTTTTTTTTTTTTCCTTAAATACATTTAGATAACCTTAAGGGCCTGACTTAAACCCAACAAAACCAGCAAGTTCAGAGTTAAGGCTTCTCACTCCATCTCCGGTACTTGCTGGAGCATTTGGCTCTCCAGCACCGGTGGTACTGGAGATTATAAACTATCCTCAGCTCCCTGCTCACCTAGGCAAAACGTTTGCTGCCTGAGTGGTGCCGACTGTTCCAGGTATGTCTGTTTACAATACACCTGCTGTCCTGTGCAAGGTGCCCTGGGTGTCTTCACAGTCTGCTGGTTCCCCTGGTATGTTAATGGCCAGTGGCAGCACAGCAGGTGTGGTGGAAGGCCAGCAGCGAAAGGGGGAAGGGTACAGATGCAGTGAGAAGCTTTAACTGAGTTTCCTGGCTTCTGTGAGCACAAGTCAGACCCTTAATGTTGTTTTAATGTATTGTTTGTGTTTAATTTTTAGTAAAAATTTGAACGCCATCCAGGCTACAGAGGTTGCAGTGGATAAGAAGTTTAAAAGCTTTGGTTCAAGATTACAGGAGGCTGCAAGAAAAATTAAAGACATGGAAATGAGGATGGAATGACAGGCTGCTATTTTGCCTCAGAATGCTGAAGATTGTAAAGCATTGAGAAATCGAATTCATGACCCTGGAAATCAAGCTCAGATTAAGAAATGTCAGGTTGGTAGGGGTTCCTGAAAGTCTCAAGTTAGGATAAACTGAGATTGTTTTCCCATAACAAAGGTTCTAGGATGTGGGGGTGGATGGTATCATTTTTGTTATCTGTGTTATGTGAAATGCTATACCATATGCTTAAATAAGCCAGCTAAGTGTAATTCTTTTTTTAAAATTAGTTTCACATTTGTGGTGTTCAATGTCGTTTTTGAACGATTTACTGTTATTTCTCTCTGGCATCAAGTTGCATGATTTACTGTTAATGCAGGCATGGAAAATACTGTTCTTAAATACATGTTGCTTTATTCTGCCACTCCAAGGGTTTGCTGCAAAGCAAAACACATGGTGCGGGTAGGACATTTCTAGATAAGAGACAGGCAGAACGTATCTAAATGGTGGAAGAAGTAGTTTTTTGTTCAAAGGGTTCTGATTCATAATGAAACTGTGTCTTTCCAAATGTAAACTTTAAATAGTGACTGCCACTGTGATTAAGTTACCGTAAGTTTACTTAAGTGTTGAGTTATTGTCTGCGATTCAGTGATACGGTATTTCGGCAGAAAGATTGTGCAACAGGAAATCTGTGCTGAAGTTCAGAAAAGATTTTGGCAAGCCAAGGTTTGTGGAGTTTTCCTGGTCAAGGTCACTGGATGTATTTGAATTCTGGGGACTCTTAATGAAGCCTGAGATTCTCTAGCAGAGGGTTTAACCTTCTAGTTGTTTTTCTGACTTCCGTTTCTATACTCTGGGGGTCGGTATGGCGTGCCGCTTAGCACCAGCATTAGACACAGGTAACTCGGCTGAATTGATAGATATACTGGCATGAGGGGAAAACCAGACCGTTTTATTTTAGATAAATCATTATTTTAAAGGAATGTGTTTTGTGACACTACTTTTCATTATTTTCTGAGATAACCCGAGTCAGAAAAGTGTTTCTTAACAGTGTCAGTTTTTAATCTCATCTTCTGTTATGTTTGGACTGTATGTGCTCATCTGCTGACAGAGATGCTTTAGTTGTAGGTCTGAGGGAATCATCTGTACCATATCTTTCCTCATTCATCTTCAAAAACTTCAGTGTCAAACGTCTGTTTTCTTTTTTTAATTTTATTTTAGCTAGGACTCAAACTTGTCATTGAAATCCTGTCTTTGCTGGACTGACAATTAAGATGATGACCATAACATTTCAGTTGTAAAATGAGCACAGTTATTCTATGCAATATGAATAGGTCTTGCAATGTCATTTTTATGTTTCTTTCAAGACATAATTGCATTTTATTAATGCTATTACATACACTATTTTGACAGAAACATGAAGGCGGCTATAACATGCTTTATTTTAGGGTGTTTGTAGGTGAATTTAATGTGGGGTTTTATAATTAAGTTCCCATTAAAGGATAGTAATTATTTTCTGGATAACTGTGTATCTTTACATCGTGCATTCATGTAGTGTTTGTGTCCTGTACCACATTATTAGTGTGTGGTTTATTTACTAAAAATGAATGTTTGACGGTTATGTGGCCATTTCTGGTTTAAACAGGTAACAATAGTAGGTTAGCAAGAGGCATGATTTTTAAAAATAATATTAAGAAGGCTTTCATTTAATTTTGGTGACTGGATATTACTGAAAGAGTCTGTTCCAGAAGTACTTATAAGCATGCTGATCACAATAGAGGTTAGGAATTGATGGTTTTACAGCAGAATAGTTTTTATGGGTATTGTACCCATGGAAAACTTTGTTGGTGAATACTTCCACATCTGAATGCCTCTGCTATGGTGAGAGTACTGCAGAGTCAGTCCATTGTCATCATCAGTTGCTGGAAGACATTGGGACTAGAACAGAAAAGAACCAAATGTAGTGAATATTGTTCTGTCATCTTCAAGTGTAAAACCTGTTTGCATAGGTAAAGAATTTAAGTGCCAGATTATAGTAGGGCTCACCTATAATCCTGACTTGGTTAGGAGTGGACATGAAATTTATGGGTGCAGACTGGGCATTTGAGGCTATGAGGGTAACAGTCTCCTTGGCTGTACTCGTCAGCCCCAGACCTGAGCTTGGTCCCATGGGGAAGCAATACGCTGCTTCTGGTGACTTGTGAAAATCTCTTCCCAGCAGCTGCTTTTCTTCACCAGGTATCTTGTACAGCTGGGATTCTAATAATTTTCTATCCACTTAAAATGTAGATGACAGTCTTTCAGGGCTTGCTTTTTGACACAGGCTGGGATTTAAGATGCAGGGATTGCTTGTAGAAGGTAGCCAGGGAACCTCAAGTCTTTTGCATTAATGTGGTCTAACTTGTATTATCAGGCAATAAGCAGTGTTTTTAAATTCACGCTGCAATAAAAATATGTTGTTGAAATTTGCATACAAGAAATATCTAGCCTGCTTCACTTTGCAGTGTTTAAAACTACTTTAAAAGAGGAAAAGAAATTATGTACTTTATTCTTGGTCTTGCTTTTCCTTATCTCTTCAGGAAGTCCCCTTTTTTCCACCCACGCTTAACTACTTTTGTGTAAATGTAATGGTTTAATATTATTCCCTTGAGTACTTTTGTATATTTATAGCATCTATACTGTTAAAAGGATGCTCTCTAAATATCTGTTTATAAGGATTACTTTTCATTTTAAGGTTCCGTAACGAGGTTATAAATGAAGTCCGCACTTTCAACGAATCTTTCTTCCCCTTGATACTTAATGTGTATTTTGTTGTCATTCTACAATGTTCCAAGTGGGATGTTGATTTAGGGAGGGACATTCTGTTCATATTTTGTAAGAGTTTTCAACAGCAGATTTAAGTATGATGTGTTTATTTGACTAAGCTATAAAGAATTATTTTGTAAAACTTTTTTAAATCTAAGCAGACCTACATAGATCGGCAATTAGCCATTACACTTGGACACTGTTTTTTCAGTCCATTAAAAATTTTTCTGTTTTAGGCTTTTTTCCAGTTAAATTTTAGTCTCAGCAAATCATCATCACATATGTAAATTGAACAGTCAAATCCTCACTGAGTTGCTTATGATATTCCATAAGCCGTTCTCTTACAAGCCTGGACAAGATAATTCTCACTCTGTCTAGAGCTGACAAAGGTGTGGAAGCGAATCAAAACATAAACCTTGGATAAGATCGCAGAGACGCTTCTTAATAGTGCAGTAAGGATGCATCTTTAAAAAACAAATGTACTGTTTTCTTAGTGGTTTTATCCATCTTCCATTGTTCAGCCTCCTGAACCTCCATGGCATTTTTTTTTGTTAGGTCTTTCGTGTTTGGTTGATTGCTGACTGTAAACTTGTTCCAGCTTTACTAGCTTCAGTCCTTGAAATCTTTTTCTTCCATCAGCATAAACAGACTACCTATAACCTATTTTTTAAATTACATTTGCATGGCTTGAATAACAAGTCTTCTCTGTTTCTTTGTAGGCATTCGACCTCCGATCATGAATGGGCCCATGCACCCACGCCCTTTGGTAGCGTTGCTGGATGGCAGGGATTGTACAGTAGAAATGCCTATTCTGAAGGATGTAGCCACAGTGGCATTTTGTGATGCTCAGTCTACACAAGAAATTCATGAAAAGGTAATACTTAGAGGTATAATGGAGATGTTTTAGAAAATGCAAATATTTTGATGATTATGAACAGATACAGTGTTGTGTTAGCTGTGATAATGTGTTTAGCTATTGCTTTTTAGTTAATGGTTGATTCCCTTAGTGACTTGAGTTACTGGTCATTTCCAATAAGTGATGAAACAAAGATAAAAATGTCTGTGTTGAATTCTGATTTTGTGTTGTGTGGCTTTGGCTGGGTGTTGCTCATATGCTTACCTACGGAGTTAAGACTTCATGGAGAGAGTTACCTCTGGGAAAATTATATTATTACATGATATTTTGAAATGCTTCTTGGAAACAGTGTTGCTCAGCCTTCAGCTGGAAAGCCAAATCTCCCTATTGAATTGGCCATGTGAGGAACTTTCAGACTTCTTTATTTAGCCAAGGAATTGTGCAGATTGGGTTAGGAGGCCTTATGCACTGAGAACTGACACTGCGGAAGAGTTTCAAAACAAATGCTAACCCCAAATTGTTTTAGAAAATGAATTTAAAGATATATTCTAACTATGTGTTATTCCAGAAATTCGCACCCTTCCTGGTGGTTTGGGAGCTGTAAAACAACTAGTGATTCTTAATGTTGTCAAAGGTTTTCCCATTTTCTTGGAAAGATACCCATTTTTTGTGATGATAGTCCAGGGAGCCAGCTGGCTCACACACCTACATTTTCTGTTCAGATGCTTCTTCCAGCACAAAGGCCTCTTGTCTACCCCAAATCCTTGCTGCTCCTTAGACAGCAATAGAACCTTTTCGCATCCATATTTCTGTAGAAGTAGAATTCATTTTGGTGATGTTGTTGGCTATCAGAGTAAGCTAGCAGAGAGACAAATGTCAAATACTGCTTCACCTGATAAATGATGAAACCAGGCCTTAAAGCTTCTATGGACATAAAAAATGTAATAAATATGACAGCAGAGGAGGAGCCAAGCACAGAGGAGGGCAATCAGGGGACCCTTCCACAGGAATTTATTTTTTTTCTTCTCCAGCAAAGATCTATGACAGACAAGTACAGATCTAAGTATTAACTTTAAAGGCTTGTGAGGTAAGTATCTGTATCCACTTTTGTGCGTATGGTACTGTGTACTGCTGAGTGTGATTCAGGTGTTAAGGACTTGTCAGCTGAACTGGATTGCACCAGTATTCTTGTTTCTCTACAGATACCTTTTTAGACTTGTCTTACACTAATTATAGCAGCTCTTGGGTTTGTAACAGCTTTTCACTATTTTGAATTCATATCTGGTTTAATTGTTTATTTACTTTTCATGTTCTTTTAATACATAGCACTGTTAAACATTTTAAAGTCTCTGTACATGATGAAAGACTTTATCTTTTCTTTGATGACTTTCTTACAAAGCCAGCTACTTGAAAATTAAGACTTGAAAATAATATTAACTTGCCTTCTGTTATCAGGTGAATAAATCTCATTTTCTGTAGCATCTTCCTTGTGAGAACCCATCAACCAAGTGTTCAGCTTGTTATATCTTAGGAAAAATACTTTTATTCTGAAAAAAAGAACCCAACTATTTTTATTGTTAAAACTTTAAAAATTTGTAAGTGCTTCAGGAGATTTTTTTCTTGTGTATTTTCTCTTTGAAACGATATAGAGAAGACTGAAGAGTTGTATGCTGTATTAACACAGCAAGCTAGAATGGCTGGTTGTCATGGTTCAGGCAAACATGAGAGATGATTCTCCTCTCCTGAAGCCCTGTATGTATTTCCTTGGTGGGCATCTCTGCAGACACAGGTTTTTGATCATAATCTTCTTCCCTTTCCCCACACAGGAGTATGCTGTTGTCAGAACAGTAGTCAAGAATGATATTTAGGGTTGTTTTCTGCTGCATCAGTACTGGCTTAACATCATTACCTTGTTTTGTTTAGCTGCATTTTAGATAGAATAAAATTCTAATGTGAATAGGGAAATGAAAAAATAAAAGTTGTTCCTACTAGGAAATGATCTGCATTCCAGAAACCCTTTTTCTCAGTTCATTATTTTTTTCACAGGATAGTTAGAACTAATCTGTTTAGATGATTTGTGAATTATAAACTAGATTCAGAGTTGGCAATATTATAGTTCTGATCTCATGTCTCTTTTTTTAATGTGTTTATACTTTCATATAGAAGACCTTCTTTACAGTGGATGGTCAATGGGATAGCATAAAAACTTGAACTTCTAACTTGTTATGACATTCTATTTTGAAACAGTAAGTTTTTACCAAAACCTAGTGCTAATTTCAACCTTCTTTTTAACACCTGTTGGAAAAGACCAGTGTTTTTGGTGTGCATCTAAGACTATTATTCAGTATTGTTGTGGTGAATGAGAACCTAAAAGTAACTAACTTGAGAACAAATCCAAAGAAGTGAAAAATTCTGCGTCTTCATTGGTAATTGGAGATGCATAGAAATGGATACTGATGTGTGTGGTTTTTGTTTTTTAATTTTAAAAAGTTAATTTATAAGGTTCAAGTACAGTAATCTAAGTATGATACTTTATTTTTTAAATTTACAGAAATATTTAACCCAAGCTTTTTCCTCTAAATTTCCTTTTATCTTTTTATATAGCAAGAATTTAAATGTGGTATAATGCCTTATTTCTGTGTATTTCTTTTTAATCATGTTGAAAAGTTGTTTTAATATTACTGTTTTCCTATCTCACACCACTGTCAGAAGTTTAATGCATGAAATAGCTGAATTCCCTTTACAAGGACTAAATAACACATGGGGAATAAGTAATATAAATGCTCTAACTTTTTTTACTAGATAATAGCAGTCTACTTTTCAGGTGAACACTAAAATTGGCAACTGTACCACCTGTATAGTTTTATACTTTGCTTCCTGAAATCAAACCTAATTTACTTCTAATGCATCAAGTCTGGAGAATTCCTGTGTGACACAAATACCTTGCCTTAGAAACACTCGATATTTTCTGTTATCAGTGGGGTGTAGTAAACGAACTTTTGAGATCTTGAGACTGAAAGTCAGCCTATGTATCTCAGATTGTAACTTCAGAAAACCCTTTAAATAACTGATGAGTAACACAAGTAATCTGTTGTTGATCTTCACAAGAGTGTTTGTATTTAGTGGGTTATACTAAAGCTTGCATCTTTTGCTTTTTATTATACCAAAATAATCCATTCGCAGTGAGCTCAGTAAAATAGCTGGAAAATGTTTCAACAGCTACCAGTACATTGCTATAATAAAAATTTGCACTAGGCCAAAGGGTGATGCAGGCCTAAAACGTTTTGTTTTGCAAAGTACTGCTGTTCTGTTGTGTAATAATTTTCCGTAACAGAAATCCCAAGCCTTTATTCATTATCATATTGTTATATTACTGTAACATAGGCTAAGAGATCAGATTTACAAAGTGTTGAGCACTGTTCACTTCCATGTAAAAAGTATTCACTTTTAGCTTCCACTGCTAATCTGTAGTGAAAAATAGCCATTTTGCACAGATATTTAGAGTTCCAGTAGGGAAGTATCTGTATTTTAGTATAGTTTGTATGATACCTTATTTGGGAATGTTGCTTTACTAAATATAAAGTTGTTTTCAGGAAAATTTTTAAAATTAGAAGCTGCATATTTAAAACAGTATCTAAAATGTTCGTGTATTTATGAATATACATTCCTTGCCATGCTAAATTATGTTTTCCTGTTAATTAAAGTACAGGTTTTGATAATGGACGTTAATTTACCATAGATTGTTTCCCTCTGTGAAAGATGACTGAAAATTGAAAAAAGGTTTAGTGTTGAGGAGAGCTTGCTGAAAGCAGAAGGTGAAATTTAGATTTTCTTTCATACATTTCTTGTCTTCAAGAAGAGGTACTGAACCAAATAGGGTAGCTGATACAGATAAATTTTGATAGTCTGAAGTTGGAGGAGACAGGTCAGATACTGGCAAATTCAGGATGGGGTTTGAAAGAGAGGATTGACATTTGCTACATGTAGATGAATATAATGACAAAAAAAGACAAGTTTAGAATTGTGTGAGGAGGAAGGGAGTGAAAGGCTACAAAAGAATGGCTAGGAAAGTAAGAACTGGTATAAACTCAGACTACTGAGTTGTGAAGTCTTGATCACAGATGTGTGAGGAGTTGGTGTTTGAGGTGTAAACATGGTGGAGTCTGGAGAATGGATTTCTTCTGGTTATGAGAAGGTTTCAGGGACAGGGTGATGATTTAAAACACTGTCTTTTAAGATGGCTTTACAACAAAGGAAATAGAGTGGAAAAGGTCAATTTGTCGTAGTTTGTGAGACAGCAAAGTCCAAGCTAGACATATTTTTCATAGAGAAGCAAGGAGGCTGAGAGATTTTAACATACACAGAAAGGAGGAAAAGAGATGAGATGAATGCCATTTGTATACAGGGTCAAACACAGGACATTAGCAAGTACTATTACAGCTACTATGCGTGCTAATTAAAGTTTTCTCCAAACTGGGTAATGCCCGAGTTGCAGTTCTGTAGCAATTCCCTTATGCCAAGGAGTTCATTCGTCATTCTCTTTTTATGGCTGAGGAGATTAAAGTATGGAAAATAACTAACTTGTTTAAGATCACAAATAAATAACAACACATATTAGAACTCTGCTTCATCGTGGGTCAAAGCATTCATTCCCTGTGGTGCTGCTTTGGAAGGCAAGTTGAATGACGAGGATATATTTCCTTCCTTTTGTAAAAATCAGGCTGCCAGTGCTTAAGGGAATACTGACATTTATAGAGAGTGACCCAAGGTTTTGAAATAAGTTTGTAGTTAGAGGACACTTATTACACTTCAGAAATTACTTGGGTATGGTTTTACTTGTTTTGGTTTGGTTTTTCTCCCCCTACCCACACTAGAAAATGGTTTGTTGTCAAGCCAGTCTGAAAGGCTGCAATATATATGTTTATACTTTGACCCCTAAGTTCTGTTTTATTGTAGATGTTGCACATGGCTGTGTGAAGTTGAGCATTATGTTTGTCAAACTATCATGGGATAACTGGGAACTGGTTCACTTGCATCATATCAGGAAACTTCTGTCACTTAGGGTAAAAATTATTATAAGATTTTGTGGTTAAATTTCTTTCCTAATAGAGATTGCATTACTGTCAATAAAAATTACTGTCTGTGTTTAAATTGGTTTTTATTTTACAATTAGTCATGTGTACATCAGTTTTCTCAGTAACCATCTCAGACTGCTTCCAAATGTACGTGGTAGTGTGGTTTGTTCTGCCAAAAATACTGTGCTTATCCAAAAAAGATACCTAAAAATAATTAGTTTGCTTCCATCCTCATTCCAGGTCAACTTGCTTTTTTTCACTGCCTCATGCTCTGTTGTTTCTCCTCCTCTTTTTTCCCCCAATGCCTCTTCCTTTCAGTGCCGTTCACTGTTTACTGCATTTCCTGGCTCCTTGGCAGCCTACCCAGCACTTCTGATTTCTGCAATATTGTTCCTTCTTTCTACTTCTGTGCCTTTGAAGGCATCACAGACTCAAGCACACCCTTGAGGTCTTTGTCTTGCCTAAGATTTTTGCTGTTCGAATTCTTTACTCTATGGGCTGCCTGACTTCTGCTGAATATTCTGTAACATGGAGTGTGCTGTGTAGCTCCAAAGGGCTAAATGTAAACAATATGCAAGATCTGGTAATAGACATCTTGGCCAAGTAGAGAAAAAATAAAGTGATGCTTGCAAATCCAAATGAAAAAGACAGGAAGCACAGCTGATTAGGAATGATCTTTAAAGCAAAATGTATAGACTGGGAAAAAGTCAAGAGTTTGTTTGAATCTGCGTATGCTTTCTCCTTCAGTTTTCCTGTAATTATGTGCTTTCCTGCATCCTGTCTCAAATCAGCTAGAAGAAAAAAAAAGAGTGTGCTTTTGAGCGAATTTACTACTTCATTGCAGATACCTGGTTCACCAGAACTTTGAATAGAATAGAACTACTTGGTTGGAAGTGGGAAGGCCTATTATGCTTCAGCCTTAGCAGTGCTTGAGTTAAGTTAGAATGGATCAGGTCCCTTGACTCCTGTTATAAAACCACAACATAAAATCATCTTCGAGGGATACCACATTTCCATAGTTCTAGTTTAAGTTACAAAAAATTAAAAACAACTTCCTATTCATCAGTGTAAGACTTGAAATTTTTCAATCACACTTTTTCGTAGGAATTAAATGTAGAAACAGTTCCAATCATTAGTTTTATTTAAGACTTTCAAAGAAGAGCTGAAGAGCTTTCATAATGCAACAAATGTTTTGAAACTGATACAAACAAATTAAGAATGATGCTGTTGTTCAGCTGAGTCTTTGATTTGTTCTTGTTATGTCAGTGGTTAAGTAAGATAATTTTTCCAGCTTTAGATTCTTCTTTGTTGAGTAGTAAAGCTGCAATCTTGCATTTGTGTCATCAGTGCTGTTTATATTCATGATGCAGTTGCAGCATTTTAGTTTTCCATCACAATTAATTATCAAAGAATATAGATTGAAAGGAAGCTGCCTTGTTCTAAACAGTAATGTATAATTGGGAATAAGTTGTCACCTCGGAGCTGATCCAAAACCTTGTAAATTTACTGAAACTGAATGAGCCTTAAATCAGATTCCCTATGTAAGACTTTGAAAAAATTAACAAAGAAGATCCTAAAAACTTTTGTTAGGCCTCATTATACAACAAAGTAATTAATGTACAGCTATCATGGTAAGGATGTATACAAAATCAGTGTTTGCATTCAGTGACCCTTTTGCCAACATCTGTTAGATTTGCCCCTGGCAATGTTACAGGTCAAGTGCAGCATTACAGGGAGGGACGGGCTGCCAGTGTCTCCTATGAACTAATACCCTTTAAAAAGCAGAATGAAGGTGCTGCTGTACCCAGCAAGCATCTTATATCAGTATTATAGACAGAGTCTAAATAGCTGTTTCTTTCATTTTCCAGTACTGGGTTTTACTAAGGATCATTGGGACTTGACAATTGCTGGTGATTGTTAACAGGTTTTTTCAGACACAGTTGCGTGGGTTGATGCATTGTCATCAGTGACTTTCATGACATAATGATCCTTTGGTATAGATGTTCAATCCATCATAGTGTCTGATAGACTTGAACTGAAATGGAACACAATTCAGCCTTATTAATAGAACATAGAAGTTAACACACAGAACTTCTGTTAAAGATTTTTCATTAAAGCCTTATTTAGTAAAAAGTGTTTTCAGAGTCGATATTCTCAAATTGACTTTTGTCATTAAACTGCATGTAACTGTCAGTAAATCCTGGGTTTGAAAGACTAGCTTCAAATAGTTTTTAAAAGGAAGTTTGCTATAGGCTATGCAGGTTATTCATGTAGTTATGTGTGTATTTGTATGTATGTATTTTTCAATAGTATATTTTTAAAAGACTAGAAATACACTATCATATGTCGTGTGTGTATATATATATATGTCATTTATACAGTGTGTGGATATATAGGTTTTTAGAGAGAGTGGTTTCTGGAGCCTGCAAGTAAGATTTTTTTTACATAAAACATTTACACTTATTTGTTTTTATGTACAGTATAAGCTTAATATTTAGGGTCTACACTAGACAATATCTTGGCTGTTTAAAGTGCATATCATGAAATGAATAGGTTACTGACAGTGCTATGGATCATAGGAACCTAGCATCAAACTGATAATCAGTCTTGTAAAGAGAAACAGGAACTTGTAAAAAGCAGCACAAACTGGCAGAGTTTTGGAGACCTACTAAATACCGTTTGAGCACACCAGCTTTTCTTTTTAGTTTTATTGGCATTAGTTTGACATGGACTCTTTGTGATGTTGTAATGAGGCTTTGAGAGCAGCTACAAGTCTGCTGCAGCCCCTCTCCCCTGTGTGGCAGACGATTGATTGCAAATTTGATGTGCAGCTGCTTTTTGCAAGTCAAATAATGCAAGGCCTACTCAGTTTAGGTAAAGTACATTTTTTTTCCATCCAAATGTGCAAAATATCTCAAGTCTGTTGGTGACAGTGGAACATATTTTTTTTTAGAGATGACACATCAAACTCTCAAGTCCAAGAAAGCAATATCCTGGTTTCTAGAAACAGATGAAATGTAACACTTCATAGTGAAGATTTTCTAGAAGTCTTTTAAAAAAATTATGATATATTGTCATATTCAATATGTAATTTATAAATATATTGTCTCCACATTGAAGTAATTTGACATTTTACATACTGTGTTATGCTCTATACCCTGGGTTTGATCCACAAGCCTCTGAGATAAGTCTCTCATAGTAAAATCTGGTAGTGTATGTTTAAGTGACCAAAGAAGAGGAGGCCTTGCTGTTCTATTCTTAGCATGTTCTAATCTGTTTATGCTTTTTTGTAAAAATAAATAAGATGCTAAGAGTTCTCACCCAAATAATGAGGCATATGTGTCATAATGGTGACTATGCAATAATTGGCATGATGGCTGAAACAGCCTGGTGCTGAAATAAGGTGAAAAAAATAGATAGGAAAATGTTTAAAGGATTTCAACCTTCAGTATTCAGTACTTTAGACTTGTTAAATTCTTTGAAATAGAAATGTCTCCTACTACAGCGTCATCTGTTCTCTGAAGAGCCTTGGATGCCTGGCATGTTGTGAAAGCAGAGTAGTCATTTTGAGGTTGAAGAACAGCAGAAAAACCTGATCGTGCCGTTGTGGTTGGAAAGGATGTCAGCTCATTGAAGAGGGTATGAAAAAGGCTTTCAACAAACAGCGTGCTGTAGCTTCCCCTGGAAGTTAGTCTGAACGAGGAAGTATGGGGAGCGGCTGAGGGAACTGGGGTTGTTTAGCCTGGAGAAGAGGAGGCTGAGGGGAGACCTCATCATCCTCTACAGCTACCTGAAAGGAGGTTGCAGAGAGCTGGGATGAGTCTCTATAACCAAGTAATAAACGATAGGACAAGAGGGAATGGCCTCAAATTGTGCCAGGGAAGGTTTAGACTGGATATTAGGACGGATTTCTTTCCAGAAGGGGTTGTTGGGCATTGGAATGGGCTGCCTGGAGAGGTGGTGGAGTCCCCATCCCTGGAGGGGTTTAAGAGTAGAGTCGGCATAGCCCTGAGAGATCTGGTGGAGTTGGGAACTGTCACTGTTAGGTTAATAGTTGGTCTGGATGATCTTCAAGGTCTTTTCCAACCTAGATGATTCTGTGTGATTCTGTCAAGGCATAGAAGTTATGCAGATGAGCTACATAACATTTGGCAATGTAAGGAAGCCAACTCATGTCCTGTGTTTCAACTTTATCTCAGATCCTTTCTTCCTGCAAAGCACAAGTGTAGTCTGATGAAAGCAGGAATGGCACTTGAAGCTATGAAGCTAACTCTGCTTGCTCTCTGTCAAACTTTGCCTGTTGCCTTCCTTACAAGAGATCATGAAAGAGTATTGCCTGACAGCCACATGCTTGGGATGATCTAAAATTTCTAGCTTGCTTGTTAAATATGTTACCTCACTCAAATTGACACGAGTTGATATCTTTGTAATAAAATTGTACTAGAATTTGGTGAATGTTGAATCAATCAAGTTCACTATGGAAAGTGATGAAAAAAACATATATACTCTATTTTCTCTCGTTCATCCACCACTGGGTGTGCTGCAGAAGGCAAAGGCAGGGACTGGGAGAATGAAGAATCACAGTAGAAAAAGATCAGATTCTAGAATACCTGATGAACCTGAAGGTGCACAAGTCCCTGGGACCTGATGAGATACCATCCACTGATCCAAGGGAAATGATGAATGAAGTGGCTAAACCACTATCCATGGTATTTGAGAAGTTGTGGCAGTCTGAAGCCCCTGCTGGTTGGAAAAGGGAAACATAACCTCCATTTTTAAAAAGGGAAAAAAATGAAGACCCGCTGGGGAACTACAGGCCAGTCAGTCTTGCCTCTGTGCCTGGCAGATCCTCCTGGAAACTGTGCTAGGACACATGGAAAATAAGGAGGTATTTGGTGACAGCCATCATGTCTGACAAATTTGGTGGCCTAAGATGGGGCCTACAGCATTGATGGATAAGGGAAGAGCAGCTGACGTCATTTACCTGGATTTGTGTCAAGCATTTGACACTGTCCTGCACGACATCCTGGTCTCTAAATTGCAGAGACATGGATTTGATGGATGTACTACTCAGTGGATAAGGAATTGGCTGGATGGTCTCACTGAAAAGAGTTGTGGTCAACAGCTCAATGTCCAGGTGGAGAGCAGTGACGAGTGGTGTTCATGAGAGGTCAGTCTTGGGACTGGTGCTGTTTAACATCTTTGTTGGAGACATGGACAGTGGGATCGAGGCACCCTCAGCGAGTTTGCCGATGATACCAAGCGGTGTGGTGCAGTTGACATGCTGGAGGGAGGGGATGGGCCATCCAGAGGGACCTGGACAGGCTGTGGAGGTGGGACTGTGCAAACCTAATAGAGTTCAACAAGGCCAAGTGCAAGGTCCTGCGCATGGGTCAGGGCAATCCCAAGCACAAATACAGGCTGGGCCTGTACAGTGGATTGAGAGCAGCCCCAAGGAGAAGGATGTTGGTAGGCAGAAGAGGGGTAGATGAAAGGGGTAGTTGGTAGATGAAGGAATGAGTATGAGCCAGCAGTATGCACTAGCAGCCCAGAAAGCCAGTCACATCCTTGATTGCATGAAGAGAAGGTCGAGGTAGGTGATTCTCTGATTGTCCCCTCTCCCTTAGTACTGCATCCAGCTCTGGGGTCCCCAACATCAGAAGGACATGGACCTGCTCAAGTGAGTCCAGAGGAGGCCACAAAGATGATCAGGGGCTGAAGCCCCTCCCCTGTGAGGACAGGCTGAGAGAGTTGGGGGTGTTCAGCCTGGAGAAGAAAAGGCTCCAGGGAGACTTTAGAGTGGCCTTCCAGTACTTAAAGGGGGTTGCAGGAAAGATGGGGAGGGACTCTTGATCAGGGGGTGTGGTGATAAGATGAGGTGTAATGGTTTTAAACTGAAAGAGGGTAGATTTAGATAAGAGATAAGGAAGAAATTCCTCCCTGTGAGGGGGGTCAGGCCCTGGCCCAGGTTGCTCAGAGAAGCTGTGGCTGCCCCCTCCCTGTCAGGGTTCAAGGCCAGGTTGGACGGGGCTTTGGGCAACCTGGGCTAGTGGAAGGTGTCCCTGAACTTGGCAGGGGGTTTGGGACTAGATGGTCTTTAAAGTCCCTTTCCAACCCAAAACATTATCTCGAGTCTGTGATTCTGTGAATGATCAGTAAATTACTCCTATGCACAGTTATTTTTTTCTAAAGGTTATTTCGTTTTCCAAAACTGTTCACATTTATGCTGTATTTCAATTTCATGTGTTATATTCGGATGTAGTTCTGGTTTTGATTTTACTCATTGACAAGCTTGACAGACTTCCTTGTGTGCATTTAGTATATGTAATGACTGAGAATATAATTTATACAATTATTCCAAAATACAGAAACATTTACTATTATTTTTTTTTAATCTGTATGTAGCATTTTTAACATTCATCAGTGCTGACCTTTTCTAACTTCAGATTTTCTGCTATTATTTTCTGTGGTTTTGGCATATTTCAATCAGAGGGCCAGTTGCAAAAGGCAGTGTAACATAATTTAATTATCAAATTAATGTGAAATAGTGCACAGTTGCAGAATATTACATTTTTGGCAGTGGATTTTCTTGCTATCTGGTCCATAATCCTAGGAAAGGCTCAAACACTAAAAAGAAATTCTAAAAGATTTGTTGTTTGTATCTGTTTGTTACATATCCCATATGATGGGTAAATAACTGCCTGTGGAAATGGCTAGTGTCAGCATTAAGCAATCTCTTGAGAAATACTTTTCCTTGTCCAGTCTAGGAGAGGAGGGTCTGGCTGTCATACGAGTCTTAGATGGGTCCTTTTAAGTAGTTGTAAACTACTTAAATTTTTGGTCTTCTGACAACAACACAGAGGATGTTTTCTCCTGCGTCAGAGCCATCTAGAGCAGCTGTGGAGGGACAGGAGGAAATACGTGATAAAACACAGAACGGAGGACATCGCTAATTGGAGAGTACCAGGATAATATAAAGAAGTTCAGGACCTTGATGCTTGAAGTAACAACTCCTTGGAAGAAGAAGTCCTACTATAAACACGGGAGGGTGACAGAAGCACTTGCTTTTTAGGGAGAAGGATTCAGATTTATATGTTAGGCAAAGGATGACCTGACAGTGTGACGGTGGCCGTACAGAAACATCACATGTCACATGAGACCTCATTAGGGGAGATTTCCCAGCATGTATATTCTTGCTGAAAATGGTAGTGTTGGTGTAACACAGTGGGGAGGGAGACCTCTGGTAGCACTCTGGGTGCAGTTGTTACCCAGAGAAGAGTTGAGCTTAGACTTCTGTAAAGGCTGTGGAGAAGTGTTAGACTGATTGGGGGGTGGAAGGGCATCATCCTAGATGAGACTAGAAGGACTAGGCTTCTGAAATTTAGCTGAGAGGGGATATGATCATTGCCTATAAATACATTTAGATTGTAAACACGAAAGAGAGAAAGTATGGTTTAAGCAAATGGCAGACACTGGCGCCCGAACAAATGGAAACAAGCTGGGCTGTGAATAAATTGAGGCTGGAAATTAGAAGAAATTTCCATGTTGTTGGAGCTCTGAGATTTTGGAACATTTTCTTTTAGGAATTAATGGGACAAAAAAATCCCTAAGGGTGTTTTAGCTGGGCACTCAGGTTGTAAGAGGGACTCTATTTTGCAGACTGCCCCAGGCATGAGCTTTGATTTGGTCCATACTGACTGTAATGCCTCTGTAGAAGCAAAACCAATAAACTTTTGGCGTTTTTTAACCCTATGCAACAGCTAAAGGAAACACGTTCTGATGAGTGCAGTCTTCCTGATGCGTGGCTGCTAGATGTAATCTCCAAAGGACTTGTTTGTACCATTAAAATCAAGGAGTTTTGTGTGTGTATAATCATTTATAAGATCAGAGCCTACAGCTGTTCTTTGAATTATGTTGTAGCCGCATTCTTTAAGGATGTGTAATTTCTAAATTTTTTGCAATTCTTACTCTTACAAGTAAATCCAAATTTTGTTCAAAGGGTTCTGCTCTTTATCTGACTTTGAAGTGAAGTTACCAATCCAGAAACACCTGTTGAAATAGCGTAAATCATTTTGTGAAGTATTCAGTAAGAAGCAGTTTTCTTTCATTTTTAGGGTGTTTTGGTTTTATTTTAAAATTTTTGTGTATTTTAATTTTTTAAAATTACTTCTGCAGATCTTGGGTTCCAACAGTTGTAATCTTCTGTGTGCAAGACTTTGTTTTGCTGCAATAGGTTTATTTAAGACAGTTTGTTGATTGTTACTGATCTTGCAGTACCCTAGAAAATGCTCATATGATCAGAAATAACTCGGATGACAGAATCTGTACATGTACCAGACCCTTACTGAATAAGAAATTTAGAGCCTCCACAGAATTTTTATGCGAAGTGCGTCACAGGAACCTCTTGAAGTCATTACCCCTAGCTTAGACATTGAAATAATTTTTGAGTGTTTTGTATCTTGTGGAACAATTAGGATATTATGTAGTGTACTGAAGGTAGAAACGCAGAGAAGTGTTTTGAAGAAGTGAAATCATCCAGTTTGCATATAAAGAGGAAAGTATTTTCTGCTTCGGAACAATAAACTTGTATCAGCTGTGTGGGGTACAGTGTCACTGTTTGGTAGCAGAATTTGAAACTGCTGGGCATGGTGTGTCAGGCTCTCTTCTCCACACCCCTTTCTCTTAACCTTTCTGGAGTAGGTTGGATGCAGTTTGACAAAATTTGAAAGATATTCAGACCTTTCAGATCTTGTCAATTTTCACTTTTTTGGCTCACACTCTTACAAGTTGGTGTTTTGTTTTTTTTCTTTTGCAACACTTTTTGCTTTGGTACAATTTCTTATTTCTTTGAGGTGCTGTTTTTTCTGGATAATATCTACTTTGGCAACTCAGTTACACCAATTTATGTGACATCCAGTTTTCCATCAGTGAGGGCTTAGTTGCAGTATCAGTAAACTAAAGGACAAACACTTTGTTCTTCTGTATAAATTGACGGATTTCAGTCTCTGTTGTCTAAAAGATTCAGTAACGATTACTGAATGGTTTTTATTCAGGTATCAAGTGGTTTAATAGCGCAGTGAATGCATGTACCACTGTGTGTATGGTGAAGAGATACTGCTCTGTGACTCCATTCAAAACTGAATGTCAGCTGCCCAAACATAAAAATACTTACTGTTTAAAGTGAATGCTTGCTCCCATGCTGTGTTTCATCTGCACATGCAGATGCAGTCCAGTAATGCATGTATTTAGGATTTGATATTGCAGAGCATCTCCTATGAAATGAGTTTTCCTTCATAAGAAGAACACAAATGCAAGTCACTTAGTTCTTGTAAAGCTAATCTCATCATGCTAGAACGGATCCATCAGATGAAGACAACTAACAGGAGGCTGGAAGATATTTGGAAAAATAACCTTTAAAACAAAAGACATGGATTTAATGCTTTTGCAGTCTTTTTATACCTGAGAATATGTATATGTGATTGATAAGATCCTATGAAAGAAAATAAGGTGTTTTTTTCTCCCATTTTATTTATAGGTACTAAATGAAGCAGTGGGTGCACTGATGTATCACACTATCACTTTAACACGAGAAGACCTGGAGAAATTTAAAGCACTTCGAATAATTGTCCGAATTGGCAGTGGTTTTGATAATATTGACATCAAATCTGCTGGAGATTTAGGTATGACTATTAAAGACATTATTTTACATCTTATACTTGCCTCCAGAAATCTGATAGCGTCTAAGTTACTGCATTAATGTTTTCTGAATAATTTATACTAACATAGTATGTAAGCTGTATAATTTTCTCATCAAAGTGTTTAAAAATCATTATGGAGATACTAGCATTAGTTAATTAAATGATAATATTAACAGCTTTGTGACAGGATGACACTCTGCCTGTTCAATATAAACTCAAGGAGTAAGACCGTAATTTTTCATCTCCTTTTTTACCCCAATTGTATATTTTAGCTACTACTGCTGTAATCCAATCACAAAATATAATTCTATCAGCATGGCATACTGCTTCTGTTTGAATAAAAAATGAGATCATTATCAACTGTCTGAGACTTATTTATGATGCATGAGATTTAGTACTAAACCACTCCATAAAACAGAAATACTGATTTTATAGGAGAATCGGTTGTTGCTATTTCAAAATAAATTCAGATACTGAAAGTATGAAGAGATGGTGTTTTGTGTTTCACTGTAAAAAAGCAACACTGATTTGTGCTTTTCTTACTTTAGGATAAACCATCTCTTACCTATAAACTACAGGTCAAACTACCACTCGGAATAAATGTCTACATTTTCTTCGTTTCTTTTCCAAGATTGAGGTGACCAAGTATGTTTCCCGTTATGATTTGGGAAGATCTTGGAAGCATTTGTTGGAAACGTATTTCAATGTGACAGTGCTTAGTCCTAGTAATAATGTCACTGATGTAATGAGGAGCTGTAACATGGTCTGTTTATCAGTAAATTATAGTAAAATAATCACCTCTTTATACTGGCAGCGTAGTTACATAGCAGGCAGAGGCTAACAACTTCTTTGAGTTTTTCTAAAGGTCAGGTCTGAAAGCATGCAAGGCTGTGTTCTGCATTCTGTGACTAGGGCCACAGGCGCATGCGTTGTGAGCCCCAGAAAACACATGAGAGATTGGCCTGGGGTAAAATCCTACATCAAAAGCCAATACATAGGTACAGATCAAAGGCCCCAACCAGTCAGGAAACCTATTTGTGCAGAGAATCCCAGATAAGGGGAAAATCTTTGTGGGTTTGTTGACTGTTTCTGCAAGTCTTCATGCTGGATTGTAACCCAAGTTTATAATTTAAATGTATCTATGTAATTCTTCAAGGCAGAACATGGCAGATTTGGGAAATTGTCATTCGTATGAAATGTTAAATGGCTGCATTCCTAATCATTCAGTTCCTATGTTGTGATTAGACTGAGTTATACAGTTAGGATCCATCCTGTTTGTGCATTCCAATATTTATGAAATACAACTGTCCGCTCTATCAAAAGTGAATAAATGCTGGAAGATTTACTGTGTAAAGTCTCTGATTTTAATAGTTAGGGTGGAATTGTTGGAATTAAATATGAAGAACTACTGGGACAAATCACTTTCCATTTGCTGAACTAGTACAAATAATATGCATCTCAAGGAGGCAATATGAAAGTTAATTGTAAAAAGTTTTGGTTCACTCTTGGAATGTAGTATAGAGGTAGACTGTAAAGTCTGACATATTCCTGAAGTTCCTGAACTTTGGGAGTTATTTTCATAGAGCTGGCTTGTGGGGTTGTTACCAGCTTTGCCTATTATATTCATTTATATTCAGTTAGCACTTTTACTCTTCTTAAAATACACAAAAACGTGTCTTTCTTGGATAATATCTTTAAGATCTTGTATGCTTTTTTCTCCACTTTATTAATTGTTGACTAGAAAATATGTACAAGTTGCGAGTGTAGCTGGATGCAAGTGAAGCGGGAGTCAAGGTGATGCCCATGAACTCCAGCATTTTTCAGCACTGAACCTATGCACAAGATCACTGTAAGCAGTGGAAAGAGGGGATAGGAAAGGGACCATAGAAGCAATGGATATGAGTGTGATGTATTTTCCTACGTGAAATACTTTTCTTCACATCCTCGCCTCTCTTACTGCTTTTTATGGTGAACCGTATCTCTGCCATTCAGAATTTAGCTGTTTTTAAAATTGGTGGGAAATAGGGAAAAAGAAATTCTTACTTTTTAGGAGAGAAATCATCTGATTTTTGTTTCCTAAGGGAACCTATTAGGGAAGAACATACAAGGTGAGTTCAGTTCCTTATTTCTCTTGCCAAATATGTAACATAACTCTAAGCTCCTTTTAAAGCATTGTTTTGTTGATGCCGACTATCAGGAGACATGCTTATTAAATTTGTTTTGCCATCTAAAACCTGCATTTTTGCTCCCTGAAAAAGACTTTTTGTATAAACAAATGCAGCTGTTTAATATGATGCACTTAAAGGGATGTTATTTTTCAGTCTCCTTTTCCCTCCACTCACGCTTTTTTTCCCCATTTTTAAAAAACGGTGAGTTTCGTACTACCATTGATGTTAGCAGGATGCCAAGATTAATATTCGAACAAAAAATGCTGTTTTATCTTTTTGCAAGTCTAAGAGCAGTGACTCGGCACTCACTGTATCTCTACAGTAGAGAAAAGTAGTTCTGCGGGTTCCTTATGTTGGTTTTTACTGATCTAAAGAAAGCTATAAAAAGGTATGGGGTGGCAGAGTGAAGGCATTTCGATGTAAAACATAGATAAATATGGTATGAGCTTCTTTATTTGTCAGATTGTTAATACTTTTATTGATGAGAGTATTTTTTTTCTTCCTTGCTTCATAAGATATACTGGCTTTAGCTGAGAACTCATTGAATATTTATTTATGTAAAAACTTGAACAACTAGACAGTGAAAATAGTATTAGGGTGTTTTTTAGGATACAAAACACTTTTTTTTCTCCACCATGAGATTATACTGTGTACTGTTTGTGATCTCAGTCAGCAGAACTGAGACACAAATATTTGTGGGAGCTGATGATTAGAGAGAGAACATGTAGTAAATAGTATGAAAAAAGATGAGCCAAAAAGGACGCAAACTTTTTCAAGTAAACATTTTGCTTAACTGCTGTATATTGAGTACTGGAAGGTAAAAAGCAGAATGGGATAGCTTGCATGCAATTAGTCACTTGTTGCTTGATCTGCTTTTTTTGAAGTAAGAAAGTACTATTGTGAGTCTTCGATCAATCCATCTTCAACTGTCTGTGGAAATCTGTAACAGTCTTCTAGCTGCTTGATGATATGCCCTTTTCAGCTAGTAACTTTTCAGCTATTAAGAACATGGACTTAATTTTGCATTATCTTTACATGCCATGTGAAAGCAGATTTTATATTTCCCTGTTGACAATTAGATGGGTTATCTCTTTAATTTGAGGGACCAGGAAAGGACTTGGATTCTGTTTGTTTTAAGTCTACAAACCCATGCTCAACATGAAATAAATTGTCCCTCCCTGTGTCATGATTACCCACACATTAATTGGAAATACTAATGGTCCTCCTGTGAGGGCTTTATAAGAGGATTGTATATGCTGTTGCTGTCATTGTAAATTATCTTTTTTATAACTTTTAAAGATAACTTTTGGGACGGTATCTGCTCAGTGGTGGAAAGCTAACTCTTGCAATTAAATCTAAACAAAGTTTATTAACGCACTGTTGAGAGCAAGGTAGATTTCTCTTTGCTATTGAAAACCCCTAGTTCAGTGTGCATGTAAAACGCTTATCAAGACTTGTGTTCTAAACTATGACATCTTCAGTACTTGCCTTTTGTGGTTTCAGGGATGCATTTACCATTTGCCTTTGTTTGCAAACACAATAAATAGTAATAAAAAAATCAGAAAAAATGTTTGCATGTATTTATTAACTATTATGTCAAGTATTCTGCCTACCATTACAGTCACAAAGTTAGTATTTCTGCAAAACAGGTGTTCAAATCTGTAATTTTAAACATCATAATCCTGAATTGCTGTTAAATTGGACAAAGTAAGAAATGATTGGCAACTGGTATCCTTTCCCTCCCATTCTTTGCAGGGATCGCAGTCTGTAATGTGCCAGCTGCCTCGGTAGAAGAAACAGCAGATTCAACCATGTGCCACATTCTGAACCTGTACAGGCGAACCACCTGGCTTCACCAGGCTTTGCGAGAAGGCACGAGAGTACAAAGCGTTGAACAGATTCGGGAAGTGGCTTCTGGAGCTGCCAGGATCAGAGGGGAGACTTTGGGCATTATTGGATTAGGTATGTTGACTTGGAGAGGTGATTCAATACACCACTCCTTCCGTTCCTTTAAAAAGCTATGAAGGCTTGAGCTATAAAAACAAATGCTTAGATGACTCCTTTCCATGACAGGTATTCTGTATAATATTACGTCATTCCTGGTGTTCATATGTCTCAAAAGTTTTCCCCTTAGATATCATCATTTCTCTCATAACTTATTTTGTTGCTGATACTCTCTCAATTCTTTGAATCTCTATACATCTTTCCTTGCCATATTGCCTGGTGTCAGGCACACTGGTTGTAAGAGAAGGAGACACAATCGCTTCCCTTTTCCAGGAGAAGAACCCTGCTACTTCAGACCGATGTCACATGTATATGTTGTATTTCTTGTCTGTTGTCATATCTGATTCTGTTTGTGCTTTTTTGCTTTCACTATTTTTAACATATCTGAAAGGTCCTTGCTGCAGTAACAGCCTGCAGAAGTTATTTTATGCATTTGGTTGAACTGCATCTGAAATTGTATTTCAGCTCAAATGAGAGGAAAAATACATGCAAGAAAGTTTGAAATGTTTCCAGAACTGATAAAATCACCTACTTACCTCTTTGAATGGCCCTAAATGTGTTTCAGCATCTAACAGATGGACAGGCTTGCTTGAGATGAATTAATTACTGTCTGTTATAGAAGTAGAGAAGAAAAACAAGCAAGTCAGTTTCTATATAAAAATTATTCAGTCATGTGCTTGTCTTATCAAAGATCTGATAGATTGTGGATGTAATTGCTGTGGTATTCATCCACAGGAATTAATAATATGATTTTGACAACAAGGCATCATACTTAAATGACTGTTCCAGTTACACATTGCTGCCAAATAACTCAAGCCATGAACTCTTAGTTTTGCAAGCTGAAAATAGCCTGGTGTTACATTTAAATGAGTATGCAACACACCAAAAACATCTTCACATTCAAAGAACTGCCTTTAAAATATAACTTTCAAGAAGTTAGTCATGAAGTTGCTTTCTCAAATCTATACCTCATTTGAACACACTGATTATTGAACTCACAGTCACAGCATCTGTACATAAATAATAGCCTAATCACCTGTGGTGTTTTAAATACAGAAATGTATACCTAGGTTTTGGCTCACATACTGTGTGCCTATTTGCTGGAGATATCTGCCTTGTTGGCATTGCATTTTTTATATTGCACAAATTCCAGACTGAGATTAGAAAAAAAAAAAAAAAAAGTCATTCATTATTGACTTCCTTAAGTGAATTTTGTGTGTTGGTTTTGTTGTGAGTGACTGAAAAGTACAGAGAAACAAATGGATAATCAGATTGCCAATATGTGTGTAAAGCTATGTAAAACACTAGTTGTTGGTTTTAGTTTTAAAAAGCAAGCCTTCTGTGTGCATGGTACATTAAAAGGCTAGTAAAATCTGATTTTGAAGGTACACATCTGTTACAGTTATTAACCATTTTCTCATTCCTATTTCTTTTCCTACAACAGGTTATTCACAGTTTCAAGGAAAATTAAGTTTTAAAGTCAGTTTTGAATACTTTGCACTGTGTCTTTTTTTTCTGCATGTATGTGAATAAGCACAACATTGTGATTCTGACGGGTTCTGACAAACTCCTATGTAGCTATGTATTAATGAAAAATAAAAATGTAGTCTTAGAAGATAGGGAAATAGGGCTGCACTAGACTTTACAGATGAGGACTTCAGGCACTTAGGCTCTCTTCTATTATGGGTCACTGCAAGAAGTTACCTGTCTCCAGTTTTAAATTAAAATGTGTGTTTACAACAACCTTCAACAGACTAGTGCACTTAGGTTATGTTTTTCTACAAGTGGTCTCCTTCCACATCTGTTATTTTGCCTTGATTTATTATTTTATTATTTTATTATTTAAATATGTCAACATCAGAAGTGATGAAGCACTAAGAAGCTATGAAGTGAATGTATTGTACACAAAATGAACAATTCTCATCATCTAGGTCCTTTTCTCTAGTGCTGTTGTAGTATTGCTGTTTCTGTCCTTCCTTGTTCATGGGTGTCTGAGATCGTCTCATATCTCAACCACAGCTACGTTTCTCTATTCTTGTCTTAAACTTGTGGTGTCTTTAGCAGCGAGTTGCTTAAATTTATCCCTTTGCTGCTGCAGCAGCTAAGTCCAGTCCTTCTTGGTATCTGTTCCTGGGCTTTTCTCTGTTTTGCCGAATAGAAACACCCTAGCTCTTGCCTATCTCTGTGCTATGGAATGACTATGTCATTCCCTCCAAAGCTTCAGCTACTCACTTCCTTGTCCACTGGTCTAGCCAAGTTTCATGACTCACTTGCCTTTTTCTTTCCATCACCCACTCTCTTTTCTTTGCCTCCTCTCATGCATATTCCTGCTTTGACACTTGGTCTATCCTGCTTAATCCTATTACTCTGTGCTCCTCCTTTAAAGTTATGCCCATCTCTCATCCTCTACTTGTATTGAGCTTGAAGATAAGCAGAGACTCAACAGCATAATTCCTCCTTCATGTGCTTGTTGGATACCATCAGTCATTGTTTTGTTGTTTGGTTAGCCTCTGAGCTCCTTAGGGCAGAGCTTGTGTTTCTTTCTGTCTTTACCAAGTGTGTGATTCTTTGAGCCTTACATAAATAATAATATCACATCATTAAACAGCTGTCTTTGTCACTTTTAATCTTTATTACTACCCAGTGTCCTATATTTCAAGTGATGCATCACAAATATGGATAGTAAGCCCTGCATTTAAAAAAAAAAAAAAACCCAAAACCTTTTACCTTATATTTAGGGATTTTTTTAAAAAAGGAGAATTTTTAAGAGCAACAGCATATAAGTACTTGGATGAATAGATATCTGGACCTGGTTCTACTGTAATGATAATTTTACAGCAGTGAAGGCAGTGAAGTCACACTCCCTTCCTTCCCAGTTACAAATGCTGGTGACTAATAGCTAATGCATTTCCTCACTCGAGAGGTGAAATTCCTCCAGATAGATTTGTCTCTGCATCATAATGAATGTCATCATTCAGTTTGTCTTTCCTCACCTGCTGTATTCTCTCAACAGTCCCACGGTCCCAACTAGATGTTGGCCAAAGTACTGATCTGCATTATCAGACAATATTAAGGCTTAAGAGTTGTGTGGTATTACCATACAATAAATGATACACTCTGAGCAGTCCTACTAGCTCTCTTAATGTGCTCAGCAGGAAATGTAACAAAATGGCACTCTCCACGTTTGAGCTCTCCAAAAGGGAGGGAAAAATTACCCAGATTCTCCATTACTATTGCATAGACAGGAAAGAGCTGCTAAGTGAAAGCACTTTTTCTTTCCATGGAAGTCTGCAGGCAGGTCATCAACATTTCCGCAGCACCAAGGGGATTTTGTAAAACTTTGTTATACCAGCATAGGATGCACATTCTTTGCCCAAGGACTGAGCTGGGGTCTTTGACAACTGCAGCTACTGTCCTGTCACACTCCAGTCAGGTCATTGGTAAAGTGAAGTTCAGAGAGACCTATGAACTGGGAGACTTCGAGTAGTTGGGAGACTTGAAGGGAGTGGATGGGTCAAACAAAGACCCAGGCATTTTTGATGAGTCTTTCTTCACACTTCTGGTGTCACTGAAATGAAACATAGGCTTTGCTAGAGCTTTGTATAAGTCTCTGTTTCCTAAGATAGGCTTTTGTTGCTTTCTGCTTTTTTTTTTTTTTTAATGTGCATTTTCAGCATTCTTCCCACACTACAGATGAAGAAGTTCATTTTTGCCTTCCATGGAAGTAGCCATTAATGTTCATAGAAATTGTGTATGCTTTTAAAATAAGAGTTGTCCTGAAGGTGGGATGCTTTGTGTGCTGTTCTGTTGTTCTTGATGTGCTGAGGTAGGTTTTGAGCCACCCCTCATGCCCAGGACAATCTTACATAGTAGAAGTTTTTCAAGGAAAGGATAAACCAATCATAGGTTTGTGGCTGTGCTATATTGTCAGACTAGTTTAAAAAGGAATTTACCAGTTAGGTGTGTCCACCTATCTATTTGTCTAACAGCCAAGACTCAGTATGAATTGTCAATTGTAGAAGAGTTTTATCCTGTAAAATAGTTGTAATAGGACAATTCTGACTAAAAGTACACGCATGTGATTCCCAAGTGTTTCAGAGGAAACTTTGCTCACAGAGGCGGCGGCTTTGGTTTGTTAGCCTGGTTGCAGTGAATGGAAAGCATAGCTTTAACTGTAGAGTCTTTTGTAAGAGATTTCATTGTCGTGAATCCCCTCAGGTATTAGTGTTGTAAAGAGTGTAAAAAAGAACAGATGACAGAATGTTGCATGTGAAAATGAGTGGAGCCAGGAGTAAAAGCGATATGCTTCCTTTAAAAAAAAAAAAAAACCAACAAAAAAAACCAAAACTGTTTACAGTTGTGTGACTGATTCCTTGAGCTGTGAATATGCCAAAATTTCAATATAACATGGAGTTTGTGCTGAAAATTGTCTTAATTCAAGCTTATAAAAACCAGCTTCAAAGGCAAACATATAGCATGTATACAAGTTTTGAAGTAAAAGATTTTTGAAGAGTATTTTAACTTGGTGTCCCCAAAGAAAAGCAGACAGCCCCCATCAGATTGACATACTGTTTAATATTCCAAGCACATCTGTCACTAGGCACTGCAGAATTGCTGTGTTCAGGTTAAATGATCAACAAAACCCCTTTTTTTCTGTGGCTTCCTAAGTTTATTCAAAGAGAAACTGAAAAGCAGAGGGAAATCCCTTCAAGCACAATTGGAAAGAGACGGGATTTCCCTGTGTTAATTTGATGCATTTTTGAACAAACTCAGATGTTATAAAAGAAAACTTGCCTTTTTTTTTAATAAATGATACATGATTATTGTGGTGTGTCTAGTGATGCTTTTGAAATGTCTTCATCTAACGTTAGACTATTACAAATGCATCTAGTGTATAGTCTTCAACCTGAAAAATGTGTTTGTTCTCCTTCTTCAAAATACTCACTAGATGTAGTCACTCGCTTTTTTCGCTGTGTTTTACTGGTAGTGTGTCAAAGGGAAATAACACACTTCCTGATACATGTGGCATGGAATCGTGCCCAAACAGCAATTTCAGGCACAACTCTGAAATATGACAGTAAGGAAAGTGGAACAGAGAAGAGCTAAAGTCAATGTGAATACTAAATGGTACTGTACTCTTCTTGACTAGGTGCCATATGATGGACTGTATTTATTCATCATTTAAGTAGATGGATACAGAATTTTTTAAAGCCTTAGACGACAGGATTCTTGTAGGCATTTTAATGCTGAAAAGATGTTATTTAAAATAAAAGAAAATATTAGTTTAGAAAGGAAATTCCGTGCATTGAGAATGATCGAGCTTCAGATTAAACAAATTATCTTTTATTGCATCCATTTTTGAGGATTAATTTTATAGCTTTTTATTAAAGCCAGCTGTCTGACATGGATAAGAGTAAGTCCTTGGCAGGATGCATTCGCAAGCAGTAGTGTTTTACCATAAACAGGCCCAGCAGGCAAACCCTTGTATTACACAGATTATTGCAGATTATGTGACATCTCTTGGCATTTCATATCTCAGGTTGCAAAAGGTGCAAACCTCCTGCTTAGTTTTGAACAAGGCAATGTGAAACAGCCCAGATGTAACATTTCTGTTCTTAGTGATGATTTCAAGTGGGATGGGAGCCGCCTCGTTTTTATCGTCTTCCAGTTGCTGTACAAAGGAGTATGTTTTGACACAAGCATTTGCCGTAGGTTGGAGGAGGCTACCTTAGATCAGCTGCTTCACATCTGTTCTCATTGCATGTTTATCTTGTTCTAGGGCGTGTTGGGCAAGCAGTAGCACTACGTGCCAAAGCCTTTGGCTTCAGTGTGATTTTCTATGATCCATACCTCTCAGATGGCATGGAGCGTGCTCTGGGACTGCAGCGGGTGAGCACTTTGCAGGACCTGCTGTTCCACAGTGACTGTGTTACCCTGCACTGCAACTTGAATGAACACAATCATCATCTTATTAATGACTTCACCATAAAGCAGGTAATAATCGCTGTGGGCACCCTCCACACCGGTGCTGGTGGCTGACAGAGTATAGCATTTATTTATGTAAACAGGCAGATTCTCATTTGAAAGAAATTTCTTTCCCTTTTGCTGCTTTGAGATCAAGCAGGTTTATAACTGTTCAGGAAGTATCTGGTGGCATATATATTGCTGCTGTTGTGGTTTTTGTGCAGTAACATTCCATTTGTGGGAGTAATTTGCTCTTCTTAACGTTGCTCTGATTAATAAAGTTGTATTTCTGTAAAAGCACTTTTTCTATGTCTTCTGATAGCTACTTCCTTTACCTGTGTGTTTCCAGATAGCAATTCTGCCTTTCTCTCTTGTTCCTCGGTTTGAGTTCTCTAGATGCAATTTAAGGATTATGACTAAATGGCTCCCCCCTGTGCTCAGTCCTGATGCTTGCAGAGTGCTTCATGGATGGATCTCGTTTACAGCATTGCATTATTTGGAAAAATAATGTTTCTTGGAATTAGTACTAACCTCTCCCTAGGTTTTAGGTAATATTAAAATAATTTCCAAATCTAGGTGTAGTAACTGCTCAGCTATTGACTAATTTGATAGTAGGCTCTTTCATTAAATGTTTAACCTCTGACTCCAACCTCAGTGTAGGTAACAGCCAGAAATACATTGAAATGTAAGAATTTAAATAGTCTACAGGAAAGAAACTCTTAAGATACAATAGTTGATTTTGCTGAGTTTTATATATGTAGTGTTCATATGTGTTGGTAACAATGACAGTAGCACCTTTTTGCAGTAAAATCATTGCTTGGCTTCTGAGACATAGTTTGCACCTACTACTCTTGAACTTCAGGAGAACTGAAGTAACTACTAAACATGTTCCACAGTCATGTAGGTTCATGGCATAAAACTGACAATATAACACACTACTTGATTTGAGAGTTTTGGAATTTGGCAGATCCAGCCCAACATAAAATCAGGGTTTGGGATTTAAAACTCTTAAAAAAAATTTAGAAGTTTAAAATGCAAATCTGTAAGAGAACAGAGCTGTGTCACCCTGCCCTGAATGTTCTCTTCTGTTGTGTGCTCAGGTACATTTAATGGTTATTACATGGTTAGATGTCTTTGCAAGAGACATCTAGAACCAAACAGCACCACACTGAATTCAGCGGGACCATCTAGAGGCTTAACAGTGGTCTCATTATGCAGTGGACCGTGAAACTTGGGCCAGTGTATCACAGGGAGTTTGTGAGTGGAGGTGGATAAATGTGATGAGCTTTGGAGAGGACTCAGTGCATTAATCAGAGAAACAAACAAAACAAAATATGTTAAAATTGGGTGATACCATCTGAAATGAAATGCATGTAATAAAATCTGTACTGGAAAGTATATCTTAAGCCTTTATCTTACTATTTGTTATCCTTCATGATTAAAGCAAGAATTAAAGTGTTAGAAAATACTTCTTGCTTTGGATAAAAGTTTGGGTGAAGCAGTCTGTATTGCAACAGCTGATGTGAAAACTGTAGAATTGTAACACCTCTGACTGCTTAGTTTTCATAGAACAGACCTTCTGAATATGTATCAAAAAGAGCAGAATACTTTTTTTTAGGTTCACAGATGTTAGAGTTGGCCTAAAATTTTTAGTGTTGCTTGTTGCTTCTGTCTAATATTGCATGCTCATGTAATAACCAGTGGTTTATCTAAATATAGAGAAGTATGGTGCATCTCATTTCACTAAAGTCTCACCCTGAATTTTGTTTAGTATCTGAAATTATATATAACCTTTACATGTCTCTGAAAATTGGTGTCAGTCTTCTCTTTCAATAGCTTTTCCCTTTAATTAGTCAGCATTCTGCCTAGCTGTCATGCTTGACCTTATAGTTCCAGAGTAGCTCAGAGAAGTGTTTCAAGCTTGTGTTTATTGAACCCATGGTAATCAAGTCCTCTTAAGAGAAGCTGAGTTCATCTTTAGTTGTACAGATTTAAGGAAGAGACGCTACAGTTTAAACACAATACATCTTTAAAGCAGCTATGCAGGTTTAGTGTAGGTGAATTTAAGAGCTGTCACCAGTTTTAGCTGTGAAGCTCTTTCAAGCTTCCACCTATTGTTAAGGGTCATCTCCAGCTGCATCCACCCTTATAGTTTATCATGAGTCATATAATTCATTCTCACAAGAACACATTTATGCAGCCATGTTCTGTTTGATTTGGACTTGTCTTAGTACTAGCTTTAGAGCTTTATAAATAGTCCTAAAATGAAAACTCAAGCAAGGCTATTAAGGTTGGACAGAAGATTTAAGCAAGGTTCACTTTGATTAAAATTCTCAAGTCCTTCAAAGGGCATATAAATACACTAGGCTATACTTAAAAGCTCAAGCTACCTGTTTGCAGGAGCACAGAAATAGAGTGTAAAAGCTCCCACAGGCCTCTATGACATCCCTGCACAGCAGGTGTGATTGTCACTTGGGTCAACCCTCCTGGGCTAGTTTTAATCTAGTTCTCTCAGCTGATTGAAGTAGTGGAGATGCAGTGATAGTTCCCATCAGGACATCGTGTTACTAGACCAACTTAAGATCATACCACCATTTGTTCACTGTTCTAATTCCCCAGTTAATTACATAAAGCCTAAAGAATTATCCCTTAGTTCTTCGGTTTTGCTATACAGACCAGTGGATGGTTTTCCTGTAAGCCCAAGAAGTCTGCAAATGGAGAGAGGCAGGGTCACACTAAACCCAGTGAGTTAGTTGGCCAGTAAAATATGGGGGCTTTTTCTTACAACCTTACTGCAAGCATATGCATGTTAATTGTTTAATAATTCCTGTGATTTCATTCATGTAAAAAAAAATTCTTGTAGCTGACTTTCATCTAAATCTCCGTGTTCATGAATTTGATACTTCAGGCTTTCAGAGTAAGGATCCATTTACATAAGCTTTAGTTTGATGTGTAGGTTTCAATTAGTTGAATTGGTGTCAAAATGTTGGGGTTTTCTTCTTCTTCTTACGGTGAGAGATGAACTGAGTACAAAATGAGAATTTTTTTATTGTTCATCTTCACCATGATTCCTGCTCTTCATACGCTTACCTTCATGCACAGAAATGCTTCTGAGATCAGAAGCTGTATGAAATATTAGGGTGGCTTGAAGCAGGATGTAGTAATTTATTTTTTTTCCGTAACATCTCTCTTATTTAAACCGCCACTTTGTTTTCATGTTGTGGATATATTATGGTGTAAATTCTTGTAGTTCTCCCCACACAGTGTCATCTACAATGCTAATCTGCACAATGCACAGCACAGCTTCTCTCCTGGGCACACAGCGTTCTCAACCAAATTCATTTTCATGCCTTTTAATTGAATAATACACAAATTCTTTAGACCTTTATTTGAAAAGTCTCACAGGGAGGAGGAAGCTGAAGTAGCAAAAATAAATAAAACAGATCTACTGTGTTTTGGCAATAAAGGGAAAAGTGTTTGAAAATCCAAAAGCATTGATTTTTCTGAAAAATTCATGTAGGCTTTTATTTGTGTGAAAGTTTAAAACCACAAAATATGAATTTGTTTCATATGTGCTGTAGTTTCTGTCTCATGCAATTTCACAGTGAAATAAAAAGGCATAAAATGATCTGTCACTTTCATATGCACAGTTGTATCTTTTGATCATGTTACTGCACAATATCTGAAAACGCTTTTATTAAAAGACACTACTTACAAGAAACAAAAGGTTATTAAGTGCTGTGAAATAGCATTTTGTTCGAAGCATCACATTTTGTGGTACTTTCCGATGGAAAGGGAAGACAACTGTTACAGGTTAAACCAGCTCAATAGCCTTTGTTGTAATGGATGCTTCTTTTGAGTAAAAAAATAATGCCACAACGATTTTATTTCATTTATTTTTATTTCATCATTCTTGTTTTTAACTTTCCCTAGATGAGACAAGGGGCTTTCCTGGTCAACACAGCTCGAGGTGGGTTAGTAGACGAAAAAGCACTTGCACAGGCCCTGAAGGAAGGAAGGATACGAGGGGCAGCCTTAGATGTACATGAGTCAGAACCATTCAGGTGCTTTTCCTTTTCTTTTCTTTTTCTTTTGTTCACTTTCTTATTTTTAAGTCTTAGTGCATGATACAATCAACAGCAACGAGTAAATTGAGTTTTCCCTTCATTTGGTAGCTAAATACTTCTTAGTAAAGCAACGTGAATCTGTGCAGCACTGGACTAATGCAAATGTAGATGGAGCTTGCATATGTGGTCAGAAGTGAAAAAAGTGACATCCAAGATTTAATTATTTTTTTTAAAAAATCCAATAGTTTATATAGTAGAAATAGCAGGGACTTGGGTTCAAATCCTGGGCATGGCTTTGAGGGGAGTGCTCATTTGTCATTGATGCAACTCTGGAGCAACTAATATTGATGTCTGAGCAGATTCTTTCAGAAGGCAAAGAGTTGGGATTTAGTATAAGAAATAACTATGACACCTTTCTGGAGGAAAAGACATACTCTTGTCCAGATTGCCTCTGCAGGAAAGCTGTAAATTTCACAGTTGCACAAGAACTTAAGAGAAGGAAGGTGGTCAGTGTGCAGGTTTTGTTTTGTTTTACCCTTTATCAGGGGAGTAGTAACTCTGCTGTTGTTAGAAGGGCTGGTAGCACAAGCCTTAGTTTTTGAATGACACTAAGTCACACTAGGTGACTTTTTGAAGTCCAGCGTTTTAGGCAGAACTGTACCACTCCCCAGAGTGGCATTGGTATTATGATATCAGCACTCTTAATCAGAAACAAGCCTATTTGATATGGCCTTGGGTCTTGAGCCTGACTTCTGAGTTACAGTTATGAGAATAGACTGCTTTAGTGCTTGTATGTGACAAGCCTTTTTCAGTTGTTCAGTCTCATCAGGGAAAAATGTTAATTTTAACTGGAACAATCCACATAAGTTTTTGAAGAGGAACAGATTCAGGACTTGAGGGCAGGTTGCAAAGACTGGGGAGAGGACAGTTTCTCTCGTATCAGCTTGCTGGGGGAATAGAAGCTTTAAAAAAACCCAGAATAGTATCCTTTTAGGTAGAATCTTTTTATCTACTGAGACACAATGCCACATCACAAATATTTAATTTTATTTATGCATACCCTGCATTCATTTACTTCTAAATGTAGTCATTACAATGTAATAGTGCTGTGCAAAGCCAGAGTCTCACAGCTCAAGGGACTTTCAGCTACATACATTCTTCCCAATTCAGATCTCAGATCTGCACAAGCAGACCGTTGCACCTATAGGAAGCCCCATTTACTGCATGGAGATGCCATCTGCAGAGATTCAGTTGCAGGATTACAGCCACAATTTCCTTTGGCTTCAGTGCTGCATGTCTATCTGATCGCAGCATGCAACTCTTTATTCAGGAGTTTTGCCAGATATTTTGATGTTTATTGAACTACAGATGAAATCTATCAGTTTATGAATTGTGACCAACTCTGAAAGCAAGCTTTTGTCTTAAAATATTTATTCTCCTGTTGTTACAATTGACTGTAAGATTATTAAAACTGGAAATAAGTAGGAGGAGCAAGTTTCCATTATTTTCAGTTTCTTTACTCTGTGATAGCACTTTTACAGAGATTTATTGCTTTCCCTGAAAATCAATCTGTAAAGTAAATTTCCTTCTTTCTGTGGAGAAAAAATAGTTCAAATAACAGGAAAAAATAACTGAATTATTAAAAAAAACAGATGAGGCTGCTGATGGGCACAATTATTTGGAAATAATTGTAAGATTTTTTTTCTTTAAATGACTAAATGTCTCATTGACATTGACTCTTGAAAGAACAACATTGTTGGCTAATGCAGTAAAACTGTGATGAAATGGACAAATGGAATGGCATTCTGAATTGATTTGGGTCTTGCTTTATGCATTTCTGCACCAGAACTGGAGTAGCAGTGGCTGTAGTTAGCAGTAAGTGCATTGGACAGAAGCTAATGTTGCTACTATAATTAGGTTCTATCCTTTGAGCCTACAAGAGGTGATTGTTGCTTATTTATACCATGAATAGTGTATTAAATTAAAAGCAAACCCAACAAGGCATAGAAATGCAATTCTTTTCTGTTGTAGTAATTAATCTGTGTATGTACAAATCCCATCTGGATTTCTCCCCCCCCCTTCCCCCCTCAATATTTTTTGTCATTTGATCTTGTTTTAAATCTTTATTTAGCTTTAGTCAGGGCCCCTTGAAGGATGCACCAAACCTGATCTGTACCCCACATGCAGCCTGGTATAGTGAACAAGCCTCAATTGAGATGCGGGAGGAAGCAGCACGAGAGATCCGAAGGGCGATCACAGGTACTAATTCACCTTATTAGCTCCTTCACCACATATTTCTTTTTAAGAAAATTTTCCATTCTTCAGTCTTGAAAGATGCTGAAAAGAACCAACCCTAGGTTTTGTTTACCATTTCTAATATTTGGAGTGTAGAAATGAGCAAATACCCACTAAGTCTTAGAACTGGAACAGATCATTTTGGAGACTCATTGCCATCGCGGAGAAGGCAGACACTGCAAAATAAGTACTTTTTCCATATAACAGAAATCTACTTATATGTGAAAAATGCAGTTTTTTTCTTCTTGTTGTTGCTTGTAAATATTTACCCACTTGATGGGTTTGACTGCAAGTCATCCAGATATTGCTGGTATCTTTCATAGATTTTCCTAGGTGCCCCCTTATACTTGTCATGAGCCGTTCTGTTTCCTTTATTCTTTTCTTTTTGGCTCCTTTGTATTTTCCAAAGTTCATCCAAATTTGTCTTAGAGGACAGTCTGGAATTTCAGTGTCTTTTAAGTCTGTAATGTTCAAAAATATCTAGGGCTTCATGCTGTTCCTAGTAATCCTTATATCTCCACAAGTCATTTTGTACATCAAAACAAAGTTTTCAGTGTTGGGAGAATACTGTTTTTTAGATGTTCCTGTCTTTAAAGCATTGCTAAAGAAGTCATAAAGAGCAAAGTCTCTTTGTTATATAACTACCATGTAATTGTGAACTCTTCACATAAAGGAAAACAGTTATGTCTTGAACATGCACTGCTAATAAATAAAATGAGGAGAGTGAGCCATTTGGCATTGGTTTGAATCCCTTGTAGCCTAAAATAAAAGGAAGGATTTTCATACTGGAAAATGATTCATTAAGCACTAATGTTTTCTCTTTAGTAGGACTTTGCTGTTTCCCCCTTGGCAGTATAGACTGAATGCTCTGCAGACATGAAGGGCCATCTGTGTCACCTTGAGAGTAGCTCCGTGCCAACACACTGCTCTGTTATACAACAGCACTAGCAGTAGCTTTGCCTGTATCTTGCGCCTGGAGAGGCTGCACAATTTAGTTTCACTTATAGCCTGTGCAGAAAAAAGATTCTCCTGAATGGTGATTAAAGGCACCTCTTAAAACTCCTGATCCAAGTTGCCCTTTACAGGACTATTTTTCTCTGGTTTTCCCATTGTTGGAATTGGTCCTTGTACTTATACTCCAGCAGAACTCTAATAGTACATTCATTAATTTGTTTTATAACTGTTGCCTACTCCCAGATAGTTCTGGGAGAGGTTGCACAAACTAGCATACAGTACCTACTTGGGGCATGATTGATGTGCTAATAGGCTAAGGTCTGAAAACTGATTAAGAGCCAGCTGTAGGGAGCTACTTTTATGTTAATGCTGTGCACTAGCCCCAACATTTGTGCCTGGGATAAAAGACCTATATTTTCTTAAAAGTGTGTGATTGTACTATCAGCATTCTGTATCGTTAATTTGTATTGAAGCTGTCAACACTTCAGTGTCTGCACATGGTTTGTAGTAAGATCAGACTGAGGCCAACATTAGGGAGGTGAGAATGACATTGAATTGCAGTGAAACAAATGTAGGAAAGATACGGGAAGTGTGGGATAAAGCTGGATATGTGAAAGTCATAGGGGAACACAGAGTCTAGAGAGAGAAACTAATTGGAAAAAGGTGTACATTGAAGGAATGCAGGCTATGACTACTATCTGATGATTAAGATATTAAGTAGTTATGCTCTTACCAAAAAAGTCAATGACGTTCTGATGCATAAAATAAAAATAACAAGCAGAGATTAAATATCTGTAAATATATTTTTGGACATCAAAGCATTCGAAGTATTAAATAAGGAGAACCACTGAAAACAGTAATGGAAGAAATGGGAAGGCAAGCATGTCAAGTGAAAAAGATCTTTACAAGTTTAAAATAAATATGGGTTTGTAAGGGGAGACTAGTAGAACATACCTACAGAAGCTATAAAAATGAAGAATGAGAGGGGCAAGGAGGAGGACGTGATTGCAATTTAAAAATACTTGAAGGATAAGTATCAGAAGAAGAAAGATAATGTTTAAGTTTATGGACAATTCTGGTAGAAGTTTAGATAGATGTAGATTTCAGCTAAATTTAGAAGATGATTTCTAATTAGGAGAATGGTAGTAATTCACCCATAATGGGGCGTGTACCTCATCTTGTCTGATATTAAACTAAGAAGCCCTTTCAGCTTGTGCATAGGAGAGGTGGGAAGTTTTAGTGACATAAGCGCAAGTCATGGAGTAACAAGTATTTAATGTTATCCATTAGACAAAAGGCAATTCTGTGGAAAGGCTTTTCTACACCCCCATTGTGGCCAGGCTGATGGGTAGAACAAGAAGGCAAAAAGTAGTGAAGTCCTTAATCAAATTTCCAGTAGGAAGCTGGAGACAAAAAGCCTGAATTCTTTAATGATGGAGCATGGCCAGTGTTTGAAAGCATTTCTGGAGTACTATTGCCAGCAGTAGTAGGAGTAGACTGCAAATGCACAGTAAGATTAAACTTTAGAAAAGATGCATTAAAACAGATGTTGGAAAAAATACAGGCTCCAATTGATCTCCCATTGAAATAGGTGGAAATATTCCTGTTGCCATGAAGCAAATATGTGTCGTATCTGTTCCTGTCATTTTTTGCAGGGCTGGAGGTAGTTCTGCAGAAGACAGTCAAAGGATTGTCCAGTATGTGCTGAATCAGGTTGACAGATTTTCCAGTATCTGTTACTTAAAACTTCAGTTATAGTTCAGACGTTTTGCATAAGTTTTGAAGCAATGAGGAAGGGAGTTTACTGGTGTATGTTTAGTTTTGTAGGAAAGAAAATGATGGCTGAAGATTAATATAGTAAATAAATGTGAAGAGCAGTTGAGATAAAGAAGATGATCAGGAGGACAGGAAAAAAGTGTCAGTCATATTCAGGTTTATGGCAAAATTCTATTCAGAATACTGCATTCTTCAGTAAGGATTTTTATTGCTGTTACACATGGAGGGAAGAGGAGGAAAGTGAAGTTGATAACAGAAAGCAGGAGGCTACATTACTGAATTTGAGCAACCATGCTCTATATTCAAATTTTAGCTGTTGATCATGGTTTTATTGAGAACCTGTATACAAAAGACAGAGAGACAGAGAAATCAAAGTTATTCAGAACACTTTAACCATTATTAACTAAGTCCCAGATAAAAGATCAAAAATAAGCTCTTTGTGTGATTTTATGTATTGATTTAAATATGCAAATATTTGTAACTATTTTTAGCATAGACATTAAGAACATAAGGCATACTATTTTTAGGGGTTTTATTCCCTCTCCTTCACTTCATCCTAGGTCGTATTCCAGACAGTCTGAAAAACTGTGTTAACAAAGATCATTTGACTGCAGCTACACATTGGGCCAGCATGGATCCCGGAGTTGTTCATCCAGAGCTTAATGGTGCTGCATACAGGTAAGTGTGCTGCAGGTGTAAAAGAAATGCTTCCTTAATTCAGAGGTAGGTATTCCTGAAGAAATAAAAGACCTTCGCTGCATTCAGGAGAATAATCTTGTTTTTCTAGTTGAAGTCAGTCATGCAGTGCCTAAGTACATTTCCTTTTCTTATCTTGTTTTGTGTGATTAGTAATATCTGAACAATACGCAGGTTTTTATACATTCAAGTAAACCAATTCTGGTCATCTCCAGTGAGTGCAGTGGAAGTTTGTGTTCCTTTTGCCTAAGGTAATGATGTAGCTGTAGGTTACAGAAAGACTTTCAATAATAAGCTATTGTTCCATGGTTTTGTGGCCTCCAGACACATGAAAGAACAAATAACAGTGAATACAGTGGAATAGCCTGTGGTGATTATGAAAATACGTTTAAAATAGTGTTTTCTAAATTATATGTTTAATTTTTAAGCAAAACCATTTGAGGGACTTGTATTCTTAATCAACTGTGAAAGCAGCTCTTAATAATTAATAGAAAGGGGCAATTTTTTACATTTAATATGTACATTCCTTAGTTACTTTATTTGCTTGAGAGTCTTTTTCTGTCCCTTTATCCCTAGCAGCTGTTCTAGCAGCAGATTTTTCCTAATAGCCAGCTTCACACAATTTTTATTTAAGAAAAATGTCTGCAATTTTTTATCTTCCAGTATGGTATTTACTCATAAATAGGATGAAAATGGCAAAGAAAACTACAAAGAGTTGCTTCCATCAATGCCTTGAGGGAAGGGACACTGCAGTCCTTTCAGTATTTTTTTTATATCTCTTTGTCTTAATCTTTCTTCTGTCCTCCTTCGTACATATTTCCTGTCTTTGTCCTCCTTTGGGAGGGCTACTCCATACTTTTAATACATACACAATTTTTTATGTGTGTGTTACCTCATATGAGAACCCAGCTGTGCACTGCTGAGAAGCAAAGCTCTGTGTCCCAGTGATTTCTGATAGTCTTATCAGAAAGTGATGGGGAGATGACAGGGGGGAGTGTCACCACTCTGCCGTAATCTCCTCCTCCGTAGCCATAAACTCACAGAAGGAGAAGGTTAACTTTGATCTGATCAACATACATGTATTTCACATCACGTCAAGATGTTTATTTTTGGAAAAAGTACCCATAGCTCTAAATATCTGAAGAAGAGTATTTTTATTTGCTTAAATGAAAAGTTCAGGCACATGTGTTCTCTCCCACACAGCATGTGGTTTCATTGACTTCAGTTTGGAGTACTCAGGATAGAGCTGAATGCAACCAAGGCTTAAAGGCAGGTGTTGCTGAACTGGGGGTAATAACTCCAAGGCTCTTCTGGCAGTTAAGAACAGGGTTACATGCCCAAATATAATGAAGTTTGTTCTCATTTTGAGGGTTACAAGTTGAGCAGAAGCAGGCTTCACAGCTAGAAATGGATTTTAACTTAGGAATGTTTTGGGAGTTAATGATTTACAAGGTAAAGACCATATGTATTTAATTTAAGCAGGATAAACACAACTGAATGCCTTTTTTAGACTTTGCTTCAGTCGGTTTTTTCAATAAAGAAAACTTATCGTAAATAAATTCTGACTTCACAATTCTTTTCAAATGCAAAACTCATTTTGGGAATTTTGAGGGAGAAGTTCAGAGTCATACAACAAATTGTAAAAGCTTTTTTGGAGGGGTTATAGAATAATATTTGAGCGTGGGTGAAGGTGGTTACTATTTTGTGCAGTATAAAATAGGTGGAGCTTGAAACTCAGGCTTTATGAAGAAATTGGTTTCAGTAGCAGTGTTTGTTGCTTAATGCCTACCTGGATTAAGTACAGAATTTGAATTGATTTTTTGAAAAAAAATTTTCTGTCTTTTCAGTCCAAGATTATGTTCAACTGAGTTCTGAATGAAGTCTTTCACAGGCAGTATGATGTTTGAGATGTGCTAATAACTGTATCAATAGTCACGTAATTGAATTAGAAGATAAGACCGGGGATAATAATTTATATGTTAAAAAACACAACTAGCTCTTTTGGTGAACAAAAATTAAGGAGGCTATTTTATTCTGGATATGTCATTTACTTGTGTTTTGATATAGGACGGAACTCTTAAATTACCAGATATTATCACAAGCAAAGAACATTGAGCATTAATCAGCAAAATATAATCTAGATCATCTGAATATCATCATATTCTGTGGAAAACAAAACCATTTACTCTGTGAAATGCAAGACGCCTTATCAACGCAAAAGGTCAAGCAAACGGGATCCATCTCATGAGTAAAGATTAACGATATTCCTGAGAAGGAACTATTTGTAGTAGTCTCAGTGAAGCAGCATAATATGCCTTGTTCTTGTGTTATTACTGTGTATTTGTTAGTGAGCTGCCTGTTAAATAACCCCCTGCCATTTCCTGTGTTAACAGAGCGTGCAGGTTATAGGCAAAGTGAAATTCAACAGCCAGTAAACAGTGCCTGTGCAATTTATAGACATGTTGACATATTCTTCTGCCTTCTAATGGGTAGAAGATGAGAATACCCAGGTACTGAGAAGGTACTTGGGTAAGAATAGTTAGATGTTGATAATTCAGAAGTTATTTCATGTTGAGGTGTTTCTCTGGTGATTTTCAGACTGTAATGTAAGATAACAGCATGCACTTAAATTTTAAGTTCTTTTAGGACAGACTCAGTTTCTTGAAAAGAGCTCAACATAGTGAGTTCAAGGTGCTTCTGTAGTTTAAAAAATAAAGGAGATTAACATCAAAACTAAAGTTGCCTTTCAGTTTTAATTAATAGGGCTACTGTATTTTTCTTCATAAATTATGTGGGAGAAGGAAGAACATGAATTATCAGAGGAGGTGTAACTCATCTCTTGTTTCTGCTTTCATGAAAACGTAACTCAGTGGACATTTTACCTGGAAAACATTTCAACTTACTGCTGCCAGAGAAGGAAGATGGGGAGCAACTTTATGAAGTGCTGGAGGGGAATGTATTTGCTGATTAAGAGTAGAAAAGCAATAAATAGCAACATAAGGGAAGATTATGTAGGATAGAAATGCCCATGTGTAGAGGCTGTTGAGTTTATGTGCCCTCCTTTCAGAGTTACAATTTGAACAGCACTTGCAATTAAATTTAAAAGGGGCAAAAATTTTGTAAAGAGAATGGCAAAATAGGGTTAGGAGTTGTCAAGCAAAATACAGTTTCTGTAGAGGGCCATGTTACTGGTATTTTGGCTACTGCCATGGTGTAGCTTTAGGACAAGAAAAAGAATTATAGGGCTTTTGGATGTTGCTAAAAGTCTGTAGAAGCCTGTATCTGAGAAGAAATGCTGGCAGGTAGAATCCTGGTTATTATAGCTTGGCATCCGAGGGGAATATTTTTATATGCAAAAAGAATCTTTGGAGTCAAAGGAGAATTACAGATGTGTACTTTGAACTGCTTAATGTACTCATAAGGTAACTGTAAATGCTCTTGGTCCAGCACCATACATTTTCACAAGGGGAGGTTCTGATTTCTCTTCTGGAGGGAAACACAGTTGCAAAATTTACCCTCTCCTTGATTTCTCCCAGCTCCAGTGTGTTGATGCTCGGGGAATATGTTATTAGAAAGCAGAGACTCTGTGTTGGAAACAAATTGCTATATTGGGCTTTTGAATGGAAGTTCTTGTCATGTCATGTTGTGCTTTTTTGCAAAACACCTAGAGTAACAGATACACCATTTCAAAATTAAACTTGAATAAATAAAACAATAGCCAGTCTGAGAGTTTTCATAGGAATTGAAGCAAATATGATTAATAAGATTCAAATTGAGGTACTGACTGAAACAAGAAACTAATTCCATTAGCAACTGCAAATTAATTCTAAGGAACCTCTCTAGAGAAGGAATTAACATTGGAAGCCCTGTAAATATGTGTACAGTTGGGAACAAAGTTCTGGCCTACAGGTGGTGTGGTCTTTCATATACTGGTTATCCATGCCAGGTTACAGTCACTGGTATGATCTGTAGGAATCTTTCTCACGAAGACCAGGCCAGTGTGTGGTCCCTGTGCCGTGTTGGATAGCCATGCTGAGCCCCTCTGGCACAGCGTTTGCAAAAACCGTTTCTGTGATGTTTCAGTGGTAGAAGAAAAAAGAACAAATAAATGTGCTTTCATCCAGCTTTTTTCATCCTCTGACTTTTGCATAAGTTCTGCACTAATTTTCTCTTGGATTGAGAGAATTTAGGATGAGCAGCACAAACATGCATTACTTTAGAAAAGACCCTACTGAAATGGGGTGAAATTTTCTGATGCATTTAGCGTTGAACTCTGAGAAGAAAATCAACAGCAGAATAATGTGGTATTTGAAAAAGCTTGACTAGGCTACAAGTGCCTTTTCTCCCATTTAGTTCTAAGTAAATACTAGGGTAGCAAATGCCAGAGTAAGTAGTAGGTTTGTGTGTTTAAGGCTTTTAAATGGATAACGCTCTCACTAGGATGCTTGAGTGAGCAGAACATAGCAGGAGATAACAAGTGATGAGTGTGCAGCTTTATGATGGGGGGGGAGCCAAAGGGCCAGTATTCAGTGGCCAGTGTGAGATACCTCAGTTCTCCTTCACAACTTATTTGGCTAAGAAGAAAACATACTTTTGTTAATAGTATTCATGTGTAGCTGTTGTTCATATACAGCGCTGCGAAATACCAGTGTTCGTCAAACTCATCTGAGCTTTGGGATTGAAGCAGTAGATTTGCAAGACTGGTTTTAGCCTGATAATATCAAAGCCATCATAAAATCAAGCTGAATCAGCGGGTGATTTTTTGTTGAATTTGTAAAATATGTAGTCCTTGGTGTTCATCCAGATAGTGAGGAATCTTTAAAACCATCCATAGTTTTTGTGTTTGCATCTCTCTTGTAGTCTGCGTAAAGCACTTGTGCTATCTGTAACTAGTACTGGTTCTTTCAGACAAGTACAGTGGCAAGTTTGGTGAAAAAGTTACTAGGGTGCAGTAGGCTTGAATTTGTAATCTTAAGAGTATGTGGTTATGATTTCTGTTCTGGTGAACTATCAGAAAGCTTCAACTGCAGGATTAGTTTAAAGAAATAATTTTTCAAACCACAACAATGAAATTTTAAAATTCTACATGAGAATGAAAGAGAAGAAAAATCCCTAAAGGTCAACTTGAGGAAAAGTCTTAAAGGATAGATAGGTATTGCACAGACCTATCCTGAATTACTTCTTGTTGAGGTGTACTTCAAGAGGAGCAGTACTTACAGGTTGTTTCCATTGCTGGAAATTCCATTCATCCTATTTAACCTGAAATCTAAAGAAACAATCTGGGAAACCTTTGTTTCTGTTTTTGGTAAAATACAGCATCTTTTGCTTTATTTAGCAGCGTCTACCTATGGTATCTCATCTGGAGCTTAACACACTGTCTGTCTGTCTTACTGGTCTGAAAACACAAGCAGCATCTGCATAGCTCTAGAAGGAGGCAAGATGGGCTTCCCAGTCAATCAGCCCTTGGTTTTAATGTATGTTCTCGTTTTCTTCTCTCAGCAGGTATCCCCCAGGCGTTGTAAGTGTGGCTTCAGCTGGCATACCGGCAGCAGTAGAAGGAATAGTCCCCAACCCTATGTCTTTATCACACGGCCTCCCTGCTGTAGCCCACCCGCCCCATGCTCCTTCCCCCGGCCAAACTGTCAAACCAGAAGCTGATAGAGACCACCCGAGCGACCAATTGTAGCCTACGAAAACAGCATTCCCAACATCGGAGATTTCAACTTCAACATGTGGAAAACAAACAAACAAGACAAAACAAAACCCTGGATTTTGATTAAAAGCAAAACCATGAACTTACAGGAGGAGACGATTATTGTTTTAGAAACTGGTCCAATATACAGTATAAAAGGAAAAGGTGGGAGACAAAAAGAAGATTTGGAAACATTTTTTTCCTCCATATAAATTGTAGTTTGTCCCTGTCCAGTGGACTGATTCACTGTTTCTGTGTCCTATGGGTTCTTTGTTAAGCAAGAGAAGTTAGTAGTTAATTATATCATGAATGTACTTGTCTGTGTACAGTTTTTAGAACATTAAAAAGGGTTTGTTTGCTTAGCTGTCAACAAGGAAAAACATAAGGGAGGCATTCAACAAACCAATTTTGAGATTAAAAATCCTTTCTTTTATATTTTGAAACATGCCCAAAAATGAGGCAGTTGGCAAACTTCTCAGGACAATGAATTTTTCCCATTTTTCTTTCTACGCCACACAGTGCATTGTTTTTTCTACCTGCTTGTCTTATTTTTTAGAGTAATTTAGTAAACAAAAGAAAAACAGTTTCTCCTAATTTTGGCATGAATTCCCTTATTTCAAAATGAAGTCAACCTTGCAAAGAGATTTTGAGGAAAAAAAAAAAAAAAAGGTTTTGTATAAACGAGCATTGTGCTTTTTGTCACCAGTTAAAGTATATATTATTGGTGGTATGCGAAAAAGGCACTAGACTACTGAAAAGTAGCAGCATTTCATTGCCTACATTGATTCCTTCCTGGTAATGTGGTAGGCTAGCAATATTTTTGGTTAAAATCATGTTTGTGACTGTAACCATTTGTATGAATTATTTTAAAGAAATAAAAATCCCAGACAAATATCATATGTGTAAAAATTTTTATTTCTAGTAACTGTTTATTCAACTTTTATTAGGTTTCTTAGCTGTAATTTTTAAACAGATGCTGTCAAGTATTTCATTTCTAGCTTTACTTTGCTCTCTGTTGTTTGTAATACTGTCTTGGAAGCTTGAAAAATAAAAAAAAAAAAATTCTTTCCATACCATTTTTCCCTTTACATTTCGTAAATGTTGATCTTTTTTCCTGTGTTTCTAATGGAGTTTGAAATTAAGATGGATTTTGATTTGTACACCGGCATCATCAGCTACAATATGGTAACAGCTTTTATGCCACCACTGTGGGCAGAGCAGAGGAGGTACAACACCACCACCACAATAATAATAATAATAAACGTCTTTTGCCGAAGTCCAACATGAGAAGTGTCCATTGTTTTATTTGCTTTTGTGATGATGGAAGCGTGCAGCGGGACGTAATTGTATTTGCTGTATTGATGGAGTTTGTTTCTTTGAGCACAGGCAGAAGTGTTTTCAAGGCAGGTTGGATTTCAGTTGGAAGCTGGTTTGGCCTTTCCTGTGCTCCCGGATAAGATGTCGCTCATCCCTACGCAGTTTCAGAAAGCAAGACAAAAGTTTAGCTGCTGCAAGAAGGAAATCCAGGATGGGCAAAAATGAACTTGGACATAAACCTCCTCAGTAGTCTCTTGTCTGTTTGTTCACTGTGAACCTGAACTAGTAACTGTGGACCTCAGGTTAGTGAGCTGTTTTTGTGGGATCTATGAAAAGCTACTGTCCCCCTTTCCCACAGGTCTACAGAGCCGCCTCCGTTTCTGTTAGGAAAATGCTAGGAAGTTGCAAATCAAGAAAGGCTAAAACTTGTGCATCTGTACCCAAGGAGCACTATATAAAGTGAGATTTTTGTCTCCATGGAACCAGTGGAAGGTTTTTGCCTTGAACATTTAGAGCAAAAAAGGTCATCCATTACAATTTATTTAATAGCAAAACCATTCCTGTCCCCTCCATGAAACAAAACAGAAAACAGCCCTAAAGCTGTGATTTACCTCAGTAGAGACACATCTGAACTTTGTGACCAAAAAATTTCAGAAAAGTAGATGCAGTCTCCTGCACTTGAAGTAGGATTTCATATTTCATTGGTAATTCACATTTTAAGATGTTTCTTTGTCAGGCTGAAAATGCTGTTTTAACATATGTAAAACAACCATTGAACATCTGTCTACAAAGAATTGCTGACAATCTCATTTGCAACCAAATTTCTCAAGAAAAACCAAGAGGTGTTTTTCTTTTGCCTTGTTTTGCATCAGTTTGGAGATGGCTAATGTAAGTAAGCTTTGTTTCCAATGAGTCAATAAATTGAACTAGAAATGAAGGGCATCAGTAGTTATTGCATGCTCTTTTCAGTCTCAGTTCTGAAGCTTGCAGTCCTTCAACTGCATATTTTTGAGCTGTCACCCTGCTTGCTCAGGCACAACGTTTTTCAGGATCTGAACCTGAAATATGACACTTATGGGTGCAATAGGGCATTGCCACTGTGGTGGTAGCATGGTCAATATTTTAATGCTAGTGCTTGAGATACATCTTGTCGGTCTGACTGCTGGACAGTAATCCGGTTTCCTGCTTCTGTTGAAGCAGAAAGGAAAAGCCATCCAGGCCATGACAAGACTGATGGGTATTGACTTCTGGGTTATGGTCTGACAAGCTGAATTCAAAAATGAAAAACAAAAGGCTTGGAGTAAATGACTAATTGGAAAAGTATACCATAATAAACAAAGGCTGTTATGCCAGACTAACCTTGTATCTTTTATGACTGTATTTGTTGGGTAGTGAAAATGTGATTAGATTTCCTCTTGTCTGGTAAAGGATGTGCTCAACAAAGTTTAGACAGAAGATGCAGTCAGTGGGAAAATATAAAATGGGGAAGGCAGTGGCAGCAGAGGGCCGCAGATGACCTGAGGTGGTGCTGGAAGGTGAAGGAGGAGGTGACGTGCCTGCCTCAAACAGCTGGGAAATTATTTTTTTTTTTGGATGGTGTTACTTGAATTAAGGATCTTGTCCAACAGGGAGGCCAACCATTGAAACTACTGCTGGCTCAAGGTCTGTAGGATCACCAGTATGCAGGAGGCTCTGGAGCCTGCACGAGAATTTGATGGTATCAAAGAATGAACTGTTAGATGCCACTTGTGCAAAGGCAAAGTCAAGTAGTTGCAAGTCAAAAACTTGTCAGAAAAAGGAACCAGAAGCAATTTCCCGTGGTAGGACTCATTGCTGCTGTGGAGCAGCTGTGGAAAAGAGCAGTGTGATGTCAGATGCATCTGGCACAGTATTATTGGCAGGGCTGAGAATGGATCAGAGATGCTGCACAGGATCTGGAGCGTTTGATACGTGGTTTTGGTCGTGCGTTTTCAAAAAGGTGAGCTCAAGCTGAAGTAGCAAAGACCAGCTTTCAGAGGGACTGAAGGTGTGGAGGGCTTATCATGTGAGAGGCAATTAGAGTAACTTGGCTTTTTCAGCTTAAAATGAAGGCTGAGTTGGGGAAATTAAATAGTAAATGATGAGGAGGAAGGAGAAATGTTAAAAGAAATGCTGGTATATGAACAGACAAGCGTAAATGGGGGTTGGGAAAAGATCTCTGTCCACAGGGAGGTCCTGGGACAGGTTTCCACTTGGGGTGACGGGGACAGTCCTGAAGTCCCTGCAGCTTGGGTTGGGTTTTTTGTTTTGTTTTTTGAGTTTGGGGGTTCGTTGTGTTTTGGCGGGTGTGTGTTATAACTTCGTTTTAACAAACCAAGTTGTGAGAACATTGTTTAAAGTTCATACAAGGTTGCTACCAAAACAACAACTAGAGGCCTTTTCCATTCAGGGTGAAACACTTCACCTTCCTTTATGACAAGCCTTAAGGCTTTTTCCTTCAGTATGTTTTTTTTAGACAATACCTTACTATTTTCTTGTCCAGCCTTCCACCTCAGATGATTAAGGCTGGCTTTCCAAATTACTGACTGCTGTAGACTGGCTGTTCCCAGCTTAATCCTTGCTTCAGACCGAGGGGTTGTTTTCTCCTCTTGTCTGATCTCAGTGGATGCTTCAATAATGTTGGTTGTTCTACGTGAAGGAGAAGGCAGCACTGCCAGTATTTCCTTTATTTAGTTCATTCCAATTCCATCAGTTCATTTTGTAAACTAGTGGGGTGGGGGGACAAAAAAAGGGAGAAAAAGGTCATTGGTTTTAAGGACAGAGAGTAATGTTAGAACATTTTGTCTGATCACTTAGTAAAGCCATTAAATGTGATATGCTTCTTCATTAAACCTGACACCATGTTTTGACTTAAGTAAATCCTTCAGAAAGGTTTCCAGTCTTTATATTAAAATGTCAAGTGATGGGGTTTTTGCTATTTTCTTTGATAGTTTGTTTAAATGGGAGATAACTGTCACTATAATTTAAAAACTGCTTTATTTAATTTGGCTTTCCCTGTCTCTAAATTCCAGTTATTGTTTAATGTTGAACATGAGGTCATGTAGGCTGACTTGAATTTAGTGAGCATGTCACATTTTAGCCAATTCGCCTTGTACTGAGGTTAGTGACACATCTTCCAGGAAGACCAAGCTGTGTTATTCATCTGTTTTCTTTTCTTTCATTATACTGTACACCCTTCCTTTGTGGCTCTGTATGTAGTTAACTTCTGCAGATGAAATTACAGGATTTCTCATCTCTGACTTTCAGCTATTGTCTTCTTGCCTCCATTGACTTTCCGATTTCCTTGGTAAGCTCTTTTCCTGCAGTCACGAGAGCTTGAAGAACTTAATTAGTCCTCGTCTCGGTCTTCAAATTTCATTTGGCTAGGTAGAGCTGAGCACCTCATTAGGAGCAAAAGCTCCACATTCAATAGATGCTCAACGCAGTGGTCCTGCTCTCGTAGTCTGAGTGCTCGTTTTCATCCCACCATCTGCACCCATTGTGTGTCTGCCTTTTGCAGAACACAGTTTATCTGGGTCTTGTACCTCATGTCAGGCTGTTGTCCCTCAGCATCTGCTTCCTGTCCTTCTTCCTTGTTTACTTTTTAGCATTCAGGTGACCTGGAAAGTTACTCTTTAAATTCTTCCCTTTTTAGAAGAAATGTCCTTTGGTCAGTTCTACTTTTCATCTGTGAGTTCCAGCTCGACAGAGACCAGTTGTTCTTCAGCTCTCCTTGGCTAACCTCCATGCACACTTACCTCGCTAAACCCATATCCAATATTCTAGTTTTTTACATCCGCTTTTGGGCTTGGGATCACCCAGTTGGTCTCTTTTTTTATGCAGTTCCTCATCTTCATTTTCTGTACTGCAGAAACAATTATGGCTCTTGAAGTCTGGTCTCGGCACTTTTCTTTGCCTTTACATTTCTGCTCAGAGCCATAATGGAGTGTTTTACGGAAGGAGCATTTTTTGTTTGGAGGAGGTTGTGACACTGTGTCAAGGCTGCCATAAACAGACTAAAGTATGTCCTTGGGATGATTAGAGGCATCTGAGACATTTCCAAGATGATGTAGATAATTCTCTGAGCATGCCAATCCGTTGAAGATATTTCTTACTTGCAGAGTCTTTACTGCATATCTATCCCCCTTCTTTCATGTGCTGCCTAAAAAGGATAAGCAATTGCTGGTGGGAAGCACTGGTGATCTGCTCAAGAAATAAAGTAAGGAAATTTAAGAAAAAAGACATTTAAATACTCGAATATATTTTGAGTTGCAATGATTTAAAATAATAAAAAGGATAAAATTTTTAGCTTAAATTGCTGCAAGAACTTTTTTTACATATCAAGTTCAACGATTTGAAGTAGACAATTACATGTCAGTGTGTCAGTACTATTTCTTTGTGCTGTAAAAGCAGAGTCCTTGTATAATTTGGGAAAAGCTTACAGAGCTGATCCTCACTGGATAAACCCGAAGAGTTAGGGCAGCAAAGCAGCATCTAAAAATAAATCTGAGGAGCTGACATCTCAGACTTGTATTTCCAAACCCCTCCAGCCGTTTTCAAAATGTCCCACCCAATGCAATGGATTGAATTCTCAAGCCAGTTGCCTCCAACACAGCTGTTGGGTTCACCACGTATTCCCTTTCCTGGGAACTCAGCAAGCAGCAGTACTTGCTCTTCAGCCCACCTAAAAGCATCAGAGTAAATCCCATTTAAGTCTCTGCTGCTGTTTAGTAGGATTTTGGTTAAGACCTCATGCAAAGTTACGTTTGTGGTGTATTTTACTGTTCTTAAACCACAACAGAAAGAGAATCTGCTTGCTTTTTTTTTTCTTTTTTTTTTTTTTCTTTTTTCTTTTCTCCTTCCAGTAATGTATTTGCTCTTATTAGCACTTGTACACAGGGGCTTCCAACTTCTTTGCTATGGGTTTTCAGTCATTTTGCTGTTTGTTTGCCCATGTTTTTTAAAGACCTAGTGTACATGAAATGTGTTTTATCATGTTACAAAGTTATGGTGATAGACTTATTTTTATCTCTTAAGTTGTAGCCATTTGTAATTAGCTCCAAGGCCATCACTTTCCATTCCAAGCATGAAGTGGAAAGCCTGTCCTTCGACAGGGATTGCCAAAACTGGAGGTTTTCAAGAATTCATATACTGAACAGCTGTCTTTTTTTTTTCTTTTTTTTTTTTTTTTTTTTT
>NW_020799098.1:6762189-6769182 GCF_003259725.1 Athene cunicularia | reverse complement strand
CCCCCCCCCTTTTTTTTTTTTTTTTTTTTTTTTTTTTTTTTTTTTTTTCTTTTTCCTTTTCCTCCTGCAGACCAGCCATTTTAAGCACAGGATACAGCCCTCGTGTTGCAGGAAGCACAGGTAAGAGATGAAAAATCTCCACTCTGACTCAAAGCTCATTTTTAGTGGTTTTCAGCCTCTGTAAATTGAAAGGATAGAGGCACCGTCTTTCATTATGTAATTAGTATCTGAGATCTGATCCCATTTTACAGAAGAAGTCTTAAGTGTGTTGAAAGAGTAGTATCAAATCATGATCCCTTGGAATGTGGCACACCTCCCACTTGAATTTTCATATGCATCTCAGAGCAAAATGTGTCATTCCAGTGAATGTCTTTCCCAGTGACACAGGCTCTGGGACCGAACGTCACCATTTGGAGAACTCTCTTCGTGTGTTATGTCCAACATTGTTGGAAGTAGGCTAAATTTTCTGGTGTTGCTGTGATCCCCAAAGCATTTTAGTTTTCATCTGCAATTAATTGTCAGTGGAGCTGGCAGTGACTCCCAGTAGTTTGTGATGTGTTTCTGAAAGACAGCTGTGAGTTCAGATTTAAGCAGGCTCTATAGGTTTTCCTTTGAAAAGCCTGTTGACTTGCCATTAGATGGTGTCTGTTCTTAAATCCGGATTCATCTGTCTGGGCTCCCTTGGTCTGCTTGTCCTCAGTGACCCAAGTGAAAGCTTAAGAGCTTATATATAGCTCCTCTTATATACTGTCTTTCCAGTTAAGTGCCTGAAGTTACAGTAGAATAAACCAGGGACAGTCTCTGCAGATCTGAGTGTGTCTGGTATAAACTTCTCATGGCAATGAACCTAATTTTCTCATTTCAGAGTAGCTTCATTACTTGGGAAATGCACTCTATAGAAATGAAATGACATCGAGAAGAGGCACCTCTGTGTACTGCTTTATATCCCCTCTCTCTCCAGATACGTACAGCCCACTGAAAATCCATCCCCAGAAAGCAAGAGAAGGATGAAACTTCTCCAACCTGTGATGCTGGTTTTGAAAAATTACTTTGGTAGTCCACATCTGATAATTCACCCCAATATCTATCATTGTGAGGTTTAAAGCTCCTAATGTTAGAAACTCTCTTAAACAGATTCTTAGTCTCAGCTCCATCAGCCTCTGAAATCCCTTTGGGGAGGTAGATTCCTGGGTAGAAAGGGTGATGTTTTGTTGTTTGTTGTATGTTGATTTTTTTAAAATGATTTTTTCTAGTATGGTCATTCCAGGGATCCGGACTTTCAGAAATGCAGTATCTGCACACCCTGAGGAGGGATGGTTTGCGTGCTGTAGCCTTTGCCTGGTTGGACGTGTCAGGGGATAGAAATTACGGTCTGACCCTTGTGGTAAGTTAAATATATGAAAATGTAATAAAAGAATGCAATGTAATAATGTGCTTTCCCATCTGACAAGCCTGAGCTTGGGGAGGTGCCGAGTGGCAGCTCCTGCGGTACCAACCCAAACCTTTGGCTTCACTGAGACAAATGATGTAAGCTCCTTTCATGCCAACCTCTGCATTTTACAATAGGAACGAAGTCAGATGCTGAACTGTTTTCTCCAATTCCCTTCTCAGAAATCCCTTTCTGCTCGCTGTTTCAAGCCAGGGCTGTATCCTGGCTCCACAGCACCCAGGCTGTGATACATGAGCTTTCCTACTGATTTCTCTGTTAAATTTAAGAACTACAGGGGATCTGGTTTGTGATTGTTATACATGCTATACTGTTTTAATTGCTACTGTCTCCTGCTCCACGATCTGGGAGCTGATGGGCACTGCGGGTGACAGAGGCACAAAGCCACGGCCCATCTCTCCGCAGTAGCCACTAGGTGGCAAAACAGACACTTTGTGCACCAAAACTACATCGTGGGACCCCGCAAAAACAACGTGCTGTGCTTTCCCGGCCACTGTTTTAAGCCGCCTCTATAAATATATTTTTTTTTTTTTTAAATATAAGCTATTACGGCATATTTAGATAACGCATGTGGAGAATCTTCACTTTAAATGTCTCTAAGTGCTCCCATTCTCAATTACATACCGGTTGTTCAGGGGTTAAGCCTGTCCAGATCATTTCAGCAGCTTTTGCCATTATTTCAGAGTTTGAAGAGGATAATGTATTAAACACTCTGGTGAGACTGACAACGAAGCAGTGTCAGTCCTGGCTCCCCCTTTAATCACAGTTCAGGTGTTGTTTCCCTTCCTAAATTACAGGAGGCTCAGAAACCTGGAACCTGTTCAGGATAGAGGCTCTGTAAATGCTTTCTTGTTTTTATAAACATGTGAGTGAATATTTGAAGATAGTCCTTGCTCTAAATATTTTACAGGCAGAAATATGAAGGCCTGTTAAAAAACAGAGGGGAAACACAGACACCCTGGGCATTTTCTAAAGCTAGGACATAGATTATGCTGTTTGTTATCCTGACTCGATGAGGTTTTGTTCTCTGTGGAATACGTCCTTGTGCTTTTGCCTACTGGAGATGTCTCAAGTTACAGATTTCCATCATGGTCTGCTTTTTTGTTTTCTCAATAGCTTTCAGGGGCCCTCACAGGGAAGTTTCCAGTTCCCTCTCTCTGGTGACAGCAGCACTTTTGGCTGGCTCCTTTCAGACAAGTTTCACGCATCCAAGCCTTCCCTGCCCTTGTTGTCCTGTTCCCTAACAATACCACTTGCAGCCTTGCTCCTTGCTGCTCTGCTGATCGTACCTTTTTTTTTGGGAAGCAGTACTACTTCTTCACAGTTGCCAGGACGTGAAGCTCATCTGCTGCACACCTCGTCCTGTGATAGCTTTCAGTGGCTTGTTTGCTCCCTCTCCCTTGGCAAAGGTTTCGCAGAGAATTTGTTTTTTCCCCAAAATGATGATCTGAAACATGATGTTTTGGAATGTGGTGGGAATCTCCTGTTCAGGAACGAGAAGAGGAGGCTGAGGGGAGACCTCATTGCCCTCGAAAACTACCTTAAAGGAGGTTGCTGGGGGGGGGAGGGGGGATGGAGGATGAGTCTCTTTAACCAAGTAACAAACGCTAGGACAAGAGGGAATGGCCTCAAGTTACACCAGGGAAGCTTTAGACTGGATATTAGGAAGCATTTCTTTCCAGAAGGGGTTGTTGGGCGTTGGAATGGGCTGCCCAGGGAGGTGGTGCAGTCCCCATCCCTGGAGGGGTTTAAGAGTCGGGTTGACCCAGCGCTGAGGGATCTGGGGTAGTTGGGAACTGTCAGTGTGAGGTTAATGGTTGGACTGGATGATCTTCAAGGTCTTTTCCAACCTAGATGATTCTGTGATGAGAAACATGGGCAGAATTAGATTTCCTTTGCTTCTCTGTGTCTCTGGCAGACCGAACATTAAAGTCTACATGTTAAAATTAGGTGCTATAGCAACAGTGATAAGTCAAGTCTAAGCAGAAACAGTGGATGCAAAGCAGATTTTTGACCAGTTTATTAATGGAGCATTGGTCTTCTGAATGGAAGGCTATATGTAATGCTATGGAAAATACAGCACGATGCTTGTCACTTAAGCATCATAATGTTCGTGTGGCCATACTGAGGTTTCACAAAATGTCAGAAGTTTGGATTTTGCTAAGTTTTAAGTACTTGACTTCAGAATCTTAGTGCTGATATTCTAATATTTGTATTAATTTAGAACTTTTACTTCTCGTAGCTTCAAGGAGTTCTGGCTATTTTAATTGTTTGATGGATCTGGTGAAGGTGAGTCTCCCATTGCTGTCTGGAGGCAGGAGACTTCATCGTAGGTGGAAGGATAGCTGGAGATCTGAAAAGTGCTGCTGGGCGCTACCCTGGTTTCTGAACAAAAAGCACAGGGTTCTTAGAGCTCAATTGTTCAAGCTGTTCACCATGGCCCCTTGGGTGACTGCTCAGATCAGACCAGGTTCTACCGGGTCCTGTTCACATGTGCCATAGCAGAGAGCTGCAGTTGCAGTGCCCAGGTCAGGCACTTTCCATAGACTATGACTGACTCACTACATGATAGGAAAAAACATCCCCACGCCTTTCTTGTGACATGACAGTTTTCAGCCATAAAAGCTGACTTCTTGGGATGCCCTTCAGTTTGCAATAATTTGCTATGAGGCAAAAGTAAAAAACAAAACAAACCAAAAACCTGCTAATAGAGTAACAGCATATTTTCCAAGAATGTTAAATATATGAAAATGGTGCTGGAATTACAACAGATTGAGAGCAGGTATTTGTCTTTAATAGACATGAAACATGAATAGCCATGCAACATAACCTGGTGGTCCCATTTTGCAGGAAGGGTAATGTATTTGTTATTTATAAAGGGTTAATCAATGATTAACAGACGTTACAATTAATGGTTAATTGATTGTTGTAGACATAGTTCACACATGGCTTGCAGCTATCTGTAACATAGTATTCAAGCTGTAATGTTTTTATAGCAGTTATTAATCACGCACTAGTGTTTTTTAAATGTTCTCATTTTATTAGGTGTAACCAAATTTTCAATAGCACATCAGTGAACTTGAGTTCTGCCTTCACATTAGCAAAAGGGAAAATATAAGAAGGCAGTTAACTTGTCCTTGCTTTCTTTAATTTGAGGAAACCATCAGCTGCATAAATTGGAGGCACTATCACATTATGAAAGCAATTTTGAGTAAAACATGCCATTTATGGAAGAAGCACACTTAAAGATTTTTGTAATTACAAATATTTGTACTGTTAAGTGAATTGCATTAAAGTATTTGTTGTTGTTGCTTTATTCCCCTGGAGGAGCTCTTTGTAGTAGTGGGAGCTTCGTTATGTTGATAAATGTGCCTGAAAGCTTTATAATGTACTGATACATTGTAATGATAAATAGACCTGGTTAAGTACTAAAGATCAAACACACAATTAAACAGACTGTAATATACATCTTCCTGAGTAAGGGAGAACAATGGTGGAATCAGTAAAGATGAATACGAATTATTTTATTGAACTAAGCAAAAAATATTTTCTTAAGCCTACAAAACGAGGAAATGTGGCCTGATACTTGCATGATCAGATTTATAAAGTGCTTAATCAGATAGAAGGTATCTTTTAAGATGTTCAGCATTTTTAATCAACAGACAGGGCTTTCTCCAGCCGCTCGAAGTAATAGAGATGTGCAACAAACCAGAGGTTAAGGAAATCAGCACAGCGTGGGATTGCTGGGAGAGGAGCCTGGGCACAGCAGGCAGGGCTTGCAGGTCTGATGCAGCAGTAAAATTAACAAAAACATGTTGCACTTGACAAAAAGATTAGAGCTGAATATTGGCAGCGCCTGCCTCCATTGTCCAAAATGTCCTTTCCTAGAACCTTTCCCAGCAGGGGGGCTGGTTCACACTTGGCGAGGCTACAGAGGTTTCACACTTCTTATTGCTGTTCGCTCTTCCAAATACCAGGAGAAAATGTGATTCAGGAGGAGCATGCTGGAATTGGGAAAGAGGCTGTGCGTTACCTGAGAGTCACAAAAATAAACCTTTAACATAAAGGCACTGAGGGGGACTTTCATTCAAAACTCAAAGCAGTACCTATGCAACCTGCTTGCGGATTTTCCTTGTCCATTCCAACTTTGAATTGCTCTGAAGGGTGTTTTAAGTGAATTTCCTTTGCAGAGGTACCCGTAGCCAAGTCAGCACAATAGGAATTTCATAGCTCGTTGTACAGATGCTGTGGGGAAATAGCTCTTAGAGGAGTTAGAAATTAGGCAGGATGTAACAGCCAGAAGAAATACTAATTCTCCTGGATCGACTTTATGTGAGCTCCTACCCTACACAGTGCTTTGCCCACCTGGAATAGCATAAGCCGTTTAGATTCCTTTGCAGTATCTGGGTATTAGCAAGACTCAGGGGAGGGACCAAATCCTGCTTCACTGATGCCAACAGCCAAAATCCTAAGCCTTGTGCACTCTGGCCAATTATCATGTAAAATCCCCCCCCCCCCCCCCCCCCCCCCCCCCCCCCCCCCCCCCCCCCCCCCCCCCCCCCCCCCCCCCCCCCCCCCCCCCCCCCCCCCCCCCCCCCCCCCCCCCCCCCCCCCCCCCCCCCCCCCCCCCCCCCCCCCCCCCCCCCCCCCCCCCCCCCCCCCCCCCCCCCCCCCCCCCCCCCCCCCCCCCCCCCCCCCCCCCCCCCCCCCCCCCCCCCCCCCCCCCCCCCCCCCCCCCCCCCCCCCCCCCCCCCCCCCCCCCCCCCCCCCCCCCCCCCCCCCCCCCCCCCCCCCCCCCCCCCCCCCCCCCCCCCCCCCCCCCCCCCCCCCCCCCCCCCCCCCCCCCCCCCCCCCCCCCCCCCCCCCCCCCCCCCCCCCCCCCCCCCCCCCCCCCCCCCCCCCCCCCCCCCCCCCCCCCCCCCCCCCCCCCCCCCCCCCCCCCCCCCCCCCCCCCCCCCCCCCCCCCCCCCCCCCCCCCCCCCCCCCCCCCCCCCCCCCCCCCCCCCCCCCCCCCCCCCCCCCCCCCCCCCCCCCCCCCCCCCCCCCCCCCCCCCCCCCCCCCCCCCCCCCCCCCCCCCCCCCCCCCCCCCCCCCCCCCCCCCCCCCCCCCCCCCCCCCCCCCCCCCCCCCCCCCCCCCCCCCCCCCCCCCCCCCCCCCCCCCCCCCCCCCCCCCCCCCCCCCCCCCCCCCCCCCCCCCCCCCCCCCCCCCCCCCCCCCCCCCCCCCCCCCCCCCCCCCCCCCCCCCCCCCCCCCCCCCCCCCCCCCCCCCCCCCCCCCCCCCCCCCCCCCCCCCCCCCCCCCCCCCCCCCCCCCCCCCCCCCCCCCCCCCCCCCCCCCCCCCCCCCCCCCCCCCCCCCCCCCCCCCCCCCCCCCCCCCCCCCCCCCCCCCCCCCCCCCCCCCCCCCCCCCCCCCCCCCCCCCCCCCCCCCCCCCCCCCCCCCCCCCCCCCCCCCCCCCCCCCCCCCCCCCCCCCCCCCCCCCCCCCCCCCCCCCCCCCCCCCCCCCCCCCCCCCCCCCCCCCCCCCCCCCCCCCCCCCCCCCCCCC
>NW_020799098.1:6701376-6762139 GCF_003259725.1 Athene cunicularia | reverse complement strand
CCCCCCGGTCCTCACCGTGCTCTGCTACACCACCAGGAACCACCTAGTAAGACAAAAAGCATCCCCTCGTGACGTGGACTGCTGCAAATGTATTTCCCAAGGATGTACAGCATGATACGTGTCAGCCAGCAAGCGTGTTATTTCTAATTTACCGTGTACTGCTAACTACTGAAAGCTTTGCGTGGCCTCCAGGAAGTCAGGCTTATATTTAATGAGAAGCAGGGGAGTAGTAAATGCTTCCAACTTCTGGAGTTTAAGAGAAAAAGGCGTGGCAGGGGAAGGTGGTGTGCCCTCATGCATCTGGCTTCTCACAATCAGCGCTACAGGTGTTGCTCAGCGCAGCGAGCTGTGTAGGAGTTCTCAGGAATATACGTGATAACAGAGCTGATTTCTTCTCTGTAAGAAAACTTATTTCTACCCCAAGAATTGCGTGTCACTCTGCAAAGATATTTAGATGTCTAACTGCCACTTAAGCATCTAAATACCTTTATAGATCTGGGCTTCTGTCCTAATTGTGTTGCTGCAGTCTGTAATGTCACCAGTTTAGCACAGCAGACACCAGATCGGAATTGACTGCAGAGAGAAGCACAGCCCGGCAGCCACTGGATTTGATTTAATTGGGTTGAGCTGGTTTATGGTCCCTCTATATATGTATTTTTTTTCTTGTTGAAAAATAATGTGTCTGCCAAGGCCGGAACGAAAGCGGGAGCTGTCTGGAGGTGAAATTGGAGACTGACGGGGACAACCCTGCTTGATGGGAAGTAGACTCTGAAGGGTTTTGCAATGTCTGTCAGTTTATGCCATCTCTTCGTCACAGAGTTTGCAGTCCAAAGATTATTTTGGATGCTTGCCTATTCCCAGAAGCTCCGTGTGCTCGGAACAATTTCAGCTCTGCGTTAAGACAATAATTATAATCAAATCTCATGCTCTGCTGCCTCGGCCAGTCACCTCCGTGGAGCAGATGGGAAGGGGGCTCAAATCAGCAAGGGTTTTCCCTCCCACTGTACAAGTGGCCTGATGTCTTCAGAAAGGGCTTTTTTGTTTTTCCCTTTGGCTCCCCTCTGCTTCTCTCATGGCATCGGGGACAGGCTGCAGCTGGAAAATCATGGACAGGGTTTGAAGTGTGGGGAAGGAGAAAGTTATTTTGTCTGCTATCTGTCTGCTGCTCCTTGTTCACACATCCTGGCTGCAGAGAAAGCCAGGCTGGGAGCAGGCAGGTGAAGGAAACTGTTTTTTTGGTAGTCCCTCCTTCATCTGTTGATCTTCAGTGTTGGGTCTGAGATCTGCCTCTGAGCTCAGCTGAGTTGGTTAGTCCAAGTCCTACATTCCCAGAAAGCTTAGATCAGCTGTGAGCAGAGTAGCCATCAACCTGCAGAGAGGTGTTGTGCTATCCTGCTGTGGCAGACGTGGCCGTGAGCGTGTGTGGAAGTTGCTTCTGGTGTTGCCTGTGCCGTGCTGATCTGATTAATTACCTCGTACAGCACAAACGCAGGGGCAGGCACAGGCTATGAGTTCACTGCTTTAGAAGGCTGTCCCTCAGTGCATCCATGTCTTCAGCTGCTTCTGCAAGTCAGGATTGAGGCAAGTTGTGGTTAAGTCTCTTTTGTTGGATGGTCCCTCTGTGCTATGTCACCTCAATCAGAAAAGGAGGAGGATGCCTGCTGGGCTCTGGTGCCATTTTAACCCCCAAATGGTAGGTCTACAGAAAATTACATCTTGAGAAAAGACGTGTCTTTGGGAGAATTTTACTGGAATGGGGACAAAGCTGCTGAATTGGAGCGAGGTGTCACTGGTTCCCAGCGCTGGGCAACCCAGATAGGATAATTCAGCTCCTTCACCTGGAGCTGGTGGTGTGAGATTGCCAGGTGCTCGCAGGGAAGTCAAGACACAGCCTTAGTACTTGGCATCTTCCCTTCACTCACCCCCTTGATGAAAAGTCCCAGGGATCTGGTGTTTTGTTTTTTATTTTCAGCAATTGCTGATGATCTCTCCTTGGTAGCGTAGCTCTTCTGTGTTTTTTTTTTTTTTTTTTTTTTAACAGGAAATTACATGTAAATGTTATGTGGAATAGCTGCTGAATGTTTGAATTTTTACTGCTCTCTCATGCTGCATCTTTAGTAGTCAACTGATATTTTTTTTCTCCCCACATTTTTTTCTCAGAGGGTGAAGCTGATTGTGGCTTCCTGCATTACAGTAGTTACAGAGGTTGTTACTGCATCCCGTTGTACCCCGTGACTGCTATTAACGGGATGTTTGTTCTCTTGGAGGTGATTGCAATGATTGTTGTTAAAGTAAAAAAACCCAAGCTCTGTGCAATCTATTCTCCCAGATTTGGGATCTTCACCAAATTTATAATGGTGTTTTAGGTTTGGATCCTTGCCTTATTCACATGGCTGTCTGATTCACAAAAGCATCTCTGGGGAGTATTTAAGAAATGCTCTGTGTTTACAGGAAAGGGGCAGGCAGCACCCCCACGACTGCAGAGGAACGTATTTACCCAGTGACTCAAAAACTCTGACTTGGCAAAGTCTTTGCAGACTTTGCAAGTCCTACGGTGGTGAGCTTCCCTTTTGCAAACCTGGAGAATCTCCTGCCCACCATCATGCCCAGCCACCAAGGTGATCTCCTCACTCCCGGCTGTTTTCACATCACCCGGATTGCACCCTGCAACCCCAAAGAGGCAACCAGTGAGCTGTGCCTCAGGGGTGGACTTGATGCAGACACCTCCAGGAGTTGTTTACGTAGAGGTCTATAAAATTATAGCGTTGTTAGCTCTCTTGGCTTCATCGTCCAGGAAAAGCTTGTGGGATCTTGTGGTTATTCCAGTGAGAAGGAGAAAATGATGACACCGAGGAGGAATGCAGCTCTCAGCCAAGGCGACGCGCACGCTCCCTCGCCGCTCTGCTCCGGCACGTGATCCCCGCATGCGTTCACACCCGGCTGCCAGCCCCCTTCCCCTCTCCCAAATTCTCCCATCACCTCTGTCCCCCTCTTCTTTTTTCACAGACCCACAGGCTGCCCCACACCTGTGCTCCCCGTGTGTTTGGCGTGCTGCTGTGGGGCTGCAGGGAGAGGGTTGCGGCTGGTTTAGCCGGTGCCTTCATGGAGGAGATGAGCTATTTCTTGCTCTTTTCTTAAATAGCGTGCAGCAGGCTCACATTCGCGCTCGCAGAAGCAGCTGTCTTGATGAATATTTGCCCAAATCATTACGCTATCTAGCAGTTAGCCTGCAAAAAGGCCCAGCACCATTTGTATGGTAATGGAAGGCTTTCTCAGAAATGTTTTGGAAGCAATCAGCTAAACTAATAGGATTTTATGTAAACCAATCTCTTTCTTTAGATCAGGGTGGTTGTTTTTTTTTTTTCTGGAGAGGAGTGTAAGGGCTTTTTAATAAATGCAAATTGATATTTCAATGAAAATGGAAATGAGAGAAAAAGTTCATCGCTGGGGTAAAATGCTGTGACTTTGCTCCGGCAGCAGCTTTGCGTGTGATTCTCTGCACATCCCCCAGCAGCCATGATTTCTGAGGTGCTGAGGCATGGCGCAATGGCTCAGATTTCTGAGGTGCTGAGGCATGGCGCAATGAGGAGAAGTGCTTGCTTCCACCTTCACGCTATAGTGAGACATCAACTGGCTTGGACTTTTCATCACCCCATCAAAGCTGTGGTTTCTCCAGTACCGGACTTCTGCAGAGAGTCACAGCAAGCGGTCATAGAGAGGAGGCTGTGGACAGGCGAGCTCAGGCTGTTATTGCTCATTTTTTGCTGTGAATCAGCAGCTCTGGTACTCTGTAACTTGAGATTTTTGTACCTCTCCAGCAGGATTTGAGAAAAGTAGAGGATAAGAAGCACTCAGAAATCTGATTTATGTCATGTGCTCAGAGCTCTGCTTTTAAGATAAGTGCTCTGCACTGGGAAGTTGCTCACTGCATTCACCTACTACCAAGGGCTTTTGCTGCAAACCCCAAATGCTTTCTCACTTGGGAAATAGCTGAGGTAACTTGCTTGGCCATTCTCCCACTTGCCTTGTTGTAAAAGGGCCTGAAACGTGACAGCAGATCATCTGTGTTGAGTGTGGGCTGTCTGAGATTGCTGCAGTCAATTGTTTAGATGTTTTCTTGTTTATATGAAAAAAAAAAAAAAAAAAAGACATGGTGGTACTGCTGGAACTGCTGTTTGAGGACACTCAGGCCAGCAAGGGTCGGGCATCCAGGAGGGTTTTAGGTGAGAAACTCTCACTCTGAGGCTGAATTTGAACTTGTGGGGTTTCAGGCTTGTCCATCCTGTGCAGTAAAGGACAGAAAATGTATGTGACAGAGAGGTGTGATAAGTCCCCAGGGTCTTGGAGAGCACCCTCCAGCTGCACACGGGCAGCATGGACGTGCTGAGCATTCACTTGGTGGGATTGTACTCCCACAAGCCCTGTCACAGGATGCTGTTTGAACTTGTTAACAGTGTAAAAGTGTCAAACAAAAAAGCACACAGGGAGTGGTTTAGCCGTTTTCCTCATTCGCTGCTGGGTTGTACCAGCAAGGTATGCAAACCACAATGGGGAAAGGTAAATACGCCAAGATGCCATGCGGTCCCTTGGAAAGTCCCAAACATCCTGGATAGGTCATGGAGAAAACAAGTGATTTCCTACCATGCTGAACTTGATCCTGTGGTATGCTGTGACTCTGGGTGCAGCAGCAGCCACAGGAACGGGAGGCAGTCTGGTGTCAGGAGGGATGTGTTTTGGTGGGGCAGTGGTGGTTGAAGGAAGAAAGTAGTGGCCAGTGCCTTATCACGCTAACACTGAGCTAAATCTACCCAGCCTGCCAGTGTCTTTAATCAAGTTCATGTCCTGCTGTGCTACCTGCCAGCTGCACTGTGGGTCGCTAATGAATTTTTCTCCACAGTCCTGTCTGGAAACTGGTACCTAAGGTCAGCTCCAGGTGTGCTCGTAAACCACCTGGAGAATAAAGATGTTTGTCCACAGTGCGCTGGCTTTCATGGCAAAGTTGGTTTAAGAAATACCTTCCTCCCTCCAGCCGCTTTTTCCTCACCCTTCATTCATACCAAGACAGCTGTTGATGGTGCTATCCTGTAACTGGATTGCTGAAATGATTTGGGGCAAAATTCATAAAAGAAAATATTTTGGGAGTTTACTTTTAGCGTGTGTCAAACGCTGGTACAGAATTCTTCCACAGTAATTTCTCCTTTGACATGGATTTTCTCAGTGATCTCAGTGTGACAGAAAGACCTTGCTCAAGTTTTGGTCACGTGCAAGAAGACAGCCTAATCAGTGCCCCGTGATGTGCAAACAAAGATCTGGCCTACAAATATGCTTGGTGAGTTATTAGGCTTGCCTGAAAATATTCAAGTTTTAATCCAACAATAGAATCTAACTTTACAACTAGAAGAGTCAAATCTAAGATATTGAGTATGCATTTATTCAAATATGTTCTCATATTTGAAACCAAGTGGAACAGTATAAGCAACATCAGAAGAAAGATGTGTTTCTACAGAGTGTGGTCTTTTTCAAACCTCCCTAGGCTGAAGTCTGTCCCAAAAGAGCAAGAGAAGATCATGGTGCTTTACTCTTCTACATTCCTGGTTAGATGCTTTCCAGATATAATACTGCATTTCCAGACATTGTAGATAACACCAACTAGGTTATTAAACTGAATATTTAAACGTAACGCTTTGTGAGTTTGTCTAGGCTACATTAAGTTTATATGAGTCAAAAGTCGTTCTTGAATTACAAAATCAAGTAGCTTTTGCTCGTCTGACATCTCATTCCATTCCTGGAGATACATTCACCGGGGCCTTGGAAAGTTTGTTTAAACAATTCAGTCTCTGGCAGCTATAATTTTTTGATTTATAGTATTTATTGAATGCTATAATCTCAGCATTCAATAAAAATACTACTGAAGTTTCAAACTGCATCAGATTTTATATCTTCTAAGAGAGAAAGTAAAATAAGCAGAGTATATCCAGAAACTAATCCTGGTACTGACAGGGGATGTTAAAAACAATTTAGAAACCAATCAGAAATGTTCAGTTGAAAATTTCTTTGATGGAAAGTGCAGATTCTGCAAAAATAATATTCCAGCTTTGGTAAAATTGAAAGAAAACCTTTCACTGCGGTTTGGATCTACCAGAATAAAAAAATAAATATCTTTTTAAAAATTAATCCAAACTCTTTTTGGGAGTGCCTGCCTCCAGTTTAAGCTTTTGTGCTTCAGTTGGCTCCTGTTAGCTGTGGATCAATGCCACTTACAAATGGGGTATGCCAACAACGCGTGGATGGTCCTGGAAACTCTCCTTCCCGCTGCTTTTTCCTTACATCTCTAATTTACTGCTCTCAAGAGCTCTCTGCTAGCTGTGTGAATGGCAGATGTGGGGAAGGGATTTTGTATTAATCAACTAGTCACTGGTAGAAACGCCTGAGCTGTTCGTGTTTGTGCTTTTCATCATGGCAGGAATTTTGGAGGAAAAAAGGCAAACCTGAGTCTTCCCACTAGAAGGGAGAAGCAAGGAGGAGGTGATGTTCTCCAGTACAACAAGCTGCTTACGCACTAATAAGGTTTTGTATTTCATAGCAAGTTTTCAAACCTGAACCCAGGTATGGTTGTGCTGAACACCCCCAATACTGGGAATGTGTGCACCTCTGTGTTCCTCAGAACATCTGTCTAAAATGTTGGGATCTTTTCCCTACTTGATTCAACTTTCATTTGTGTCCCTTGGAATTGACAGGGTGTTGAATTGTCCTTGTCTATAGTTCAACCATGTCCCTGGGTGAAAGTCACCTCTCTTGGTGTGTGACAGTTATAGGACTCCCAGGATATCCTGAAGTTATCCCTCCAGCTGGGAGGAGCCTGTCGGTGATGCACAGTCCACACAAAGAACCGGGCCAGCAGACACAAGTGGAGCTGTGAAGCACCCTTCCTTGCTTCTCCCTTCCAATGGGAAGACTTCTGTCATGGTTTAGATTTAAAAAAATACAAGATACTCCTACAGGATGGAGAGGCTACTTTTTAATGAAGGAATGACCAAATCAGTAAATCCTGCTGACCATGAGACAAGCTTCTCTTCCTTGCTTTCTTCATGTAATATTGAAGCCATTTAATACATGAAAATCATATTCTAAAGTTTGCAATTATCTTTAAATCCACTTACCTCCTGCTTAACTTTCTTCTGCCACAGTCTGAAGTTGCTCACACTTGTGATAGCTCAGCTCCAAGCCATGTAAACTCACTTTATGATCAAAGGAGATGAAAGCATGTTGTGCCAGAGCACTTCATCCCATTCTTACTGGGTACCCAAGAGTGTCCTGCAGATGCTGATGTCTGGTGACGTGGAGACACTGTTACATCGATGTCTTTTTACCCTGCTATAGCTAATTATAAGACGATTGAACAGGTCTTTTAAATTATCTACCTCAAAATTACTCAGTAAAGTTAAAAATTTCACAGCATTTTCTAGCCTTTTTTTCTTGTGAAGCAACTATTATTATCCTCTCTTAATTAAGTTGTCACAGACACCAAAGTGTGTTGATAAGTTATTCAGGTTGTCATTAATGCTCTAATCATTTATCAATGTCTTTCTCAGATGTCTGGACTAAAGAGTTTGCCTGTTTAAAATATTTTGGAATCCATCCACTTTGGATTTTCTCTAGATTTTTCATGGCATTGAAAAGCACAGTTGGACACTTACCCTGCTCAGTGAAATCCTCAATTTTGTTTCCATCTGAAATCACACACCAGTACTTGTGGAGCAGTTAACTTGGCCTAAGAACGTATTATGGAATTGATCCTCTGAATTTGGTGAAAATCTACTTAAGAGGTAAGTTCCTGTTGACCACAGTTTTCAAAATCTCTCTCTTTTTTGGTTGCTTTTTTTCCAGGAATACCAAGTTTTATGTGAACAGTTTCCACTTAAATTATGCATAGTTTTTATTACGCATAGGGGACTTATTGTATCAGTCTCCAAGTGCATCTCAAAAGCAGGTAAGTGTGATTAAAAACCAGTTCACTGGAAACCAGTGAACTACCTCAGTCATCTGCTGTGTTGATGGATGTGATTACCAGTGATATAACAAGTTGCAGCAAACCCAGTCTGCAAGAATCTCCACAGATGTCTTGCAGGGTTCTGCTTTGTTTGCAGAATTGATAACTAGCTGGGAAGAACAGGTGTGTTAAAGGTGAATCCAGGCTGGTTGGGAAGATTTGTGCTGTCCCTAAATAGGAACTTTTTTTCCATCCTGTCTCCCACCAGGGTGGATCTGCTCAGAGCTTTGCTGGCTGCCCTGGCCATCAGAGGCACGGCCCGAGCAGGGTCCTGCTGGTGGTTCACTGAGCAGCACCAGCAGGAAGGACCGTTTCTTGGCCCCTCTGCTGGGGCAGAAAGGCCAGCAGGACAGGAGACAGCTCTTCCACTTTCTCTCCTCCAGGCCACCACATCAGAAATAATGAAGTTGGTAGAGCCTTGGCAGCCTGTTCTTGGGACTGTCTCATCTACCTATGGTCTAAGGCCGGTCTTGATCAGTTGAGTTTGTCCAGGATTGTATCATGCCATGTTTCACATTAGGTAAGTATTAAGCACTAATACATGTATTGCATTCCCATTAGTGCCTTATTATTATCCTGTATTTTAAACGTCTTTCATTCTGCTGGTCTTGATAGTGGTATTTCCAGATGTTGGGATCTGGGATTTTTTAATGCCTCTAATAGAAGTTAGTCTAGGATGAAGATTGCTGATAAAATATGCTGCCTTTAAATGGGAAAAACTGTGATGTCTGTCTAATCTCAAGTGTTTTTAACACCAGAGGCCGTATCAAATCGCTATTTTAAGTACAGGTCAGAACTGGTGCACAGGACCTGTGGACAACAGAGACAGAAACTCGGTTCCAGCCTGTCTCTTTCTGTTGCTCAAGTGTGCTCCTTCTTATGGATAAGTCAGGAGCAATGGCCCGACTTAAGTTGGCTGCTGTATATTCCATGGTATCATGTCAACAAAACAGCCTTGGCTCCTTCCTAAAGGCTTTGACACAGTGGACAGAGAAAATGCAGGATATCTGTGCAATGAGGCGCAAGTGCCTGAGGGCTGCTGGTGATCCAGGGACACAGAGTGCACTGTGCTTCACATAGCCTGTTCTACCTTGTAGAAGCGGAGCCAAGGTGGCTGGACTGTACAGCTGCTCATCCTACAGCCCCTTCATGGGTCAGGGAATTGCTGTGCCCTCAATGAGTATAAATGACCTTCTGCAGGGTCATCTAGAGATGTGAATTCTGTTTTCTCAAGTCATTAGTATCGCCAGAACCCCAAGAGCGTTTTACCTCAGTCAGTACGTGTAACACTTTAGGCCATAATCTGTATTAGGCCCCAAGAGTTGGTAGAAGAGTGTTATATTGGCAGGTGCCCACAATCTATGGGGGCTAGGTTGTATTTGGCAAGGCTTTATAGAAAATGTGTCTGCTGTGGGGTTTTTTGCCTTTATTGCATTCACCCACCCCACCCCATCTGCTATTTTCCCAAAGAAAAAACTTTCATGAATCATCTGATGACCATTTTAGAAAGAATCAGCTGTGGGGCTGATATTCAAGTTTGCAGAGCAGGGCCAGTACTGCAGGGATATATAATTTCAGAGTGGTGTCAGTATATCATACAGCTGCAGCCCTCTCCGCTGACTGGGATTTATAGGAGTAATGAAATGCTCTAGCATTGCCACGGACTTCCAGGCTGAATCAGAAACGCTAAACACTAAAATCTGCCCTTTGTGCTATTGAAATCTACAGTGCAAGTTCCCATACAACTGAACTCCATGCCTAAATTTCAGAGTGGGTAGTTAAATTAAACGGGCATTGAGGAGCTGAGTGGATGGGGAATGGGAGGTAGAAGTTGTCTGGGGTTGTGTAGATTGTCGGCAGCGGTCCTCTGTGCGTGTTACAGCCCCTTCTGCTCTGCGGAGCGGTGCTGTGTCCAGGCAGAGCAGCTCCAGCTGGGTAGCAGGTGTGCAGCAGCAGCAGTGGCCTGGTTTGGGAGCGACCGCCGCTAACCTCCCTGGCATGCCAAGATAAAGATTGGCCATATGTTCCAACGCATACTTTCATGCCGAAAGGTCATCTTCCAAGCGGTCTTAGAGAGAAGCTGCAATCCTGTGGAAAACAAAAACAAAAACAAAAACAAACAAAACCAAAACCAAAAAACAACCAACCTTAAAATATCCCAGGGAAAGAGAAAACCACTGCTCAAGCATTTTTATGCATGGATAGATGATGTAAAGCAAAGGTGTTTAAGCATCAGGGGTAGTTCAGTTCTGCTTGATTCCTAGCTGTGTCATTAAAAAGCATGTGGATGTAAAGGGAGGATAATGAAGCATACAGCCGAAGGTCCCAGTACTGCTGAATAAACCAAGAGACAAGATGTCCTGTGTTCCTGCAGCCCTGCTTGAATTACCATCATAGGGCTTCAGGGCACTGAGATGCGAGTCCTGAGAGGTTCTTAAAAAGTCCTGGCTGCTGTGGTAGAAGTAGGAAGGTGAGTCTGCAGACCCCGTGGTGATGGTTTGTGGCTTCATTTTTGGAAACGACTTTTGGCTCTTTCAGAGCCCTTTCCAAGCTGAAGAGCATTGGGGCTTAAACTCCTAAAACCCTGATACAGAATGATTCTTGGTATCTTTTTCCTATTTAATCATCCCACTTTGTTTTTCGTGCACATTGATGAAAATTGAATGCCTTGCCAGAAGTTAACTGCCTAAATACCCTGTGGATTGAGATCCAAGTCATATCTGAAAAGGAAAGCACTCCTACATGACTTACATGCCTTAGCTAGCATCTGAGAAATAAATGTCCTACAGGCACTTGAAAATTGCACATGTGAAAGGATCTTTTATTGTATTAGTCCCAATTTCTGCATAGCTGAGAGACACCAGGTGATAGCTAACTGAAACTAGAAATAAAAGCCACATGATTACAAAGGCAGCTAAACACTCTTTTCTGTTTGCTGTTTGGAAGTGGCACCACCTTTCAGTGCTGCCATTCATTCTCGCTTATCACATTTCCATCAATAAACCTCCCAGTCAAGTCCTTATCTGCAGTTTATAAAGCACTGTTCTCTGCCTCACCTTTCCTGCATGAGAAATCTGCAAGCGTGAGTGCACCAGAGCAGTCTGAAAAGAATTTATAGTCTTCCTGCATATTCATGTGGTTACTTACACCACCTTAAACATTTTTATTATTCTATCTGTGATTTTTGTGCTTGCAGAGCCAGGGCTGTGTACACACAGCGTTTGCTGTGCTCTCATCAGCCCTTGGTGAAGAGCTTGCTGTAGTCCCCATGGGAACATCAGCAGTGCCTGCCCCAGCTCCAGGGGTACAGGGACCTGAAGCTGTGGCTGAGCTGCTGGCATTGGTGCATACATGCTTCTTGCCTACCCAATCTGGTGGAAAATGGCTCTGACAACTCATTTTTCACACGTTCATTTTTATTTAGCAGTCCCCGTCATCCTGAAAGAGATGTTTACAAGCCTCTGGAGTTGCAGAAATTACCCCCCCTTCCTCCCTCTGCCCCGGTGGAGGGAGGATGTGTGTCTGGTGGGAAATAGGAGGGGGCAGTTTTGTTGCCTGCTGTGCTTTGGTGACCCTCTTTTCTGTTGGAGTTGCAGCACTGGAGGGGATCCAGGGGTCTGCTTGCAGAGTAGTGAAGGATGTTCTTGGTCAATGGATTGGCCAGTGGGCTTGTTGCAAAAAAATGGAGACTTTGGTGAAAGATGTTTCTGAGACGTGTGTTCCTCTGTTCGTGGAACAACTGAGCACGTTATTCTAGTGGTATAAATAAAAGCTGCATGTTGTGGCTTTAGCTTGTATCAAAGCCAGGCAGAGGTGGGGAGGGAGCTTTGAGTTAAGCACTTGATCATTCATATTTTAAAACCTCAAAACTAAGCCAGAAGGCGACCTCGGTTCAAGCTCCAGAAGGGAAGCAGGATCACACATCATCTGTTGGCCCATCTTTGCTGGACCGGAGGTTTCATTCATGTGCTCTGGACACATCAGTGCATGACAGCTCCTCCACCAACAGATAATTCAAGCTTGTTTTCCTCAAAGTGCAGTACTGGATGTGTTGAACTGAGATAACAGCCAACAGTGGGAAGCACATGGGCCCTTACATGCTGAGTGTGCTTTTCAAATTTCAGGATTCTGTCCCTCTTGGCTCCTGGCACTATACTTCAAGGTGCAAGGGAGACCTGGAGTAAATCTGTAGCTTTTGCATCTGCAGACTCATCTATGGCTTCGAGTTCTTGATATGAAGGTGTCTGAACATCTCCAGGTGAGGTAAAATATCCCTCGTTTCACTATTGTATAAAGCCATATCATGCTATCAGCTTAAATGCTTCCTGCAGATCTGGCTGCACTCTCTCGAGAGCACCAAGTAGAAGTGGAAAAGGTCCAAGGATTGTTAATGGCTGTGGAAGAATGAGGGCCTTAAGAGGATGTCCTCCCCGGGGTTAGGGTTTGCTCAGCCGAGTGTGATAATCTTGACTCATTGCTATTTTGCACAAAGCAAGATCTAGTAGCAATGAAACAATCTGACTGAAGTAGTTTCTACCCATAATATCACTGAGGTCACTGACCTTTTTGGCACAGGCTGTTGCAGAAGAAAAGGTGGGTTCAGAAAGGGCTGTGACAAATTGTGAGGAGGTCATTACGTGGTGGCAACCAAAAAAAACAGGGATCCAGATGCAACCTCCTGCTTGAGTTGTGGCTAAACTCCTGGTTTGCCAGAAGCTTGGGGGTTTGGCCAAGAGTTACATCCTCTCCTTCCCTGTGCAAGTCACAAGACATCAGGCTCTGGATGGACCTTTACTCTGACTAATGTTCAGGCTCTAACAGTTGGAGTTTACCTGGCAGCAAGTCCCAATGACATAAGTTAAAATTCAAGTGCCAGTACTTGTCCAGGATGTGACATTTGTTTGGATTGTCTTGGTTAGTGTAATTTTTCTTCTGTATGTTGAGTTATACACCCTAGTATTGTTCCTGCAGTAAACCAGTCACACCCTATTAGCATTTTTGTGGCCTACAGATTTTCTGTTTCCTTGATTCTTGCTCATATATGGTCATGAGACTGAGCAGAGACAGCTGGGGTTTGAAAAAGCAAGTAGTGATTTTCTGTGTGCGCAGGAGGATGACTTGAACGAAGTTTCAATTTCAGAAAGTGCTGACCTTCAAAGCCTTTTTAAGATTAGGTCAGGCTGGACAGCTCAGAACAGAAGGTTCCAAAATCACCAGTCACTTGAAAATCTGGCAATAAAGCCACCAGAAATAAGTCAACCCTTGCATAAAAGCTGCAGATAATTGTTACCTGTGTAATAATGTTATTCACAAGTTTGCTTTAATCATTATGCAAATGAAAGTTAAGCCCTCACTTAACAGTTTGATAGATTTGATGTCATTTATCCTGTATAACAAAACTGATTCATTAAAGTTTCTCGGCATTTGGCAATCAGCAAAGGCCTGATTTTGCCTCTGTGATGAAACCACTCAAGGTATAAATACAGTGTTTCTCAGTGTGCGTAATAACACTGGTGTGTAGTTTGTATTTTTAAGTGTTCTTTAATTGAAGAGAAGAAAATAAGAAAACTTATCCTAAACTTTACATCTTTATTGTTGAAGATGGGCTGAGTGAAGTTTTGGTTCCTCTGTGACTCCTGAGACAGCGTTTTCAGCTGTAGCTGCCTGGGTTGGGCATCCAGACAGTGTGAGCTGTGGGGACAGGTGGAAGGTGAGGTGTGTGTTGGGGGGTCTGGTACACAAACCTCTCCATTTGCAGTCTTCCCGCTTGCTCGTGATGCTGCCAGCCGCTGCCGTGCTCTGCTGGCAGTGCCGGGCCCTGGTCAGCCACGTCTGCCCTGGGTTCCTTTCTGCCTTTGTCCCCACCTCGGTGGGACAGAGCCTGTCCTTGGGGTGCAGTTGCCTGCACCCCACATCCCAGAAAGCATCCACCAAATCTATAAATCAAGATCTGGTCTGGATGTGAACGAGAACTAGAAAGATTAGATTTCCTGGGGATGGGGAGCAGGAGGCAAAGATTTGCAAGCAAAACCACCCATTGCCTCTGTAGGAGATCCCGTTGAACAAGTCTGCCTGCTCGTGGGGCAGACACAGCTTTCCCATCCACCCCAATATTTTTACATTGCCCACACCAGAGCTGCAAGCACAAGGTTGGCAGCCAACCTTCTTCCCTGCTGCCAAATTGCAACGATTTAGAGCAGCATACATTACTTGTGATCAAAAAGTATCCCTAGATATCATCTGTTGCCGCTCAGTAAGCAGCTAGCTTGGTGTCCTCAGGGCTTCTTCTTGCTGGAGAAGGTCAGCAGGAACCTCTGGCAAACACACAGATGCAGTGTTTCATTCCTGGGCTGTTTTCTCGCTGCTTGTTCCCAGTCCCGCGGGGCTGTGAGTGCTTCCTGGGGGTATTTACATCAGTGAGCGCTGCACACCTAAATTAAATGCCTAAGGTCAGATCTTGATTGGCCTGTGGAGAGTGGGAAGGACTTGCAGGGCCTTCAAGGTACTCGGTGTGTCTGTCCCTCCATTGCAAGGGAGATTTTCCTTTCCTGTACATCCATCTAGCAGAGTAGCACGCCAGGCTCTTGGAGTGCTGGATGGTCACAGCTGGCAGGCCAGGTTAGACAGGAGCACTGGCAGCACCTCCCAAGGGAGATGCAGGTGCTGTCACAGTATTTACGTATTGCAAAATACCATTTCCAGCCATGAGCTGGTGTGGCTCCAGTCGGCTGCAGTCCTGACGGCGTTTGCAACGCTCCAGTCGATTCACTAGTGCTGTTTGTTTGAACGAGGAACTCTTTTGTTGCTCTATCAAAGTCTCACTGACATAGCCTGCAGCTATGAACAAATGTTGTGTGGCTGCGAGCTGAAGCATTGAAGAGACAGGAAGCGTGTTCAATATTGATAAAGAGCAGAACGGGGGCTTGTTTAAATTGCGCACAGACAACTTTTCCATAATTAAGGGAGCAACAGACGCAATCCCTTGCCTACAAATGAAATGACTAACAAAAGCAGGAGACGCACATGACATGCAGCCTGATACACGCCTGTGAGCAGAAGTGATGGTGAAAGGGACCTGAGATGATTCCCGAGGACAGGCCGTGCGTGCCTGTCGTTCCTTTGTTTCCAGCTGGCAGCACGGGTGTACAGAAATCTCGTGCTGTGTTCTCAGCTATTAAACAGCGCGTGCCTCGAGCCCTAGCTGAAAGTAGAGCCCCCTCATATGAGTCCTGTACCCTTTCTAGTGCTCTTGCTCATGCTGGAATGATTCAGCCTGCAAATGGAGCAGGTGGAGTAAGGGATCAAATCAGCCTATATGCATGGTCCCTATTCACTGGGGCTAGTGTATGTGTGTGACTGTGTATCTGCAGCTTTATCCTATGTTTGTTCTTGGTAATGTGTGCCTGTGCTGGGAGAGGTAGCTTGGATGCTGCTGGAGTTAAGTGTGGGTTTTACTGATAACACTTACGAGTGCCTGGTGTGTGTAGGCTACAACCACAGCACTAGAGACGTGCCCACCTGCTAACCATCCTCTTCCAGATGACACTTGCTCTGTATTCCCCCTGGGAACGGTGAGGTGTCTCTTCTTTCTAGGTCCCTTTCCCCAAGCAGAAACTTTAAAGAGAATTTGCAGACCCCTCTGACCTCACCAGGCTGTTTTAAGTTGTGATCCCATGGTCCTGGCCATAGTGCTGCATACATGTCTCACCCTGGAGTCCCCATGAAGTCACCCTGCTCATAGGGCAGGGGCCAGCATGGGCAGCCTGACATCCACACAGATCTCATCCAGCACTGTTTAAAATGGGCACAGGCATCCAGGTCTGTGCCAATGTTGTAATTTAGCAGCTGGCACATTTAAATGCTTGCAAGTGGGATCAATCTTTTTTTAATCATTTATGTTTAATTATTGTTTCCAGCTAACTCTCTTGTGTTTTATTACTAGCAAGTTTCTAAAGAACGCTTTTTTCATAGAACCATAGAATGATCTGGATTGGAAGGGACCTCTAAAGGTCATCTAGTCCAACCCCCCTGCAATGAGGAGGACATCTGGTCTGACCTCTGCTTACAGCTGGGCCATCCTCAAAGTTAGCTGAGGTTGCTCAAGCCTTGTGCAGTCAAGTTTTGGTTATCTGCAAAAAAGATTTCACTTGTGCAGTCAAGTTTTGGTTATCTGCAAAAAAGAAGATTTCACAGCCGTAGTTACAGCGCCAGTCAGTGCCTATGCTGTACTGCTGGGTAGGGTTATCCCATCCCAGATGCAGGACTTGGTATTTGTTGTGTTGAATTCCACAAGGTTTCTATCAGCCTGTTTCTCCACCCTGTCCAGGTCCCTCTGAATAGAGCCATGTCCTCCAGTTTGACAACCACTTAATCCCGTTTGGTGGTGGTGTGAACTTGGTGAGAGTGTGCAGAGAGCTGGCCAAGAAGGGATGATGGTAGGATGCAGTGTGTTGCTACTTAATGTAATGTGTCTGGCTTGAAAAGCAGATTAAGGAAATAAAGATTTGGGTTCTCCAGCACACTTCCCTGGAAAAAAAAGGAGCTGGTGCGCTTTGCTGTGGTAAGAGGCTCTGGGTGACACGTCTCTCTGCATATTAAGGCAATACATTGCCTTTCTGTTGTCCTGGAAAAATAGTGTTCACCAGGGTCACTGTTCAAAGACCCCTGCTATTGTATATGGCCAAAAGGAAACATCAGAGACTCATAGAGCTTTTTGGCATCCCCCTATTTCCTAATAAACCTTTAATATCTTGTTAAGTAATTGGCAATTAATTGTTATTGCTCAGTGTAATTTACCTTTTCTGTACTCTCTGTTTACCTGGTCTAATGAGAGAACAAACATTAAAGACCCATCTGATTTCAGCTGCCTGATATAAGTCACCCCTTCCATTTTATAGGGTAATTCAGGCTGGACGGGGCCTCAGGAGGTCTCTAGTCCAGCCTCCTGCTCAAAACAGGGTCAGCTGTGAGATCAGGTCAGTTTATTGTATGTGTTGTGCTGAACAACATGTTTTTATCACAGGTGTTGTATTTGCTCATGGTGCAAACATTTCTGGAGTGTTTTCATGCCTCCCCTTGCACACCCCTTGCACATAGGGATGCAAAGATGAAGCAGGCTCCTTGCCCTCACCGTAATGTCCCCACGAGTTGTGTAATGTGGCATTTTGTTTATGAATTGCTTTGGATATCAGCGCATTCAGTTGCAACATGTACTACTATATCAGCCTCCATCTATTGAGAAATAAAAAATTATGGATGCCAACCCCTCCTTCACTATTCAGAGCATGAAGGAAGATGATGCTGGTAATTGGGTGTTTGCTGTCTAAAGGAGGAAGTTTGTAATCCATTGCTATCACTGACATGATGCCTCTGTAAACCCCCAAGCCATGATTTATCTCAGCCATTTAATATCTGTGTGGAGGGACAGAATGGCATATTCAGGATGAGCCATTATCATCTGTCTGTTTGGGAATACAGAGCGTTTTATAATCTTCTGTGGATGCTTTTTACTTTAAATGAAGGAAATTAATGGATAAATTCTGCAGAGAAATAATGCCTGATGTGAAGCACTGTCTGAAGGACAGTGCTACATGAAAGCTGAAATTGTCTTTCTCTTTCAACATGATATCTGTTTTCTTTTAATCACAGGAATGAAGGACTAAAGTTTCAGCCTTAACTGTTAATTTCCTGTCTGTTGTCTATTCAAACAAGATCCTGCTGTATCTCTTATAACAAATACATTTAGAGATGGGGCTGAAACCTGGGCCTGCCCTCTACCCCTCTCCAAGGGCAGCTCATTCCTGCAGTCTGGGCGACCCTTCCCACGCATTGCTTGGAGTGCAAGGGCCAAAGCAGCCTGCTCGGTGCTGAGAAAACGTGCTGAAGCACCAAGGAAAGGGCAACAGGGAATAAAAATGGCCAACAGACCTATGCAGAAATTCAGGTGTGAGAAAGATGCCAAACGTGTTCAGCAACTGGGCCAGGGGAGAGGACGTGACTGAGCATCGGTGCAGAGCACTGAGCGCAATCGCTGCTGTAAGTATTTTGGCCCAGCTCCCACACAGGCTGATTCGAGGAGAAATTGTCTGAGATTTTTTGAAAAAGGGTATTTATAGTAGCCAGAGGGTGACCTGGGCTAGGCCAGTACTCTGCCATTGTCCTGTATTTACAGCAGACATGAATAATAGAGCAGGACAGGAATATTTAGGGCAAATTGTTAAAATTAAAAAAAAAAAAAAAAAAAGTGATACCTATTTTTTTATTTCTCATCAGAAGCTTTTCTGCCTTGTGGTTATCAGTTATTTTAGAAAACATCTTAAAAATACTGGTTTTGGTCTGGCACACCTACATTTTCTCTTATCAATCATAGGGAGCTACTGGGGATAATATCTTTTTAAGATGAGCTAAATAAATGTGCAAGCCTCGATGTGATATTTTTTAAATTTTTATTTTTTTAAGCTTATAATTCTGGAAAAAAAGAACAGTGATCTTATAGGAATCCAAAACTGTGATGCTGAAGCTCTTGAATTATTCATATGGTCTTATTCAATGCACTGTGATTATTTCTGATGCTTCAAACTCCTGGATAGCTTTTGATGCCTGTATTATTTCTATGTAAATTCCAGCCATTAGTTGGTTTTATCAATAAGGTTCAGATTGAATCATGCCTCCCCTGAAAATTAATGCAGGCTTGACAAATGGAAGAGAAGATTTAAACTATCAAACCACAGACTGTTAGACGTGGGGTTAGAACAAAAACATATATATGTTTTTTCAAGCTTTAGAAGGTGGTATCTGAAAATATTAGCATATATAGGGACATTTAGCAGATTGGTACACATGGAAGAGTGAGCTAAACCACAGGCTTGAAAGGCTTTTAAGATGTGTAGATAGACTCCTAGTTTTGCCACAGACTCAGTGCTTCACCGGTTCCAGGCTGGAGACCAGACAACATTAGGCTGGCTATTGACTTATTGTCACTATATCTAATTAAACCACAAAAATTGTTTTCAAACAAAGTTAAAGATCAGATTTACACTCATAAAAGCAGTAAAATCAGGATAGGGTTGAAATTGTCTCTCTAATTCACCCTGGCGTGCCTTTGGGCTGTCTTTTGCAGAAATGGCATGTGTCATTGATTAGAGCCTGCCCAGCGCAGGGGCCCGCTGGGAATGGCGTGGCACTCTGAACACTCCGTTTTCGTGTCCTTCTGCATGAGACTCTGCCTTTAATATCATTTTATTTCACTATTGTAGCATTAATTTATTTCAGACTACTATTTTTTTTTAATTACCCTTTAGTTTCTCAGCAAAGGAGGGGAAAAGATCTGATCAGCTTTAATGGATTAATAGTTTTCTGAGCAGAGCACAGGCAGCGGAGGGACCGATTCAAGCCTGCAGGCACACAAAGTTGTACCTGCAAATCTGGTCAATCATTTTGTTCCCCTAAAGCAGTGATGAAAGTGGTTTAATTACTAATGAAAACTTACATCTAGTCTGGCCCAGTTAACTGTGGGAGATTCTGTTACGGAAAGCAAAAGAAACCTGATTTCCCCTGGTATACACCACTATAGTGGGACAAAAATTAGTAGTAGAATATATTAATTGAAAACGGGAGGAGCAGAAGTCAGTATGGACTTCCAGGAAGAGCAGTTTTGAAAATAGAGGACAGTAGCAAGATGCAGGCATGTATCTGGTCCCCTTTAAAGTAGGGGAGATGTTTGGATTCATCTTTAATGCAGAGACAAGTTACACGTACCAGGTGGCAGAACCAGAGACGTCCATAAGCCTATTCTCCCTCTAAAATACATCATCCTCCTGCTCCCTTATCCTCCCTTCATCTACCTATCTTTTAATCACATATTTAAATCTCCTCTTAATTTTTCAGCACAGTTTTTCCCCAGCTGGAACAAGAGCCGGTCTGGGGAGTGAGCGGTAACAAGATGAATAAGTTTCTGAAGTTTTGGTGGAGCCGCAATCCTTCAGCCCTGCCAAGGCTCACACTGATCCTGCCTTCTCCATGGTAGGCTGGGGTGAATGTCAGTACTCTAAATGGGCAGTTATTCAACAGGCTCTCTGCAGTAGATGCCTACAAAACCTAATCCCTCTGCATTGCACAGGACTGTGCTGTTGACAAGCACATTAAAAAAGAAGGGAGTGGAATAGGGAAAGTTGCTTCCAAGTGGTTTCTGCTTATGCTGTTTTTCAAGGATTTAATAAAGAGTCCCACAGGCAAATACTCCACAGTCTGTAGAAGATGGTGCTTGAGCTATCTCAGGATTTATACCCAAGTCTCAAATGAATACTTTGACCACAGATGACTTGAGTAAAAGGAGTCACCATCCCCCCTGGCTGGACTTTGTTTGAATACCATTTGGTGTGTAGGTGCTGGCACAAAGTTGGTAGATTCAGCTATACGCATTGCTGGGGAGGAGGAAGAGGGATTTAACCCACTTCTTCCTTTGATACTCTCCTGTGGTCAGTGCAGGCAGCTCTCCCTGGAAGAGCTCAGGTTTGTTGTCTTATTAACATCTGCTGTTTCTTACTATCCTCTTCCTGGGAAACATACACAGCGCGCTGATGCTGCTGGACCACACAGCAGACAGGGGCTAGAGATGCAAAATATCAGCTTACATTTGCCTGCTGTGGACTGCCGGGACTCGTCTCACCCCATGCACTTTTTTTTTCTGCTTGCTGCTGCTTGGAAATGGACTCCTGCATTTCTTTGGTCCAGTGGGGAAAATTCTTGGCTGCAAAGCTGAGTCTCACAATCTGGTCCATAGGCCAGCAAGCCCTGGCCAGCTCCCAGGCACAGGTTCTTTCAGATGTGGGGATTTTCCACTGAGGGTATTCTGCTGCCTCTTCAAATGTTGAGAGATATGTATTTCAAGAGTGGCTTTTGCTGATAATCACCCCGAAAGGAGAGGAAAAAAGCATGCACTTTTCTACAGAGCCTGCTCCCAAACCCTGCAGAAGGCTGGGGACTGAGATCAGCCTCTGGACTCCTGCCCAGAAATATTATAACTGGCCATTGGTGTGCCTACAGTGTTCTGGGGCTCATCTGTCCAGCCAAAAGGGCAGCTGTTGCCTGTATTTCCACAAAAAAAAAAGGGAGATATTTTCTCTTAATATGTTTTTCGGCTTATTGAAGAGAAAAGCTAATGTTCAGTTCTTCCCGACTTATTTTTATTGTTTTACAGCCATTCGAAGCACCCCTATCCCTATTTTCCCTTCTTTCTCAAATGTCATAGGCCTTTTGTTATGAGGGGAAGGCCTAAAGCAGTCATCCATCTGCTGTGGTGTTGAGGGCACCCAAATAAGTATCTCTACCTGTATGCAGCCTGTTGTTGGAGTACGGTGTATGGACATCAGCTGCTGCATGCCATGCTCAGTCCTTGACAGTCTCCAAAAGGCATGTCCCTTCCCCACCAGCCAAAAATGAGATTTGGTTCTCTCTTGGCAGGGTCAGGAGTTGAGACAACTACACGCAACAAATGGGGTCAATCCTGTAGGAAGAGGGGGATATGCAGAATAGCTAGAGCACTGTTGTACACCTGAGCTTTGTCTTTCTGGGAATGAAACCTCAAGGAGGAGCTGCTTAGCTGCCAGGGAGGATGCAGGTCCCACCCCATCATGAAGACGATAAACGTCTATCTCTTTTGATTCATGGAGAAGTGGCAGAAGGTTCAGGAAGGGAAGGCTGGTATGGAGTCAGTAGTGCAGAAGAAGGGATTAGTGTCAGTGCTGATTTTGATAATAAGAGGTCTTGCTGGGTTATTTGAAACACTGGGGGATGCCATTCCAAAACCACAGTTGTTCAAATATCTACTTCTGGGTGGTAGATAAATGCTTGTGAGTCAAAGGCTTATTTGGACTGATTGCTATGTTTTCTGAAGTCATTCCATTTAGGGTTAAATGGCCCATCAGGAGATGCTGTGTCTTTAAGCCGGTGGATAAAATCTTATGTGCCTGCTTGTGAATGGCACCTCAAAAGAGACCCATATGGGCTCCCTTTCTGTGCTGGGGCACAGAGAAGTGCTTTATTGCTTAAATGAGTCCTAAGAAGCTCAAGATTAAAAACTTATGCTTTGAAATAAGAAATGTAAACTGGTATGGACAGTGTGTTGAAATACGGTGCCACTGCTCAAGAGTGGGCGCCATGCTCATGCTTTCTGTATTGGTTGCACTGTTGAGATTAATTTTATTTTTGAGGGTAATCAGAGGAACAGAACTGAGAGAACATGGCTCACTACATCAAGAATCACAAAATTTCTCATTATTTTGGATGGAAACAATCTCCAAGGCCCTCCAAAACTATGGGTTGCTTTGACACAACATGAGCACATGTTGGTAGATTCCCATTTCTTTTAGATGTTCCTCTCCTAACTACTGTTTCTTCCTACTTGGCAGCTGAACATATTGTTGCTCTGTATATTCAACTTTACTATCACTAGATGATGGAGGACTGTTATACTAACTGTATGATTTCTATTTTTTTTGGTTTTTTTAATTCCCTCAGGATTTCTATGTCAGAAGGGGAAGGTGGCAGGAATCATGATAAAAGCAGTGGGTTTCGAGAAGACGGATATCAATAAACTCAAATTTAGTAAATCTCTTAAGAGGTAAAGCTAATGGAAGATAAACTTGCCAGTTCTTCAGCATAAGCTAAGGACTGAATTCAGACTGTCCAAATGCAAGACTAGGAAATTCAGTAGGTACCAAGCTGTATAGATGATGAAGGGTTTTTCTGTAACATTAACACCAGACAGAAATACACACGGAAAAATAAGAGGTCAGATTTTTAAGAATAAATCTGAAAGAACAGCACAGGCATTCAGGGATAAAACCAGAAGGGCTGAGGCACAAAATAAGACCTCAAAGATAACCAGAAATAATTCTGTAAGAACCATTAATAGAATGAGGAAGATCAAAGGGGGATTGGTCAATGGAGAATGAAAGCTGTCTGCAGATAATTACAATAAGCTTGAATAATACTGCAGAAGAAGAAAAAATAATTTTTTTCCCAAAGTAGCTTGGGAATTTTAGTCCAATCAGATTAACAACAGTTCTAGAAGTAAAAACAGAAACCAAACGAAAACCTAAAACCATAACAAATTGTCTGTAACATCTACAAAAATAATTGGAAGATGAATAACAGCCAACATAAGTTGGTCAAAAATAAGTTGTGTAAACCCTTTTAATTTCCTTTACTGCAAAACAAGGCCTCGTGGATTGGGTTGGGGAGGGACAAAGGTCGCATATCTTGATTTAAGAAAATTTGAAGTTTGCTTGGTAACTTTGCAGCAGGCATCAAACTGAGAAGGACTGCAGTCATACTGGAGGAAGGGATTATGCTTATGCGATAAATTAAAGAAATGTCTGAAAACACAGGGTTAAATTCATCAGGGGACAAGTGCAAAGTACTCTTAGCCAGACACACTTTGCTAAGCAAATAGGCTGAGGAACAATTGGTTAGAAAGCGGTTCTCCAAAAAGTGTCTGTCATTGTAACAGATCAAAAATTAACTGCAAATAGGCAATGGCATGCTGTTGTGAGAAAGACAAACATCCCGCTATCAGGTTTAGACAGGAGTGCACTCTGTTCTCAGCGTGGGAATGCTATGGCCAGTTTTGATCAATGAATTTTTAAGAGAGTTGTGGATGGGCGGGACAGAGTTCAGTGTCCTCTTCTGATAAAGGTTGTGGGGGGTTTGCCTTTTTTTTCTTTTCTTTTTTTTTTTTTTTTTTATTTTTTAACTTCTGATCTGTGAGTAAAAATTGAAAGACCTGAAGTTATGTAGTGGCTCAAAAAAAAAGCCTGAAGCAAGGCCTGAGATCCACCTTCAGGTATATAAAAAGCCATTTCCAAGAGGACAAGAAGGTTTTCTGTGTTCGTGATGGTTAGGACAAACAGTGATGTTCGTAAATTAACATAAGGCAAATTTAAACTGAGCATTAGGAATACCTCCCGAAGGGCAAGGGCAATAAAGCACTAGAATAGGTTGCTTGGAGAGGTTGTGATGTTCCTATGATTGTAGGGTCTTTAGGAACAGATTGGACAAGCATCTGTCAGGAGTGACATATGCCAATACTACCTTCAAGTAAAAGCATCTTTGATTCCTTCCTGGGCAATTGTTTGATGACTCTGTGCAAACCTAGAGATGTAAGTGACTTAATGGGAGAAATTCTTGCGGCTGTGTCGTTATCTCCTTCCTGAGAGGGTATTGCTTTGCATAATTCAGTTGGTTTATTGCTGTTCACTTATGTGTAATTAAATACCTGAGGTGAGCAGGGAGAGGGCAGTTGTCAGACACCGTTATGGGAGGGCTTGGCTGATCAAAGATGCCATCATTTGAAGGGTATACATTCTGTTAAGGCAACATGATGCTGTTCATCACTCTAGCTCTCTTATTGCTATTTCCTTCTCTAAATATGTTGTCTTTATCTGAGAGAGCCTGGGGAGCTGTAAATCTTTGAAGAAATTCTCCATATGCTAGTGATTTTCAGGGAACTCTGCCATACATAATTTCTGATAGGAATGTTTGAATAGAGAATTAATTTACTTTGGGTCCTTGATTATTCTGTCTTGCAATAAGAAGAGTATTGGCATCAGGCTGAAAGTTAAACAAGGCGCTAGTTTCCCTTTTCTCTCTCTCTGATCTTCACATTCACAATAAGACTGTTGGAGTCAGAAAGCAATGCAGATGGTATGCACAGCGATCACAAAATATCAGTATTGTGTAGCTGAAGTAATCGTTTTATTCCAGGAGCTTCTAATGAGTAATGAGACCGTGTTTCATGTAACTCCTGTTAACATGGCAACATATGAGCATGCATCCGTCTACAAGCAGAGAGGCTTTAATAACACACGAGTAAATTACCTCACGCCTTTCTCTCCGTGAAACAGCAGACTTCTCTTAGGAGAGATAAAAGGATCAAGCAAGAGCCCTGTGAATTGCTTAAAAGTATCATAAAGAGAGGAGAGGGATGAATTAATCAAAATCATGGCACTTGTAAAGATTTAGATTCATGGATTTTTGGTCCAAAACATACCATCAAATTATAAAAAAATCACAACCCTGGCCATTGACCCTGACCCAGTGAATCCTTTTTGCAAAACTTCTGTTTGATTTCTGACCAATGTCTGTCTTCACTGGGGTGCTGGAGGAGGCAGAGTTTACCACCACTGGGAAACTTATTCCAGCTGTTTGAAGACATATGTTTATAATGATGATAATTATTTTGATTTGCCTTGTCTTCATTTTCTGAGCAGTGAATCTTGCTATGTCGCAGTGAAAAGCTCTGCTTTTAGTCCTGTAGGTGTTTACAGATGGTACCTCTGCTGAAGCAACATAGGGCACTGTACCAAATTACAGGCCAAATTCTGCGTGCTTTCTTTTGGGAAAAGGCTTAAATGAAGACAATAGGGCATATTCTGAGAATACATCTTGACAAGTGTTGGCCTTGCATGATTACAGCAGTCTGTTTACAGGCACAGCGCCTTCCTGCAGAGTAGTGTTTTGTTGGTGAAGGAATTTGGTGCAGGAATTGGGAAGCTCTCTAGATAGTAGATTTGTACCATGTTCTGGTCCTCCAAGGAATGAAAACTCCAGAATCTGTAAGTGTTTTAACATCCCTATTCTGATTTACCTTTAATTAATGTGGGGTTTTTTGTTGTTGTTGTTGGGTTTTTTTTAGTTTTTAAAGCAAATGGCTACAAAAAGGCTCCGTTAAATTCTATATTCATGTTTTCTTTAGGATTTGGGGCACCACAGAAGTAAATATTTTCTGGGCTTCTATTATGAGGAGCTATACAGTCTCATAGGTAGGAGTATAGTGTCATGTCTCAGTCTGTCAGACTTGATTTAGCTTTGAACTCTCAGGCCAGCAGCTGAAATGTAACCACATGCAGATGAACCATAGGTATTAGCCACATTTGGAGTTTAAACACATGAAGCAAAGTTTATTGAAAGTCAGGGGATGTCAGGTTTTGCCATAATTTGTCAAGTAATGTGGCCAACTATATTCAGCAAGTATTACAGCACCTTTAAAGACAAAGCAGGCCATGGATTGCTTTCAAAGGCGGTATAGATTTTGTAAGCAGTACACTAAAATAGATCAGAGTGACCTCTTAGCTATGTTAGAAAATATTTAGATAAAATTTTAAAGGAGCTGCCGCACTTGGCTATTCATTAAACATATAAATCCGTGTGATCTGTCCTCACCCATCTGGAGACTGCAATGTTAATGAGTTAACTGCCTGAACATAGTCTCTATAGAATCACTTGGATAATTTGAAGCAGTGTCATTTCAAACTAAGAATAAATACAGCTTTGTATAAAATGAGTTCTTGTTCCAGCAATAATTGCTTGTGTGCTATATAAGATGGTCTTGAATCACCCCATCAGACTTATTCCCAGAGCAGTAAGTGATACGGGTTTCCATAAAGGGGCAGTGCATCTACTAGTAGATTCACTAATTTTGTGGGGGTGTTGGCAGATGGAATCAATTTACTTTAGCAGTCAGAGATTCTTTTTATGGCAGAGAAAGCAGTTAGTGGCAAAATGTACACAATTTATATGACACTTCCATGTTTAGGGTACCAGCAAAGCCCATTTCCCACCACAGGTAAGATAATCTGTGGTTATTTTTATATCATTGTCCATGATAACACTTGACAAAAAATAATTTCTTCCTTTTAACATGAGCTGTTTGTTACTGTGGCACCTATTTGTCATGCACGTAACGGGCCTCTTTTTATAAGTCTCAAGATTCAACTGTGAAAATCCAGATTCACCGAGGATTAATCTGACCAAAAATAAAAATCTGCGTTCCTGATGCTGGGTGTCTTGACCTCACTGTCAAATAGGAGTAAGAGGTATTTTAGGGCATAAGATATATGATCTGTTTGTGAATTAGCAAGGAAAATATTAATATTAAACATTATTATAAAAGTATTAAGAAATTAATAAATTCATAATAGTAATATTAAGATAATCTCTTAATTAAGAAAGAAAATCTAACTAGTTGGTCATCAGTTGGCATTTACATTTGGTCAGATGAAATGGGTTACCCCAGTTAATCCATAAAGAGGAACTCCTATACTTCAAGCTTCTGGAATGGAGGAATCCTATGTAAAGGGAGGTTTGATAGAGTGAGATCTGGCAGGTCAGACAAAAGTAAATTCTTCCCACAAGAGAGGCAAAAATTGAAGTCTTCTTCGGTGGAAGGAATCTTTGCTAGACCTGCCAGTCAGAGGGGGGGTGGGGGAGGATGTGTGTGTGTGGGTTGTGTGTGTGTGATTGACAGCCGAACAGGAGCCAGCAGTGTGCCCAGGGGTCCAAGAATGCCAATGCCATCCTGGCTTGTGTCAGCACTGGCGTGGCCAGCAGGGACAGGGAAGGGATCTGACCCCTGTACTCAACACTGGTGAGGCTGCCCCTCGGTGAGTGGGTTCAGTTTTGGGCCCCTCACCCCAAAAAGGCCATTGAATGACTCGAGCGTGTCCAGAGAAGGGCAACGGAGCTGGGGCAGGGTCTGGAGCACAGGTCTGCTGGGGAGCGGCTGAGGGAACTGGGGGGGTTCAGTCTGGAGAAGAGGAGGCTGAGGGGAGACCTCATCGCCCTCTACAGCTGCCTGACAGGAGGGTGCAGAGAGCTGGGCATGAGTCTCTTTAACCAAGTAACAAGTGATAGGACAAGAGGGAATGGCCCCAAGTTGTGCCAGGGCAGGGTTAGACTGGATATCGGAAGCATTTCTTTGCAGAAGGGGTTGTTGGGCGTTGGAATGGGCTGCCCAGGGAGGTGGTGGAGTCCCCATTCCTGGAGGGGTTTAAGAGTCGGGTTGACCCAGCACTGAGGGATCTGGGGTAGTTGGGAACTGTCAGTGTGAGGTTGATGGTTGGACTGGATGATCTTCAAGGTCTTTTCCAACCTAGATGATTCTGTGATGCTGTGATATTCTGGGGATGAGATCTGGCATTGAAACTTCCAAGGTAAGATCAGATACAGTGTCACTTTCCAATCTAATCAGTGTTTTTTCGGCTAGGTGAACCTCTATTCTGATATAATCCTGGGCAGTTGGGGAGCAAGAAGTTTCTCCTCTGTATTGCTTCTTCATCTCTTTTAATTATTAATAATTACAAACATTAAAGAAGAAATATTATTGCCTATAAGGATTAGGGCTATAAGAATCTGTTCTTCAAGGTAAGCATCTTGAACTACCATGAGGAGTCAAAGAAGACAAAATTCAGATGGTGACTAATGCTCTTCTAGGTTGGAATCTCTCCAGAAGTCTGAAATCAAAGCTCATTGCCAGTCAGTGCATGTTATGGCAAAATGCGACTAAGAAGTGAACAAGACAACCGATGCATTTAATGTGACAGCACCACTTGGAGCATTTACGTCTGTCTTAAAGTTCAGTCAGGATAGGATTGGATCAAGCATTTAAATCACAGGCAAACCTGCAAAATATTTCCGTAACCTGCCAGAATAACCCTTTTGTCTCCAGCTAAAAAACGCCCTTTATTGAGCCTAAAGTGAATTAAGGAAAACCACTTTCCAACAAAAGTAACCATGACGCAAATGGTTTTATCTGCATGTAACCAAGGCAAGAAAACATTAACCAGCTGGTCCCCATTCAGAGGCATCTGTAGCCATCTGGAGGGAGCCCCAGACTGCAGTGCAGCGGCTCAGTGTGGGACCAAGCATGACTCAGTTTACGCCTGCCAGAATCAACAGTCAGTGACTGGAACGTGTTCAGAACCTCCTTTTAACAATCCTCCAAGTAGTCTTTACCAGGCATTAATGGAGCCTTAGTTCCACAAGCCAAATGGGAGTTGTGTGGTTCTGGCTGGCAAAGGTTGGCATTGGGTGGTCCTGCGATGCTGGTGGTCTTGGCACATGGATTTCAGTTCTGGGAAGAAGTCATCTTGGGATCTGTTCTGTATGATGGCTGTTCTTGCTGAGGTTGGGTGATTACTGATGTTGTGGGGTCAGAAATGAGAGAATTGCCTATTTGTCTTTGTACTTTCCACTTCCACGCTCTGGCAGCTTCATATTCTCATTGCTGATGTTTCAGAGTAGGTCTGTGTTTAACTACAAGAGGCACCTGTTATCTTTGTCTTCATGAAGGCGATGAAGGTACTTTGCTTTGGCTTTAATGTTTGGTAAAAGTTTTCTTGTTTCTTTCTGGATATAGAGTTTGTTCATCAAATTAGCTAAAATGCGTATCAGACATTAGCAGACATGTTGAAATTCACCCAAACGTGAGTCAAATGATTGAGCTCAAGTACTGTAAGGATCTGCCTGCTGTCTGATGTGAGTGCATGAATGAAGCCTTGGATTCTGTGCTAACCCCCAAGCACTTTAAGGGCTTTCAGTGCATCTTACCATTTATCCTGTTGGGTTTCTACCTGCAGTTAAACTGTGAATAGAAAACGGGTGATGAAAGGCACGACTTCAGTTATTAATCTACAGTTAATGTTCATGTTGTGATGCTTTTTGGTATCTCCAAAAATGAGTCCTCAAATGTCTCTAACATGTTGATATGGAGAACTGCAAAAAGAATAGAGGTGCCTGGGCCTTATCTGTTAAATCAAGCAAAATGAATTAGACTAAATCTAACCTGGAGAAATCTAGTCCAAATAATTAAACCTTTACTCACTTTGCTGACCAGTTGCTCACATGAGAAATCAATCCCTTTGAATTCAGTGGGGCTGTTTGTAAGAGCAATCAGTTATCAGTATGACTGAGAGGTTGTCTTAATAGACCTTACTTTGGAGAGTTTCTGCTTTCTGTGGAAATACAAACCTTTATATATGACGTGGTCACTTTTCTCAGTGAATTAAGAATCTCTGTGTGCCTTCTGCTAACTCCCTTTTTAAGTGAAAAGAGTTGAAAAGATGTATTATACACTAAACAGTCATAGAGGATAGTAAAGTACAATTTTATCCAAGAACAAACCCCTGCGCTCAGGTCACTTTACTCAAAAGGAGTTGAACGAAGTAGAAATTGTTGCTTACCTCCTTCCACATTCACTTATTCAAGAATTCTGTGTGAAGGACTGCATAAAAGATAGCTATATGAATGTTCTTTCTGTTGTGCCACAGACTTTAAACAAGAAAACAATTTCCCCTAAACTGTTTGTTCCCTTTTGGATTTTTGAGTCATCAGCTTGAACTTTCCCGGGTTTTGCCAGAGTTTGAAATAATATGGTCCAATTTATCTGTTGTTTACAAGGACTTTCGTAAACCCAAATCACTGGACCTCTTACAAAAATTTACAGAAAGCTTGCTGCAACCTGTAATCATGGAAGAATTCATATTAAAACAGAGTAGGATTAATAATGCATGTAATTATAATATACAATTTTCTTTAGGCTTTTCTAATTATAAAAAAATTACAGATAACATCAACAGTGTGATTCTGAAATGCCTCTCATTTATTATGTAGCTCTCTTAATCAATGCTCTGCCACTGGAAATCAAGTCAGAATGTTATTATGGTCTCTCCTTCTGGATTTAATTACAGCAGTAACTCATGGCTCAAAGTCTGAGCAAACACACCATGCAGTTTATAGCTTTGAAGAACAGCTATTAATCCTGCCGTCTACCTCCCAGTGCAAGCCAAGGAAAGCATTTTAGAAATCTTTATGCCCGAAGATAAACACACACTTACACGCAGGCCTGAGGTGGGGGAGCAGAGGGCCCAGCTGCCGTGTCAATTCTGTGCAAATGCAGTAGAGATGATCGCAAGGTGTACAAATCTCTGAACTTCTTGCCACCCAGACTGAGATATTATCTTGCAGCCTTAACATTTGTGAGAATGGCTGCAGGATGTCAGCTTCTGTTTACTGGTAGCCTGGAGTCAGGATAGCGTTTTTGCCATATAAATAGGCTCGCTGAAGATGTGCACCTGCGCTTCTCATGTTATTTTGGAATCATTTTCCATCATGAATCTCTAACCCAGCAATTAACTGCAAATGGGAATAGTGCACACTTCCAACTACTTGAATTACTATCAGGAACTGCTTTTAGTTTTGGCAGCAGTTGGAGGGGATGTCTCTACATCCAAAACAGAAACCTGCTCGGCCACATGCTAGTGACTGGGAGGACAGAGCTGCCAGAGGGGTCTGGGAAAGGATGAGGTGAAGCATGCAGAAGAGTGGACATGAAGAGGAATGCTTGTTTTTTGAAGCTAACTTTTTGAAATAAAATCTTGTCATCCAAAGGAAGGACAGCTAAAATACTTTAGACTAATATCTACCTACGTGTAGTGCCTATGTCTTTCAAAAAAGAATCTAAACCACGATTAAAAAATTCACTTGACCTCTTAAGACAGCATCTCGAGCAGCAGCTTTCTATAAGCTCAATATTTTGAGAAAAAGTGAATTACAACATAACCAGCCTGGTTATTTTATTGTTATATTTATTTTATTTGAACTCACCAAGCGTGCAAGGGCCTCAAAGTCATCTGCTTGCTTTCCTGTCCAGCTGGATGGACCAACAGCCATTTGATAGGTGTCATTTGGGAAGCTGTGGGAAGGAACCAAGGAAACATTTGCATCTGACTGATGTAGTTTACATCCATGCTGCAGCGTGCTCTGCAAGGTTATCAGAACTGGTCAGAAATGGTGGGGTTTTTTACCTAAATATTATTTCAGCAGAACCTGCCAATTGTTTGAAGTGAAAAGTACTGGCAGGAAAGGCTAAGCTTCAGCAGATGCTTGAAAGACAGTGACATTTCAAAATTCGTATTCTGAAATTGCCACATGCCTTCTGGAAACAAAAAGAAAGAAAAGGTTGGTATTTCACTGAAACGTCTCAAAAATATAGATATGAATTACTGTGACTGACCAGTCCGAGTTCTGTGTGGTTTTGGTCTGCTAGCCCTTTCCACATTGCAACATTTTGGCCTTCGTGGAACAAATTTGTTCAGCTTTGGTTTGTTTTTGTTTTGTTAATTGAGAGTTGTCTGGGACAGCATTTTTTTTTTTTTTTCCAACCCTGGTTTCCAGCTTATGTTCCAGTAGAACCTGGGATCCTTCTCACCCCCGTAAGCCAGACAGGAGGGGCCAAAGGCACAGCAGCAGTGGATGCAAGATGTCTTGTGTCAAATAGGAGAATAAGAGTAGAAAAAGAACTTGAGTAGGAGCTTAGGCTAAATCTGCAATAAAAACATCCCTTTGCTCTCATCTCATCTAACATTAGCCCTGCAAAAGCAAGATCTCTTGTCAAGCATCTGAAAAAGTGGTGCAAGATTCCACTGCACTGCCCAGGGAGAGCTGGTTGCACGCTCATAGCAGTGGGCTCTGCGCTGCCCTTTTTAAGATATTTGTCTCTTTTTGGCTACAGGAGGGGCTCTAAGAAGACTAAATATCAAGGAGGTTTAAATGGCATGAAATGAGGTGGTATGAGCACCTTTGTGCTCTTTCCTCTTGGCAGTCTATTAATCTCAGGGAAAAGCCTGAGAAAACAAGACTAATTAATCCCAACCACTGTGGACACTGTAATTTAAATTTTTTTTCAAAGATTGACATTGCTTAGGCTGAAACGTGCCTCAAAAACTCCCCAGCTCCCATCCCCGAACACAAGAGTATTTTGTGTTTCGTACCACAAAATATACAGCCCACTGTATTTTCTAAATTTGCTTTCAAACTCGTCACAGGAAATAAGCCTTACGGGAAACAGAGGTAATCAATAACTCTGCCATATTCCCAGAAAAAGCTGTGGGAAGCACCTCCTGTGTCACGGATTGAATTCACTCTGCTGTCCAGCACTGGGTATACAGGAACAAACAGCGACGTCCCCTTGCAGCGTTCAGATGTGCTGCTGTAGGGGCCTCTGTCCTGGATGGCAACGAGCCGTGGTGTCAGCTCAGAGCAGAAGGAACCAGGCTGGAGGAGGAGAGGGTTTCTGGCTTCTGTAGTGTGACACTGACACATGAGGCTTTAATTTCAAGGGAGGATGTGGAGCAAAAAGGATTGCAAAATCTGGTTCCATAATGGTCTGTGATTCCGCTTGCTGTTCTCGGTATCATATTTGTGGTCTCAGAGGAAATGTCAGCTGGTCCTCCTTGGTTTGAAGCAAGATGGGGAGGTGGGTGGGGTGCAGTGTTAAAGTGAGAACAGGGAAGAGTAGGATCCTTGATGTGTTGGCAGGGACATGAAGGGCCTCTTCCTCTCATCCTGATTGAGAAGAAACACTAAAGCATTTTTTTTTTTCTTAATTATTAAAGATTGCTCCCTGTTTGTGAATATTGAAAACCTTTTGACATTTGTTTTGCAATATGCACATGAAGACTTACACACACCTCAGGTTACACATCTCCAGGTTCCTAGCAGACCTAAGCCTTGAATCACTTTGTTCCAGGGTATCCCAAAACTGTTTGATGAGATGGCTCACAGGCTGCGTGAGGTAATTTGCCCTGGGAGCTGAGAGGAGAGGAAACTGTACAGCATCCTTAGAGCAAAGCAGCACAAAGAAAAACTATTGCGGGGAGTAATTATAGTCTCGTAATCCTCCAGGCTCGCCTTGCCACAGCACTGTACGAATTTGGAAGTTTCTGTAATTCCCTTTGCCATTCTCTGATGTGGAGGGGAAGCTTGTTTTCATACGAAGGCAATCACTTACCCTTTATTTACTGTGAAGGATGAGGATGGGGAACTCAGACTCCCAAAGCTTTTCACAGTTGGTTTTGTTGTCTAATTATTCTGTGGAAGAGCTTCTCCCAGCAGTGTGGGGCTGCGTCCTCTGCAGCAGAGCCTGGGGGGCTCCTGCCCTTGCAGAAGGTCTCTCTAGAAGTGAGTCTTTCGTGGTGGGATAATACTGCAGTCCACGTGCCTTTTTCACTCTTTTTATTTATTTTTTAATGGCATCACATGAATAAAGAAACGTGCCTTCTGTATTGTCTTTTGAAGGCGGATAATTGTGTTGCTCTTGCGTTCACTATTGGCTTGTTGTGCCCAAATGAATTTATGTATATCCATCTTTTCCTTCAAAAAGCAGCCCTGGTGAGTTTTCCCAGTTGTTCAGTCAGTCACAAAACACCGTTGTAAAGCAAGCACTGCTTTATGTTGTCTAAATAGATGCGGCTCTTCTCTTGTTCCCTCTGTCAGTCTTATTGTTAAATTGCTTTGAATTTGCAGTGAATTGAAATTCTCCCTTCCAAGGAGAAAGAAGTTATTGCTTGTGATTAGGATTATTGGATAGTAGGACTTTTCACTCTGGAGTTAATGAGTTACGATCAGAACATATCCTTTCATTTATTTAAAAGATTCCATTGTTATTCTGATATTATGATTAAAAAAAAAAAAAAAAAAAAAAAAAAAAAAGGTTTAAATAGCAGTCCAATTAAACCAGCAGAAACAGACATTGATTCACAGGCTACATGAAAGTTATGGATGGCTAAACGTGAGCCTGTGTCACCACTCAGGCTGAGAAAGAGTCCCACCATGGTGGGTTGTACCAAGGTGAAAAGTACACCGTAAGGTCAATTATCATGCAGGACGTCTGAGACTGAGCACAAGAGATCTCTATTTGGAGCTGACACCGAGCAGAAAATCAGTGTGCCAAACTACATTTCCACCTGTTCATCTCCCTGGAATGAAAATAGTCTCCTTCAGGAATCTTTGTGGCACCATTCGAAGTTTTCTGCAGGTTAAGGAGGTTATGGAGGCACCATGGCATATAGAAATGCTGCTGCAGAGTGTTCTGTGCTACAGCCTGGATAAACTCTTCTTTCCCCAACCTGATTTTGCATTGCAGGGTTCCATCAGGATGATTTCTGTGACCGAGCAGAGGAACAGGCACCACATTTCATCAACTGCTTTTAATCGATGGTGAGATTAAGGTAGGCATTGAGCTCATGTGGGTCAGGGGGCGAAGCTTATGAAGGTAACATAGGAAACCAGGATGTTGAAAAAAAACTCTTCCAGTAATTTGGAAGGTAGATTTTAAAGTGGTGAGCTTCAAAGGCTAGAATGATTCTTTGATCTTCCAAAGCCAGTAAATGAGAGCAGTGTCTGCAGGACGCAACACATGTCCAAACAATCGCAAGAAATCTAAATGGAGTTTTGAAGGAGCAAAACCCTTTAAAAAGAAAAGAAAAGGGACATAATTCAGAGAGTCAGCCCAAACAACAGCATGGTTGTCTCAGATGTTTTTAGCAGACATTGTACAATAACTTAATAACTCAAAAATAAACTATTTGAATTGCCAGCTGAATTCCTGAAAAATGAGGGAGGTGATTAAAAAAAAAAAAAAAAAAAAAAAAGGAGAGAGATGTGGACCTGTAATAAGAAAGATTTTAATCTGTCCAAGTTTCTGAAAAGATCACAGCCTCAAAAAACAGGGTAACATTTTTAGGTGGGAGGAAATAATGAAAAACATTCTGAAATGTTTTTGTTGTGGTCTTCTGACCTTTTACCAAGTGCTCCAGGCCTGCATGAAATATTGAGCTATGGGGTGGATTTGTTTGCTCTTAGGTAAAGCGTGCTCAGAGAACATCTTTATGATCACAACTGTGGGCAAACAACACTTGGAGTCCTTAGGTGGGCCCTGCCGTGGCCAGCCATCATTGGGTTGCTCTTCAGGGTAACATCTGACTTGTATAAACCTGGGATCAGCTCTGTGGTGATGCTTAGCTACTTGGTTCCCAGTGGAACAGAGTTAAAAACATAAGTACCTCAGTAGTTTTGAACCTGAAGAAGTGAGAATGCTGGAAGGGGAGTATGTATGAGCAGTATACCTGTATTCTTTCCAGAGATGTTTTTGGTGCATCAAACCCAAATTGCTGAATTCATTTGTGTATTTGCTTGTCTTGGAGTGCAGTATATGACTGGAGGATATACCCTAGTCTGTGTGCCTTTCCTTCTTAATGTCTTAACATCAATTACAGCATTAATTACCTGTGTTTTCTATTCCTAAATACATCTGGAATTTTGTTTTAAATCATTATTTGAGACAGAGACTTATTTTTTACTAGAGTTTCTGAATGTGCTTTTAAAAATCTTGAGGCCAACCTGTGACAGCCAGAGGAAAACCAGGACAGGACACAGCAGTCTGTGGTGACAAGGCAGTTGCGTAAAGAAATAAGGTAAGATTCAGCATTTGCTTCTAATGTGTCAGCTTGGGTTATCCTATTGGAATTTCGTAAGACAATTGCTTTTTATAAACAGGTTGTGACAAGCAATTACACACTGCTTCACACATCTTAAGAAAGGAAGAACAGAATAATTGAAAATAGGGCTGGGAGAGCTCTTGGGAGGTCACCCAGTCCATCTCCTCACCCAGGTGGGGTCGGCTTCACACTAACTAATCCTGGCATATGTTTGCCTCACATGCTTTCAAAAATCTCCGGTGACAGAGGTTCTGCAACCTCTCTAGGAAATGGTTTCAGGGCTTATCACTGCTTAATGTTAGAAGCTTCTTTCCTACTGCCTTGCTCATGTTCCCCTCGAAGGCAGCATAACTGTTGCTTCTTTCCGGGCTCGCAGGGAGCACAGGGGATGGTCATTTCCTTTCTTCTGCAGCACCAAGTCCATCTGTTTGGAGACTGCTATCATGACTCCTCTAAGTTTTCTCCTTTCTAGACTAAACAAATCCCACCCTTTTAATCTTCCCTCACGATTTATGGAGATCAAACCTTCCCTCATTGATGTTTTCCTTTGGACTCAGACTAATTGATCTGTGCTCTTCCTGAAAGCATTGGCCTAAGCCTATGTTTCACTGGCTGCATTTTCTCATCCTGATATTTGCTTTGCAAGGGGGGTGCATTGCTCATTGCAGAAAGGATTTTCAGGAGCCTTTGTTAAAACAGTTTTTAGTAAATGGCCAGTCTTGGATCGGATCTGATGTTTGTTCAGATAGGCGGTACAGACTAGAGAAGCTTCAACATCTTTGCTGGATTCTGGTACACTTAGGAGTGCTAAATTTTAAATGGGAAGAGGAGGTGAAAGAAAGATGATAAAAATACATAGTGGCACCATTCTCAAAGATGTATAATTCTTAGAAATACTGTTTACTGATCTGTTGGTCTCCAACTGTCAATGTCAACTGAAATTTCTCAAGCAGTGCATCTACAGCAGTGACTTCCCAGTATGAGCCTCTGAGCATGGGAGGAGGTCAGGAGAGCCAGCTATGATGCAAACTTCAGCTAAACAGCTCTACAAAATTGGTGATGTGTATATCATGGGGCTTGGTCATGAGGATGCTCCCCTCCTGGAAGAAATACTGACATTTTTGGCTCGTATTACGCTATTTTAACCCTGAAACCTCCATTGACTGTGGTGAAACACCCACTAATGGTCACAGCCAGGGTGTTTTACAGTATGTTTCTACCTGAGTTGAGTAGGGTTAGAATGGAAAAGGGTTTCTCTTCCCAAAGCAGCTGAAGGACTAGATCACTTATCCAGTTACGTAGCTCTCAAAAAAAGCCTCCAAAGCCCTTGGGGTTAGGCAGCCCAAACATCATCATCTGAGTGAAGTTTTTTTGGGGAAAAATGCCAGCAGATAATGGTTTGATTTGGTAGGAACTTTATTAATTTGAGAGGGAAAAAAGAGGTGGTTGTTGGCTATCCTCTCCACTGGTAATGTTAACTAGGAGACTGCAATCCCTTCAAAAATAAGCAATTTTAATTGCATGAATATAATTTTTTAGATTCCCAGAGCTTGTGATGGGAACTGAGCTGGTACTGCAGGTTGTGCTGAGTATCTGTAAAATAAAATGAAGGGGAATAGCATTGCTTTGGGTATGTGAGGTTAAACTTGTTGCTGTGTCTCTCAGTTTGGGATTTCTGCATCCAACAGATTGCACACTTTTAAGTAAGCAGAGTTTTAATGTTTTCTGCCATATAGTGTAATATTGCATAAAGCAAAAGAAAGAAAAGGAAGTTGGCTAATGCTGGAATTGTTCTGGTGTTTTCTCATACAACAGAATAGTAAATTGTTTTCATTGGCTTTCTGGAAAATATCTGACCTTGATACTTCATATTCAATTTATGTAAACAATTACAAAAGTATCTGAGCCAAATAGAAAAGGCTATTTCTTGAAAACCTGCAGGGAATGCACATGGGAATTTCCCACATGCTGTGGCAATCTTAAAAATACCTCTTTGTAACCCCACAATATTAATGATTAACTCCGGAACTGTGAGTTTTTCCAGACTTCCAGTGAACTTAGTGATTTGTGTGTTCAGCTGCATGTATCAGGGAGAGGTAGTAAAAAAAGTCATTTACCACTTTTAGTAACTTGCGTTTAACAAACAATCTGCCACACTTTCCCCTTGAAATTCAGGGATTTCTGCAGATTGCTTGGCTGATAAATATCACAGGAAATGTTGTTTTGTGGCTAAGCTGTGTGCTGTGATGCTCTTGCAAGAACGAGCTGGAACCAGTTTTGTTCTTCACAAATTACTCAAAGACAGAGCTGCTTTGCTCAGGACACCCACGCGCTGCGGCGTGAACCTTCAGAGATGTGCTGAACATCACTCACATCTTGTTTATATACACCTGAAATTCAGTATTAGTGTTAGATTTGTGAATTGTTTCCTTTACGTGTGCTGAAGAAGAAACAAGTAGCAGAGTGTCCCTCCGAGAGGTGATTTCCCAGAGCAAGCAGGGCTTCTCATGCAAGGAGATTCACATCACACAAAGTCTGTTCAGCTTGTGACATGGTGGGCAGCACCGCCGACAACAGTTTGCAAGTGCAAGCTGTTGCATGAAGCTTTTGAAAGATGCTGAGAGCCAAACCCTCACCTATCTACACCAACAACCTGTCCCTTTATAGTTGAGAATATTCAGCCTCCTGGATCACTTTATCTTTACTGCTCTTGTTTAATGTAGCTGTGAGGTCTGTCAGCCATCCCACTGCGCTGCTTGTGGTGGCAATAATATTTTAAAAATTAACATTTCTAGAGCACAGCTTGTTAATTAATTCAGCTCGAGAGACTGGACCATGGCTATCATGGGTGCCAAGTCAGTACTCGTCTTTACTGGGCCAGAATAAAACTGGTTTAGAGTACCTTGTAAACTGGCACACATCCATTTTGGGCTGCTTTTAATACCAATAGATATACATTGTTTAGTTATATGTATATAATTTAATCTCTCATTATCTATCTGTCTATATCATCTATCTATCTATCTATCTATCTATCTATCTATCTATCTATCTATCTATCTATCTATCTATCTATCTATCTATCTGTCTAATCTGGTGGCTCCTCTGGATGTTTCTTGGTTCACTATAAGGCTTTTATTACTAGCAGTGCAATTCCAGCATCCAAATGACAGAATCACACGCAATTCACAGTCAGACCATCAGAGCTTTGCTCAGGAAAATGCTGGGAATTTATGTGCCTGCAGTCAGAAAGGCTAACTATCTCAACAAACTGGACTGGGATTCCAGGCAGCTGGAAGCAAATGTTAGTAAAAAAAAAAAGAATCAGGCATTACCTGGACAGAGAAGGGGAAACTGGTTTTCCTCCTGGATGGAAAGATGTGTGTGTGTGTGTACATGTGAAGGACAGGGATGATGCATTTATGACCTGTGATTATCTTGGTTTGGGCTAGCACAGAAATGAAACAGAAGACATAGCCTTGCTAGACCTTCCGTGGGTGAAATGGTTTGTGTTTGTGAGGAAATAACAGAAAGTCTAAGAGGTAGGGTGGTGCGTTTGTATTCACAAGCTGGGTCTCCAGAAAGCTGCACTGAAAGCTATGTTTGACAGTGTCAAAGTGATTAAAATAACTTATTCTGATGAAGTATTGCTAAGAAATGTTATGCTAAGAAATGTTCTAGTTATGAATCTTGCATTAATAATGACCATTCTTGAAACTGTAGCTCTTGTGAGCAGTTCACTGAATGAAAACATTAGTTTCTAAAACCTCGGGTTCGCTTCTGCTCATTCCAGTCATGAGAAGTGACTTGGAAATTGTACCTGAGCACACCTGGAAGTTTCAACACTCAGAAAGTCATGAGAGAAGAATAGACACTAAGTGTTTAAAACCAGGATTATTCCAAACTGCTCTCACAACACTTTTTAAACAAAGGGCAGGCACTTTCTATCTTTTTTTTTTTTTTTTTTTTTTTTTTTTTTTTTGTAGTAAGAATATGTATAACTGGGTATCTGGCAGGCAACGAAATCTCATCTGAGAAAATGCCAACCCTTCCAAACTTTACTAATCTTGGGCTCAGAATGTTGTGGGCGTAATTCACTGCTCAGCATCTATGTGCATGCATACATCTATATTTATATATGTATACTAGGTTTCCCTTCTGTGCCTAATACACAGAGGATGTGGCTTTGTTTCAGCCCTGCTTTGACACTTTACCTTCCCGTCTGGCTGTAGAGGCTCACGTGTTTGGCTTGAGAGCCCTGGGTCGGGTTGTTGCTCTCAAGGTAGATGTTGGTTATCATTTTTGTGGGGTTTGATTTAGAGTTCAAACTGTGCTAGGGCACATGTGGTTGGGACATCTTGCCTCTGTAGACAGGAAGCAGATAACCAGCTGGTCAGTATGGTGAATCTCTCTGTATCTGCTTGATTAATGCAGGATATGGGTCTGCTGCAGCTTTTACCTTCAGATCTTGGCTCTTCAGTTGACTCGTGCTTTCATCCTCAGAGAGCTTAATTTTCCTCCCAGATATGATTTATTTCACCGGGTTTTTTTCCTTTTTTTTAAAAAAAAAAATCACAAAAAAACCCAAACAAGTTTAGAAGTATCCAATTACTGGCACCAAACTCATGAACTTTTGCCCCATTCAGTGTTTTCCATTTCCCATTATGTTCAGTTTGACTGGAGCCACATGCTGTCCCCGTTCCTAAGCTGGCCATTTCCTGCTGGAAAAGGCAGAGACACTGCATAGGCTGGGAGAGGAATAACACATGCAATTCTCTGTAACCTCTATGAATATTATAGTGCTGTATATGTTACTAACATTGGTAAAACCCCTGAATTTTGAAAGTAAGAGTTGGAAAAACTTGTTTACATATGGCACTTGCTGTACGAAGGAACTATGGCTTATTATTATGGTATTATAAGAGCTTCACCTTACTGTCAGCTGATATGATAAAACCATATCATATGGAGCTTGGACTTCAGCAACTGGCTTTTGTTCCGTACCCTGCTACAGATGGATCTCCATATGTTTTATTTCAGTTAAGATAATTGCAGATATAAATTCAGGAGTCTGCCCTCTTTTAAAGCTGTTGAGTCCTTGTTTCCTCCAACATTTTCATAGCAGTTAGGCACTGTAAAAAATATTTCTTTGACTCATTTAAGAATTTTATGTTATAACAGCATTGACCTATAGGGAAGCCTCTAGGAAAAACTAAACACCCAATTTTACCCCTTTTTTCCCAAGTTGTTCTTTATGTTACACACCTCTGTTCTGTCACCTTTTTCTTGCTTCCCTCTAAATTGAAGGCTGTTATACTGCCTTAAATCTCTCTGCCTATGGGAGTCTTTCTAGGCTGCTGAACATTGTAATTAACCACTTTGGACTTTACGGGTTTTACTGCGTATACGCTCTGCTAAAATTCAAGCTCAGGTATGGCAAACAGAGTTCCAGATGAAGGCGTATTGTTAACTAACATAATGGCATTATTCATCCAACAATGCTTCTTTTTAACGACTTTTCTTTTTACTGTTGCTGTGCAGCAGTCAAACACACCTTTTTCCTATGTATTTTGGCAAACAACAGGCATTAACTTTGAAGCTCAAGGCACTTGAGCTTTTAAGGTTGAGTGTCCACATTTTATGAAAACCGTTCTAGTTGCCTGACTGTAAATCTCATAAGGACTGAGGAACCCCCAGATCACCTTTTAAATTGATAAGCTGTGCTTGTTATTCCTGGGAGGAACTCTTGGCTGACATGACTGGGGTAGCCTTGGTCTCCCTTCTGATGGCAGTGGGTGTAGGTGAGCCCAGCTTCATCCTGTGCCCCCGACCTGAAGGCAAGGTTTGCACAGTGCTGAGGAGATCCCAAGCTACAGAGCAAGCAGCCTGGTGGAAGGGCAGGTCCTACATTCCTGCACCCCTGAGCTATGCTTTATTTGGGGATGGACCAGGCTGAGGAAGGTGTGCTGCCCACTCAGGTAGGGAGAACATGCTCTGCTACCACCACTAAACTGGGTGTTGTTGACACAGCAAGAAATCATGACCTGACACTGGCTGTGTCACAGCACCATCTGCAAAAATACGCTGTATTACACAGAGACTGTAGCAGAATTAAGCAAAGATGATGCAAACTGTGATGAAATACCCAATAAACACACAATACTCTGGGAAGGAATCAAGCAGATCTTGCTGAAGGACTCCTGAAATGATCCACCTAGCTTATGGCCATGATGAAAACGGGCAGATAAGATACTGCTGTGTCCTACCAGGTGGATAGAAAATGGATTTGAAGAATGAGGGGTGTTGTGCCTGTATGTGAAGCACAAGCTTGCTAGGACTTATTAAAAAGCTGTGTACCTCTGTGGTTTGGGCATGACCATGAATGACACAGCTCAGCCAACGGGAGCCACAGAGATTTCAATTCTGACAACATTAACTAGGGAGAAAACCTGAAATGATGCTGATATTAGTCATACAGAAATCTCTGGTGATGCACTGTAAGTACATATGAAATTACAGCGGATATGGAATAATCAGCATAAATATGAGAAAGTGATCATCTAAGATGGAGAAACTACCAGATGTAAACCTAAAATTTTGATGATGAATGCACAGCCAGGCCTATACATTGATTAAAATTCTCATCCGTCCATTTGTACGGTGAAAGACATCTTTCCCCTTGAATGAGTCTGGAGGGGCTGTTCAACGTCTGAAAGTTCATGATCCGTAGCTGTCAGAAGAGACTCTGACTTTTAAATCAGCCAGCTGGTGATCAGATGCTGTGACTTGCTATTTATTTTGCAAATCATACCTGCAGACATGTTTCCTTAGCAAAGTCACTGATTGTGACAAATGTGTATAACAAGTGCAGTCTTCTATTGATTCTCACATTCTATTTTCTGCTTTTGGTGGAAACAGATGGAATTCAATTTTCTCACAATTACTATTAGCCAAGAATAACATCACTTAAATCAGTGCGGGGGAGGTGGAAAGTTGCAACTACAAAAACACACAGCCTGAAAAGCTGGATATTGAAATGTAACTTGCAGATAACCATAACTGATATGATATCCAGGCCCCAATTCAGAAACACACTTACGCATTTTCTGGACTCAAAGCGTTATGTCCTACTGACATTATACATGTGGCCTTCTGGAAAAAGGATAATCCAGATTGTTCTTGTAGATTAGTCTCATGGCACGATTGATGCTTAAAGTGTAAAGTCTCAGGACGTTTTCCACTAAATATAAACCCAGGGTAAGGTTGGATATAGCTGATGCTAATGTGAGGATATGCAATCGTACAAAATCATTATCTTGTGAGACATTAAAGGAAATTCTTAAGAAATTAAAATATCAGTCCATAATTAGAAAAGAGGTCAATCAGTAGGCACGCAGTAAATCATTTCCAAATATTCAGGCTGTTTTAGATCAAAATGCTGTGAATTTAGAGAGAGTACATTGCATAACTAATATATGAGTACAAGAAAAAATCCTATGCTCTGTGAATGTTAAGGGTAAGTCGAGTGCTTAAGGTTAAGAAATACCATAATGAAAGAATTTTTTTTTGGAAATTTGAGCTTTACACTGGTTATTTTGCATCATGCTGAACGCTCAGATAAATGATATGTATTTTAGTCCCATTATTAAGTATGGCCTCTGCCTTTGTTTAGTAACTAATACAGCATTCTTATTTTCAACCCAAGCTTCCTTCTGTCCTTGTCATTGTTACAATATCTTAACAATTCCCCCAAACTACTACATTTCTGTTCACAATGGCCATGTAAAGAGGCATTATTAGATTGATCGTACAGGTACTGAATGGCACCAGACACTTCTGTCTCAAAAAGGCACCAGGATAAGGTGGTTATGATATTCTATTTCAGAGCTTTTAGTATTTTACAGTGCTTTATCTGTTCATAGCAAAGATACATGGAAATCATGCAGCTGGTGTCTGTAGTAAGGCAGCAAGATGTCAGTGGTCATCTATGAAAGGCTTGCCCTGTAATACGTGTGAAATGCATGGCTTAATGCCTCATCAACCCATTTTGTGGGGGCAGCTCGCAATATCTGGCAGAAGCCTGAGGAACTCCAGTTCTGCACCTGCATAGTGGGACTGGAGCTACACTTCCGTAGTTTTTGAGAAGTTGCACTTTTAAACTTTAACAAGTTGACTGAATCTGTGTAAGATGAAGTGGTTGTTTTGGCCAAGTTTGGGCAAATATTCATAATAGCCGCAAAATGGTTCTCCTATCCCTGAAATGATGCTCCTGTCATATTTTAAGCCCCAGAAACATCAAGGTGAGCTGGAATATTTAATTTTGTCTTTTCACATGGCCAAAACAATATTTTTTCTTAAGAAACAGCAGAGCAGCTTTTGATGAAAGCTTTTCCCCAGAGATGTCAAGGCAAGAAAAACCCAAACAATTTTTTTTTTTTTTTAAGTGAATCCACATATTTGTGAATTATGAAGTGCTAATCAAACTGCCTCTGTCCAAGCAGTCATGTTTTGCTCACAGCCTGAATGTGGAATAATTAAAAAATGGAAATCTATATTCCTTTGTGCAGCATTTATCGTTTCTAAAGGCACTCAGCCGGTACAAGTGATTCCTCTTTCAGACTGGGCAAGAAAAGCATGAATGAGGCGGCTGCTCAAAACCTACAACTACCTCTGGAGCAGATGATTCGTGGAGCGGGAAGGTTGGGAAGCACCGGGCGTGGGAAGGGAGGGTGGCACGGCAGCCTCTGGATGCCCACCCGTGCTGTGTGAGGGCTGTGTTTGGCTGGGGAGGCAAAGCGCTCGCTCAGGGCCAGGTTTGCTGCATTGCGGGAAAGGCTGAGTCAGGCTCTTCCCACCTGAGCCACCATTGCCAACTCATCCAGTACAGAAGCAGCTGCATCCCCGGCTCCCAGCTGGCACGGACTGATTTCCATCCCTTCACACAGTCGTTTGTACCAGAGAGAGGTGGCTGCGTTGGCAATGGAGTGCTGGGGTCACCAAAGTTAGTGTCTGTGGGTACGGGGTGACACTTCTCCAGCAGCCTTCCTGCACCCTTTTTGCCCCTATGGTTCTTGCGGTGACATGTTTTCTCTCTTGTAGCAACAGAACCATGTGATGAAAGGCTGTAGTTTAAACTGAGATTGAATCTTTGCTCTCCCCACTGTTTGCTGTCATTTGAATGTTTCTCAAGAAATTACTTTGCGGGCTTAAATTTCTCATGTTAAAACCCGACCATGTATCAGCATCTGATACATATTTAAATAACTTTCCCATGCCCTTCTTTAATTTACAGCACTGAATATTCACTTAAGTCAAATTATGAAGCACATTGGAGTCAGGATATTTCCATGCCTCCCGTTTTTTGTTTTTGTTTTTGTTATTTTTTTTCCCACTTGTAGCTTCCAATTCTAACATCTTTGTTAGAAGAAGCAAGTAAGGACAAAACAGTCTGAGCAGTTCTTAGTGGGAAGGTATTTCTAAGCGAAGAGGTAACAGGCTTAGGATCTAAGTACTCTAGACCTTCAAAGACTGAGATGTTAAAATAATCGCAAACCTTACAAATGAGACAGAAGTATAACTCTTTTACTGCTCTTGGCATTGGTTAAATCTACAGAGGAAATTGAAGATTTTTATGATTCTATTAAAATTACTGTTCAACACATTTGAAGGGATGATAGCGAAACATAAAGGGCAGTGCCTCATACGTTAATGGTAACCTGGCAATATCATTTATATTGAAATTTGACTTGACTTTCAAGCACCATTTGAAAGGTTATTGCATGTGAAACTGAATTAAGCAATACAGTTGAAGTTTGCCCTTTTATAATTTAAAATAAGAACTGTATTTTTCTTTCTCTAAATCCCCACTCAAAAAAGAAAAATTTTAAAAAAGTGCCCCAGGATTATGCCTTGCCCTACCTCCCACCAGCAAAATCCCTAGTTTGTTAGGGGGGAGGAAAAACAAAAGCAGGTGAAAAAGGCATATCCTTAGGGCAGGGCTCTGATGCCAGAACTGGCTTTTGCCAGAGTGCACATTAATGAGGCTGTTTCACCTTTACACTAGAGTGCCTGAAATTAGATACTCCTCCACTCTCTAGTTTCTAAGTCTTATATTTCCATCCCTGTCTTTATTAATTTTGGGCTGATGAAATCCTTTCCCATGTCGTCCCAACCTTTACCTCTTAGACTGCTCTAGTTATTTGAAGCACAATACCTTGTTTAGCTAAGCTAGCCTGCTACGTACGTATGAGCTGGATCAAATAACCCTGCTTCAGTCACCTCTTTAACTTTTCCAGGAATTATATTAAAAACTAACGTCCATCTCCCCGAGGGTTTGTAGTGCAGAGTCTCAGCAAGCCTACGTAGGTTTGGTAAATAGCTTGGAAATTTTAGAATTTGCATGAAAACATCCTTAATTGAGTGGGACCCCAGGAAAAAAAAAAAAAAAGAAAAAAAAAGAAATCCCAGTCATCCTCATCCTGAGATGACCCCGGCAAATGCAACTTTTTAATGAGGAAAGCTAGTTCAATAGAAACCGTCAAGCTTTTCTGAGAATCTCTCCACTGCGCTCCTGCCAACTCTACCACTTCGGGCATTAATCTACCAGATTTCCAAGCAGCCGGAAAGTGCAGACAAATGGTCACTGTGCACGCAGCGAGGAGTCAGCCCGTGCCTCTGCACAGCAGCTGGGCATGCCAGCCACTTTAGACCTGTGAATATTGGCACGTTTGTGCCTGCTCTCACTAACAGGGGAGGCAGGACCGTGTCAAGCAAACAGAATCTCTGACTCCAGCAGAGAAGATGGTGCCTTTGACGCAGTGCAAAGATGGGATGGAGACAAATACGGGGATTTATGCCCACTACAACCAGACTGTTTAACGCAAAAGGGAGGATCTGTCAGGAGTTGTCTTTAGGAAGAATGATTTTTATTAAACTGGGAATGGATTTTCCTACTAGAGGTGTTCAGCACAAATGGAGGGAAGATTTGGAAAGGCTTTCCCTGAGTTTTGTTTTTGTTGCTTTGTCTATGGCAGTATTTTTCAAAGAGTGGGTCATGTTTTGGGGAGAAGAAGAGAGGCAGAGAAGGCAGCTGGGGAAAGGTTGTAAGAATTAGGTAAAATCTTTTTCCCTTAAATATGTTCCCCATAACTGAAATATTTGGAATTGCTATTGGGACATATATTCCCAATACTATACTTGAAAAGAAGTATAGATGGATCAAATATATTAAACTGTCTACTTAACTTCACCACTCAAATAACCATGTTTCCATTGTGTATTTTTATAACTGCAAGTGTGTATAAATTAATCTATCTCTATTCATCTAATTTTTTTTCATGGTCAATAGTCCTGTCTCCATTCCCACCAAAGTCATGCTTCCTGCGATTTCAAAAGTAAACAAGTTCAGAGAACATGAATGGCAGCAAATAATGTAAACAGGAATTCTCATGCTAATTGTACCCATGCTCTGCTATACTTAGAAGTGGAAGTCAAGTTAGTGTTTGGTGAAGTAAATCTCCTGCAACCAAGAAGGAAGCAGACAAATAATCCACATACCGGTTGGTGGGTCTGCAGAGGAAATCCAAGGTGCAGTTTCACAATACATTGAATCCACAACAATATCAGTTCAAAAGTTCCCCTTCTGCCTGACCTTGGCCTTTTGGGAAGGGTTGGGAAGAGGAAAGGGTGTTTTAAAACCAGATAGTCCAGTAAACTCATTTGTAGTTTGGCCTTACAAAAATGTGTGCTCATGCAATTGGGGAAGTGATACAGAGAGGAAACAAGTCTGGGCATGGAAAGGTCTCCGTGATGGAACCATGTGGTCGGAGTTTGCTGCCAGAGACAGAGGGATGCAGAAGTGCGTAGCAAGAGTAAAATGGGGAGATAGCTATTAGCATGTTCTTTGATTTCAGATACCGTATTTAGTGAGGGTTGGTAGAGTCAGAGTTCTTGGACAGCTTCATTTCTGGTGGGGTGGAATAATTTCTCCATGAAGAAACAGCTCTGGTGTCACCTCTCGTTACTTTTTTCCAGGTGATGTTACTGTGCAGGATCTGTCTACCAAGCTTGTTGCATGAGTTGGGACTTGTGAAAAGACACGAGGATTTACATGTTAGCTTTGGCTTACCTTAGGAGAAGGTGGCAGCAATAACCACGTAGTTTAAATTTTGCTCATTACGGTTAATATGAAATTGCACATTTCCATACAGATTTTAATCGTCCTTGGTTGTGTGTTATTTCTTGGGGGTTTTGTTAGACTTAGTGAATAAAACCCAGTGTTGACAGCCGCCCTCAGCAACATCTATAGATGCTTCTTCTCAGGTAGGAATAATAACATTCAGCAACACTGACATCTTGTGGCTGATGAGAAATGGCTCAGACATGCAGATGAGCCACAAACTCACCTTCATCAATTGTGTACTCAGCATCCCCTAAAATATGGTGATGTTTAAATGGATGAGTATCAGAAGCCTGGAAACCGAGAGGTTAAAAGGCAGAAAATGCATAAAGGTGCTGGTTTATTAGTTGACTGAGCTGTGTGTGTGGATAATCCCGCTGCGTGCTAATCCTTTTGGCTAATCTCCATGTGAATGATTCCCTCCAGAGGCCAGGGATAGAGTCTGGGATGTTTGATGTGACAAACAGAAGCTGTCGCTCCCTGCAGATGATCTTCTTTGTGTTTTCCTCCTCCACTGGGAAGCGGGGAGAGAAAATACTTCTGGAAAAGGCCCCAGGAGGAGTCTTTCTTATTACCTATTGTTACTGCCAGAAATAAAATCAGCAAAGCCAGGCTGCTGAGAGTCTCTGCCTCTCAGCCAGTGGAGATTTTTGCAAGAAGGTGTGATAGTGAAGACTACTGGTATGGAAAGATTTGTAAGAGCAAATTCTGGTTGACTGGAAGTTGCAAAGTCTTCTGCATGTTTAGACCACTGAGATTTAAATATACCCTGTATAAAATGGCCTTGCCCTTGAAGTATGGGTAGGATGAGAAAATATAATTTGGACTTCTATAGATGGTGAAGGAGTCAGATTTCTTTTTTTTTGGTCTAAAGATAGATGTTTGTGACTCTGCAACGTGTAATGGTCAGCCTTGGACTTTTCAGTTGCTAGCAGCTTCTTGGATTGCTTCCTTGTTTGCCTATGTTTTTGTTGCTAATGAACATCTGTATCCACTTTATCATCTGAACTAAGTGACGAAATGATTACTGAACATGAAATTAAATATTATGCAATGGTCTTTTGCAAGTATCTAGAGAACTTTCACACTCCCTTGAGGATGCTAGGTCTGGGATTGCAAGGAGCAATGACTGTGTGCTCTGCTTACAGCCTGTGCTTCTTGAAATCAAGGCAGTTGTTTGATTTGGGGCCTATATTGTGTAAAATCCTTTATGAAACCTGGGGGAAGAACTGTAAAAGGCCACACCTAGCTGGTGGTGGAAATTGAATTGATTAGGAAAATCTTAAGAGCCCGAAACAGACTGAAGCTGGTTCAGGCCGGAGAGTCATATTTACTAATTGTTTTGGGAGGTGGGGAATAACATCCTTTTCCTAGTCCTGGAATGAATTTACCTTTTTATTGGTTTTTTTTCCCTTGGTCTTGTTTAGAACTGCTCTGAGAAACTTCACCTAGTGAGGCTGTGAAAACAAACAATAGAAGCGAATGATTCTGTGATTTGTAGCGTGCTTGGCTGTACTATGTATTGTGCCATGGCACCTTTTAATTCAGTGCATTAAGTCACCTTAAACCACTGACATACACAGACGCTGTAGTTTAGTATACTATGTAAAAATTCCAATTTAAAATGATTGATACCATATTTTGGGGAAAAATACCCTTTTATCTGCTCTGCTGACTTCACTTAATAATACAGAAGATTATTCTTAGTTGATAGGAGTAATTTGGAGAGAAATCTATTATTCAATATAATTTAAAAGTGGGTGTTGTGGAGCTTGCAAGAACCATTCATTCTTACTGATGTTTTTCTCTAGAACACATCTTGTTGTATTGTCTCACTATATTAAAATCTATCACACTGAACCACAGATGTTTGTTTCAAAGAATAAAAAGTGCTCAATTCAGCAGAAACTTGCAGCAGTATGCTGAGTCAGCACCTTTCAAAATGCCAGCCAACTTGGTGTGAATTTTGTTTATTTAGTCTTTGAAATGTATTATACTGTCTTCAAGAAGAGTAAAGATCTCTAATGTGTACCCCTCATTTCTTGAGCACAATTTTCAGACACAATGCATAATATATGTTCTTTTTCATCAGTCACTGACAAAAATGAAAGATACGCCACTGTGTAGGAGTTGGTGTTATGTAAAGCAACATCTTTATTTCCTGTTTTACATTTAGAAATAACTTTTTTTTTTTTCCTAAACCACTGGAGGTATTGCTGTTTTAACAGCCCACACTATAAGCTGAGTCTATAAAATTCATATGTCTTTATGTGAGCTTGAATAGGGAACAGCACAAGCAAATGATTTTAAGCTTATGACTGCAACTTTGACATTAGCATTTGAAAAAAGGGCATCAAACAGTAAATTATGAGTGAACGGAGGGCTTTGGTCCCTTCATAACTCACTTGCAAAGAATTTGAATGGATGTATTGTTTCCAGAACTGTAAGCATGGGAAAACCGGGACTGATGTTGAAAATTGTACTATGCCCTAATTTGATCTTAATCAGCCACACTGTACTCAGTTGAAGCTCAGTGAAACAGCTGAAGGTACGGATATAATACACTTTCGGTAAGCTTTAGGCATTTATAATGTAAACTATTCTTATCATCAGGGAAGTTGAAGCAGAGAGATCACTGAGGTTTTCAGAGATATTCAGCTGTCAGCTTAACTATGTGTTGGTCAACAAGTCAACATTTCTGCATTGCCCAACAGCCCTACATCATTCGCTCTTCGTTGGAGCACCACTGGTGGCAGGATTTGATTTCTGTTAGCTTTGACCTCTGCTCATGTATTCAGCCTACAACTATTTTTTCCCCTCTCACACTGTATTTTTTTATAACATATGGTCTTTCATCTGTAGGGCTAGAGAGCCAGATGTCCACAGCTCTTTTGGTCAATACAATCAGTTATGCTGCCAATCACAAGCCTTTTAAACACTGCTACAGAAAATTACAGAGAGTTTGTTTTCATATCCTTAGTCTCAACCTATTTACCAGACTCATAATGATGCTCTAAAACAATATATGTACATTGCCGCGTCATACCCAAACTGCTGTATTTCAGTTGTTAAGTAATGGACAAGCAATGAAGCAGCTGCTGAAACATTGCACTGGGTTTTTCTCTCTCAAGCTGAAGTACAGAATTTGCCAGGTCATTTAATCAATTTCATACTGATTTAAACTAGATAAAATCAATCATCTTAGCTCATAGATTTGGTAGCTGGAAAGACTGTGTTGTCTACATTGTAATGCCATACTTTAATAATTTTTGAATTCAAATTGAAAAGATCCTTTCCAGTGTCCACAATGTAGTAACCCAAACCAGCTAAACTGTTGCATGTGAGACAACTAAACCTATAATTCTGAAACGACTGATTTGTAAACTAAGAGGTTTTGTAGAATAGTTAATCAAAATATGGATCTGAATGGTCACTTGTCCTCAAAAGTGAGTTAAGATAATCTAATCGATAGCTTGATGAGTAGGGAAAAAAATCCATACAGTGTTTAGAGCTGTTAATTTTTTGTGTCTGTTTTTTATTAAACTGTCTGCTTTCTGTATTTCACAGGCAACCCATGCACTGAGAAATAGAAAAAAAAAAAAAAAGTAATTCATTCTCTACCTGCAATGTAAGCCAAACTTGATATAGATTATATTTATAATGAGATATAAAAACATATGTAATGTTTTGAAGGAAAGTCACAAACTTAAAATTTGATTTGCACAGTGGATCATAAAAGTGTGAAAAGGAAGAGCCAATAACCAGTCTTATTAATTTTCAATTTTATAAGAACCGACCTGTGTAGCTCTTCATTAAGCAGGGTTTCCTTTTGGATAAAGGGAATTTTGCCCAGTTTGAAACTTAGAGCACAGCCATTTGGGACCAGCGTGTGCCCTCACTGAAGGTAGAGACATGATGGCCAAGCCCTGCTGACCGAACAGCAGAAATCATGTTCAGATGCTTCGGTTCCCTTTACAGTGGGAATTCTTGGGGATTTGGGTGCCCCAGGGTGGCCTCAGCCATGACCAAGGTAAGCCAAGAGCCGAGAACAAACTCCGAGATGTTGCAACCTGAATCCCACCTCCCAGGTGCCTTCCTTTGGGCTTCAGTGGGGTTCCTTCATCCGTTCTCCAGGACCTGAAGATAGGCACTCTACCCAAGAGTTTTGGATATTTCAGTTCTTTTGCGGTTAACACCTGTCCTGTGTGTATGCTTTTTACAAGATGCCTGTCTCAGAACAGCCTTGGTACTTCTGAAGATAAATTTGCATCCAGTGATGAAAGCAGAACTCTTAGCTTTAAAATGTACTCATTCAGAAGCCGGAATTTATTTTTTCTAATACTATGAAACAGGTTGAGGTCAGAAGACGCTTGTCTGTGAAGTGAGACACTCCAGTTCAGTTCCTTCTTCATCACCTGGTGTTCAAAGCCCTACCTCTTACCTCCTCTGAGAGCACCTGAGAGCCTCTTGGTTCATCTGAGAGCTAGGATCTTCACACCTCCTCCTTTTCACTTTTCCTCTTCCGCTGATCTGCAGAGTTGTGCCATTATAAAGACAGTAATATAGTAATGAGAAGAAGACCTAGAGAATCCATCGCTTTTTATTGCACTGATCAGGGCTCACCCCTGAGAGAGGTTTCCTCTGCTGTGCTTTATAAACCTTCCTTCTGAAGATTATCAGTTGTCCCATAAGGAGTGTCCAGTTTTCAAGACCAATTTATAATTTTTGTCAGAAGAAGGAGGTCTGCAGGAGCAACCCACAGGATAACAGTTTTGTCAGTCATGCTTTTTCCCCATACTGTACAGTTCATTATGGAAAGATCCATATGACTGATCGCATATGAATATGCTCATGAATTTTTTCTGCTAGTGTATTTTATACCTGTTTTCTAGTTTATTTGATTTTTTTCTAACACAACTAGAATTTACTTAGGATTCTGAACACTTGAATATTAAAATAATTTCAGAAACTAGTAAAATACGCTCAAGACTTGTGTTTTGAGTGCAATCCTATGTCATCAGTGAAACAGGAGCTTTCAAGGAGAAGATGTGCATGAGTTTCCAAGTCACATATCAGGGCTTGGCATGCTTTTTCTACTTAATTTGATACTTATCCTCAATGTGGACTTCATAAAGTCTGTATTGCCTCCTGCACGCTTCATAAAGCCCACATCAGGGCCACACTCCAGAACAATGCCACACTTTATAAAGTGCAAATTAACTATGCAAACTTTATTAAGTATTTGAAGCTGCTATTAATGTCTAATAACTCCCCAACAGATTCTCCAGACTGCTACTCAAAGGCATTGCTTTTCATCATGTCCAGCGGCTTAAAATACTTTTTACTTTCCGATTCCAGGATTTTAATGTTCCATGAGCCAAATAAAGCGAGGAAAATGTCAATGAGGTGAGAATACCTCTGAGATAAGTTGATTCCCTTGGTGCAAATATTCAAACACATGGCTTGGTTTACCTCAAACTGTGAAGAGAATTCCCATCATGGTGATGGGATTATACCTATGCAGAATTTGACATTAATAGATTTCAATGAATTGAACCAGGAGCTGGGTATTTTTAAAATCATGCAGTTCTGTATTGAGGGTGGTAATGCCTGTTTAAAGGTTATCATCTGGCACTAGGTTGACAAGAGAACATAAACCACATTAAAGCTTCTACTCTCAGCACCTTGAAGACCCATTTAGTTGACTGATACTTCTGTAACACTTATTTTTCATACAGAAAATTTCACAGACTTCCAGGTATTAGCTTGTAGCCATGTACAGAAGAATCTCCTTAGTCTAGAAAGAGAGACATGTAGTGAAAATAGCTTAACTTACTTAAATGTGGTTTTTCTCCATCTCAGACGAGTCCTCTAACCCACCTGGCTATGGAGTAAAAGTGAAAAACGTTACAATTACTCCAGATTGATTTTGTGCTAAACCCAGCATGGCAGATACATCTGGAGAGTACAACCACATGTGGTGCTGAAGCCAAGTTAAGGGGTTGGCTTCTTTGTAGATCTTATGGGTACAAACCCTGTGCTGAGTTTCTTGGTATTTTTCAGACTTTTAAAAATCCAGGTGTGTTCAGTAACAAACGTTTAGATAAATCTGTAAATCCTAGAAAGAATGGTGAGTGTTGCAAATCTCAGCATAGATCCATCTGAGGCTCCACACAGTCTGCTAATGCCATTCCATGATATATTTTTGTCTGAAATGTTGTAATTTGTATGACTGGATGGTATATGGTGGCACTTTGTGGTTAGTGGCATAGAAAATTTTCATTTTTTGAGTATCTCTCAGCTCCTTAATTTTGGGTTCCCATCCTAACAGGACTATTTTATCTGCTCTGGCTGTCTGGAGATGTTCCTTTCAAGTTGGCAGAGACAATCAGCATCTAGAGCCATTGCTTGCTACCTGCTGCTTTTTCCTTCTTCCGGGAACTCTTAATCATTCTGTTTCTTCTGTCTTACTGATGAAGTAAGCTTTGTTATGTATTCTTAGGATTTTATCTATGGATATGGTAACCACATATATACATCATCCTTCCTGGTGTACAACTATGGTAGTTTTACTCAGTTCTGAACTACTGCTTACAAGTATCTTTACAGGAGAGGAAAACCTACAGGAAATAATATTTTGAGAACATTGTCTTACATGTGAAGTAGGATCTGGAGTTCTGTGTAGTTCTGAGATCCCCAGTATGAGAAAGGCATGGAGATACCAGAGTGAGTGGGGAGTCCTCAGGATGGTCGAGGGACTGGGGAACACGAACTACAAGTAGAAACAGAGAAAGCAAAGGGAGATCTTAATGCTGTGCCCAGTAACCTAATGAGAATATCGAGAGGACAAACTAAGACTCCTCTTGGAGTCCTGTGGCAAGAGACACAAGTTGCAATAGAGGCAATTCTGATTGGATAAAAGGAGAAAGTTTTTCACCATGAGGTTGATCACTCAAAGGCATGGACCTAGAGAGGTTTTGGAAACTCTGTCTCCAGAGATATTCAAAACTCAACAAGTCCCTGTGTAGGCTCATCTAGCTGTACCTGCCCTGTTTTTGGGCTAGATGATGTTTAGGGTGCCTACCAACCCGTATAGTTTTCTGCGATTGTATAAGAAAAAAAATCTGTGTTAATTCAGTAATTATGAAGTTACACAGAGTACTATACAAGTACACAGAAAAGTGTTTTCTAGACTGAAGAGTCTATGCTCCAAATAAAACAAAGACTTGCATGTGTGTGTGTGTAGGGACTGGAGGTGCACTGAGGTGAAGTGATTTACTGAGGTCCTACTGAAATTCAGTGATGGAACAAGAAAAATAATTGTCTCAGTCTCATTCCTTCCGCTGTCTCGGTTCAGACCATGGTGTGTGCAGAAAATATTGTTAGGTTACTCAGGATGGAAGGATTGCAAAATTAGGATTAATGTTTTGTTTTTTTCACTTACAGAAGATATTTCTGTCTATGACATTTTACAGCAGTTAAGGAAAAAGTCCCGCTCGCAGCAGTGTAATATCCAGATAGACACCCTATCACTGTTACATGAGCCTTTTCTGCTGCAGATGCAGAAACATTCTTTCTATTTCTGTAATTTCCTCTGATTACTCCAGATCAGTTCTGGGTAGTGGGCTCCCAATCAGTTGTCTGTGAAATCCCTAAATGGTATATTTAGGCCATTCCAGTGTTTCAAGTTGTACGAATAAGTTTGTTTGCAAAAGTTATTTGAACAAAGTAACTCTATTCTCTCTCAATGGGCCACAAGTTAAAATATAGTGCGAATATTGAATAACTAATTTCCAAGGAGATTCACAGTGGCTTGCAAAAGAAGACAAATAAAAAATGACCCCTTTACATATATGATGCATTCTGATCCAGCCCCTTTTAATAATTAGAAACATGGTTTCACTGATACACTTTACAAAACCATTCTGGGGATTCATGAATTTAAAAGAAAAAAAATAAACTAGATGTGAATAATTCATACTTAAATAGCTCTGGGCCAAGATATTGCTTCAGTATTTCCAAGTATGCAGGTTTTATGATTCTCTTAAAGTATGAATAAAAACAAGGTTGTTTTATCACACTTGGACTAATCAATGATATGCCTGAAGCACAGTTGGCAGTAAATGATCCGTTTTAGTTTAAAACATTTTTAAATCGATGTGTATTGTAAGAGAGTCATAAAAATCTTCAAATTAAAGGGTTTTCAGCCATAAAAACAAGTAATATATTTAGGGGTTTTTTAAGGCAGTAATGTTTCCAAGTAAATAGGAGATGGGCCAAGCAGTTCCCTCTGAATTACCGTTCATCAGGTTTTCACACTCTATTAAGGTAACCTTCATGAAATATTTCTACATTACACTTCATGATGTAATTTGAATGCATTAGAATTAATTTGCCAATAAACTGCAGGGAAAATATGGAATATGCTACCCCCAAAAGCTTATGAACTCTCTCTGTTTAGCTTGGGTCACATTCACGAGGGTTTCCAATGTAAAGTTTGCAGGCAAAAATTGAATCCTGTGACTACAATGCTTTATTGAGGAGCAAGCTCCCTTTGCCCAGGGATGGAAAGTGGTGTTGTCTGTGGGTCCGTGCACTGGGTTCAGGGCTTTTCGTTTGCTCAGTGAATGCAATACACTGGGAAAACAGTGAGTCAGTGCTGACTTTGTAGAGTAGAGACAACTTCTTAAAAACAGCCCTTTCCCCACCCCAGGCAAAGTCCTCCATGGCTCTCTTGGCCAGCCAGCTTTCAACAAAGTGTGTTGTGGTGCCAACCCACCAATGAGTCCTCTTCCCTGTGTAAAGCATGGCTTACTTCTTGGAGATGATCCAGAGCTTCCCCTTGGCTGTATGGATAAGTTTCAGGCAATGTGAGCTCGCTCTCAATGACATCAGAGGGACTGCAGGTGTGAAACAAGATTCGCAGGACAGTGCCCTTCAGGACAGAGATTTTTGCCTTGTCCAGATCTTTATACAAATGCTTAAGGTTGCGTCTGATCTCTGCCACCCACCTCGGAGATTGAGGATCTAACACGACAGCCAGGGAATCACCCGGGAACACAGAGGAGAGAGGTTATAAAGTTTTTGCATTCTTCACTTCCAACTCTCATTCATATTGCTGGCAGCTTTGCTGTCTGCATTTCTAAAGAACCTCTCACCGTAGGTTTTAGTTCAAAGGCAATAGATGTTCCATATGCGTTCATGTCAGACATGCCGTATTGAGGTTTGGAGAAAATCCACTGAAGGTGAGACTATGCTTTCAGTGTTTATGCTCATTGCCTTTGGTTATAGTCAATGAGAGTGAAAGGAAATACTGACAACAGGACATATTTCTCAAGTGGAAAAACTGGCATGTGATATCTCATAATCTTCATAATTATTATTTGCTTTTTAAAACTTATGTAAAATATATGAGCTAAGTATGTCAAGAGCTGAGTTCTTCTAATCCTCAGCATTTTATGCAAGCTAATTGGCAAAAAAACCCAGCTCAGCAAGAAATCTTTTTCACTAAGCAGGACTAGGACTGGATGTGTCCAAATATCAGGAGAAAAAAATCCCATTTTGTAGGATTTCCATACATTATTGGAAATGAAAGCACAGAGAGCCCCAGAACCAGGACTATTCGCATGAGATTTTTGCTTTATTTACAGACCCAAGAGATCTGCATCACCAGAATGAAGCAGGAACTCTATTTTTCTTCCTATGGTACTTTTTCTACAGTACTTCCTTCCTAGGAAAAAATTGCAGAGCACTGAGGTCTTGCAGTCAAACTGTCGCTATCTCCATTTGTATAAGGAGATAGTGAAGACATGGCAAAGCTTTTTGGCAGCTGGTTGCCTCCCTGTGTTTGCGAACCACCTCTGATACCCTCAAAGCCTAGATTTAGTCAGGGCCAAAGTGTTCAGGGGCGAGCTCACCAAACAGGAGCAAGCTGACCTGTCTCACAGCTCTCTGAGGGTGCTGTAATCTCCCAGTTTCCCTGGACATCTGGGTTATACTATTTGCCCCAGGTCCCACAGGAGCTGGTGGTAGAATAGGCAGCTGAAACTTAAAGGAAACTAGATTATGCTACCTCGGGCAGAACAAAGGTCTGGAAGTTGAGAATAGCTAAAATTCGAGCACTGAGGTGAGAGATACTAGCAGTTACCCTGTCTACTATTTCCTAGGATGGATCCGTGTGCACTGTCTGTCATTTCAGCAATAGGTTTAAGAAGCTGGAGGGCCAAGTATTAGTAGTTTGTATAGTTTTCTTTTTTCTCCTGCTGAAGGCAAAAAGAGAAGAGAAGGTAGGACGTGTTGCATACAACATTTGGAAATGTTGCAATGGGCCACAGAGCGAGGATCCTAGTTTTAAGTCAGGTCAGTGGGAAGCGTCAAGGAAGCAGCTGGTATGAGCGTGTCTCGTGGACAGTCTCACCCTGGTTGCTCTTCAGGTTTCTTCTATTGCCAACTCTAGCAGAACACTTTCTGATTTTCACATCTACAGTCCCCTCATCTAGAGGATGCTGTGGGATGTGAGAAGATCTGGTTTATTTTGGATGGTAATATATTTAAAAGTAAATAAGGCTGTGTGATCAGAGTAGAGAGCTGATTCTCTTATCCATTCTCTTCTTATTTTGGCAGAAAAATCTTGGCACTATCTTGAAGGAACATATTATGTTTCCAGTGAAATAATTCCAGTCATTCTCAAGTAATCCCTCTATCCACTACTGCATTAATACCACCAGTCCTTAAAAAGAGACCCATCTAACTTTTTTTGGCTAATATATGGTCACTGAATAAAGAGGCGGGAAATTAGAGTGTTGTTGTTTTTTTTTTTTTTGTCTTTGAATTTCAGGAGAAACTCCTCACATTCATTGCCAGAAGCCCTGAGAAAAATTTCAAATTAATAAATAACATTATTCTTATTGAAAATTTTGCAGAAATATTTGGCAGAGAAGAAAGACCAGTTGTAGATTCTTTACAGTAAAAAGTTTAAAATGGAAAGTCTGACACATTCTTAAGCTATAATAACACAAATGGGATCACTATAATTTTCAGTTCTGATTATAGGTTATAAAATCACTGCCAAATACCCATATATTCACAAGCCTGCAGAAAACAATCTGCAAAATGAAATATGGTGAACTGCTGAAGGAAAGTACAGGCAGCTGTAAATGTAGGAGATCCATATAATGATAAAGCCAAACCTAAAATCAAGATACTGTTGATAACTAGTCAGAGAAATTTCACTCATACCCTATCAAATTGAAGTTAATCACTGACAATTTCCATTATCTAAGAATACAGTGATTCTAAGACAAAAAGCTTTTCTAAGATGGGATTAATTTTGAGAACATATATCAAGTACTAAACAGGAAAGAAATTATGGGGTGTTAGATCCAAACTGAATAATATAAACTATGGAAATTCAGACTCAAGGTTACATCAAGGAGAAGGAACCAAGTTCTAAAAATTGTATGTGGAAATATTGATTAGTTTGGTCACATGAAAATAACTTTCTCATTGGAAAAGAACTATTTTGTTGATAGTGAAGTTCGGAATACTAGGCTTAAACACATAGAGGTATAGGGAAATTAAAGAGTTGGTTTAGCATGAATGTACTACAAACGATAGAGGTAATACAGACATAGCTATAGCTTCGTATTGAAGTTGATGACTGTGAGACTGCAAGAGGAACAAATAGACCTCCTCCCACTAGATCTCATGTTCCTTTGTAACTGTTTATAGCTGGAGTTTGCAAGAGGTTTGTTGAGACAAAAAAAGAAAAACATGGATCTGTTAAAAGATGGAGACCTGACCATTTTGTGGGCAGAAACAGCACAGTAAACCACTAATGCAAATTTCTGGTATTACTATTAAACTGAGACAAATAACCTCCAAAATACAATAAGACACATAGCAAAATGTAAGGAGAGAAAATTTTTCCAGTGTGAATTAAAAGAAATTAAGAGTTTGAAATAGAGTAAGTACATTATTTTGGATTGCAACTGTCCGTGACATGGTGTTGACTGCTTGACTTTTCTCAAGACTGACACATACACATTTATTTTTCTTCCGTCAGTCTGTAAATTCTGTTCATATTGGCTTATTGATGAGCATCTTTAAAAAGTGATAGCTGCAGAAATGTGGGCACAGAAATGTGACTCACAATCTTTAGGACATTGTAACTCCTCTGCGTAAAAAACAAAGCAGTTCAGGAACTACTAGCTAAGGAACTATGCAGCCAAACCATTGCCTGCGCACTGGTGGGCTTCCTAATTAGATTAATCGATAGAAAGTACAGTCCTGAAAATGGTATGAGGACCATATGAGGTATGGTCAGCTGTTTCTCCCTATGTGATAGCTGTGTTGAGGTTTGTATAATTTATTGAAACGATTACAATCTCTTTGTGGTAGTTTTCCATGTACAGGTCCTGC
>NW_020799098.1:6518601-6701326 GCF_003259725.1 Athene cunicularia | reverse complement strand
TTTTTTTTTTTTTTTTTTTTTTTTTTGGAAGCAGAATCAGTCTTGTGGCTCCAGCACACTTCATTAAAAAGTTCTTCAGATTTTCGTTGGAAGGTGAGGATGCCCGCCAGCTGCTAGCATAAAAGCATCTTATTTATTTTTCTAAAAGTAGACATTGCTGTTTTAATATCAGATCTTCAAATAGCCTTGAAGGGAATTGCCCGAGGTCATGCAATGCCTTTGGGAAAGACCTCAAGAGTTTTGACTCACTTTGCTCTGTAATGCAGTGAGCTAAGCGAATTGCTTCTGTTTGGGAGCCAGAAGGTCATGCATAGAGAAATTTCCTCCTGAACAAAGCCACCAAAAAATGAAGTGTGCAACCAGACCTGGAGACTGGCCTTTTTTGGTTTTCACTGGCCAGCTTTGAGGCTGCAAGCTTCTTCATAGAAATGATGCAATTCCAGAAACACCTCAGCGTGTGGTTGGCATAGTTTGTTTAGTGACTCACTTTTTCAATACATATGAAAATGCTGTTAGCTAAGAAGAAGCCCAGACCTCTTCATCTTCTTTTTAAAATAGTAGTTTGGGAGAACCCTCTATTATAACTTTTTATCTTGCTCATTTTTTGTAAAGAAGAATTTGAGATTTTAAGTACTAGCTCTGTATCACTGACCAGTCTGAAATGTAAGCTATGCTTCCCCCTCTGCTGTGTTGTGTAAACTGTGGAATAGTCTTATTGTTTCTTGAACATAGCTATAAAAAAATGTCCTTCCCAGAAATCTTCTAGTGATTGCTACATATACAGGGTCTCTCCTCTTTTTGTGGGTGGTAGAGAAGGGAAGGGAAGGGTTCAAAGTGAAGAACAGGGAATTTTGTGATCGTGGTGGGGCGGGCAATGCTCCAGACCCAGTTGCAGTGCAGAAAGGGGTGGCTGGAGGAGGGTGGAGATGGCTCCTCTGCATGCCAGGATGTTCAGCTCAGTCGCTGTTGTGTCTGGAGAGGGCATCTGGGCATTGTGCTGTGGGGTTCTTCAGTAACTAGTCAGCAGACCTGGACTTGGAGGTGATCTTAAGGTCACCGAGGGAAGCTTATTCTCCCTGCATTTATGATTTCATTAGGTTGTAATTAGCTGTTATTAGATTTGGGGCATTAAAGCAGAGTGCTCGCATAGCAGCTAGAAAACTTTATCTGTTGGCCTGAAAAGAAAAATCTGCTGCTCTCAGAGACCCCCAGAGTCTGTGGCATGGCAGCTGGGGCGCCACATACCTTGCTCTGGCAGCAAAAATAGTAGTGGGAGGCAAGAAATGCCAGTTTTTAGGTCTGGGCAAGGTGTGAGCAGCCGAAGGTGTGAGCACTAACCCATCCTGGAGGGAGAGGTGTGAAAAGCTTTTAGACAAAGCTCCCCAAATGCCAGATCTCTGTGATTAATCTGCCGTGTGTGGCCTCTACTGGAGACCCAGCAAGTGAAAGACAATGATGAATACTCATGTTATGTGATTTTTAAATTATTATGGCATTTTAAAAAAAATGTTGTAATGATCAGAAGTTTCTATGTATTCTAGAAGGATTAAGTCTAGGAACATAAGATTGTGACCTCCAAAAGTTGTGCATAGTGGAGGGTTGTGTTGGGCATGGCTGGGTTTTGTGTTTGGACTCGTCCCACTGAATACAGGAGGGAAGACTGGGGGATTGTCACAAGCATAGTTGATAGAAATATTAACAGATTAAAAAAAAAGGGGGGGGGGGGAATTCTGAGTAAAAATATTAAAAAGAGTAGGAAGAGATATTTTCATCTTGGAAAAGGAGGAGGGAGATGGTTCAGAGTGGAGTTTCCGAGACAAGCGAGGCAGGCTCAGCTTACCAAGTTAGTTTTGGAGGATGATCCTGAACAGCAATGCTCAGGAAGTGAACTTTTGCTGAATTTTGCTCTCAGCTTGCACAGCTGGGTGCTGGGGGAAATTCTAAATGACAGTTGAGGGAGGAGACTGGTTTCTGTGTTCTCTATGGGACTCGTTTCCAACTTCATCATCATGTATTTCATTCACTATTGCTTCATTGGGATGAAACTTACTCATTTTTAAGCTGTCTGATGATAAGAATTGTTACAAATGAATCTCAGAAGCACATGGCACATTTTTTTTCCTATGGAAGTAATGAATGCAAGTAAAATAATTTATAAGAAAAAAGCTTTCGGGAGCTTCTGCCCTTGCTGACATATAGTCAATCTCCCACCAAACTGCAAGGATCTGTTTGGGGCTGATTTCAGGTACCACAATGTGATGGTATATCTTTCTAAGTATACGAAACTAATTTCCTGTGGTGGTTGATAGCTAGTACCTCTTTGGCAAAGTATACATGGTGGAGAGAGATCACCCAAGACTGAGTAACTTCAAGTCATCATACTGGCAGAGTCCTGCACTGTCAGCAACTGTTGCTGCTGCTGTTTTTCTTCTTTTACCCACCAAATTCTTGCTAAAATAAAACCTTGTATTAAACTAACCTGAGCTCTCTGGACTTGAGTTGCTCTCCAAAGTCGTTATGAGTCTTTCCCAGCTCAGTTCACTGTATGACATAGCCTTTATTTAGCTCCTGCCAAAATTAACTCTGTTTAATTTTCTGTTAATCACAGTACTACATCTGAGTTTTTTGGGACTCTATTTCTTTACACTTATTCCAAAGTCTAGGTCTACACTCTGGTTCTCTACCAAGAAAAAGGAGACAGATGTTAGATGAAAGGTGCTCTAGAGAAAATAAAATATTGTAAGGACAATGGATATCAAAAAGATGAGAGAGCGTTTCTGAGAGCAGTTGGGCAACTGAACTCAAGAATGATACAATCTTAAAAAAATGCACCTTCTGTTTTCAGTTATAAAGAAACAAAACTGGTAACCTTATTTTGAACTTTTTTGTTTTTATACTTAGAGGTGCTATATTTAAGGGAGGAAGAGAGAAGTGTTTTTTGCTCCAGCAAGATGCTATGTTTTTCATACAATACTTTTCTGTTCATTCTTCTTTAATTTTTTTAAATATATTTTAGTTTTTGCGTTGCTCATACAAATGATTTAAAAGGAAATATTCTCCGACAAATCTCAGCTGTGCCTCTATTTCCTAGCATTCTAAAAAGAAAGGTCCTCTGTCTTGTATATTTACATAAAGCCTGAATGCCAGATTTGGAAGATGTAATAAAAATATGCTTTTCTGGGATTTGTTCTTAGGGAAAGAGAATTCCCCATGACCAAAAATACCCCAGTAATAAGCATTTGCTCTGTGCTGGCACCACTGTGACCTTCAATTATGAGCTTGCCCCCATTTGTAGCCAGTTTCCCCTCTTTAAATGTACAGTTAAGTCATTTGTAAATATCATAACTAAATCTGGAAGTGTAATTTAGTGACTCTATTTGAGGATTAAGAAGAAGAATAACATTACTTAGAACCATATGTAATCTTTTCTGCTTTGTTTAATTTAGTTTCCTCTATGCATGCCTTATCTTACAGTCATTCTTCACTCCAGCTCACTTGATATATTTACAGTGCTGTTGATAATACCATCAGAAAAATAGCTAAATGTTCATTTCTTTGCGAAACAAAATGTATAGACTGTGAAGTGCATTGACATAACAGTGCTGTGGGATCATTGTCCCTAGGAAGGAAAAATGTTGCTAGATCATTCTGTTCGTTTTCCAACTAGAGAAGATTTAAAACTGTATGAAGAAGGTATTAGATTTCACACTTGATCATACTAGCTGGCTTTATTAAACACTTGGAGCCGCACTAGTTTCCTTTACCAAGAATGCCAAAGAATTGAAATTCTTCTCTACTGAATACAGTCTGTGTCATGGTCTTTATTTCATTAAGGTGTTATTCTTTTTTTTTTTTTTTTTTTTTTTTTCTAATGCTTGATTTTTGTGCCAGAGTGACAACTGCTGATTAATTTGTACATCTTATTTTTCATTACAAGCCTCACAAGCTTTATTCTTGTTGGGCCCACCTTGTGGTCACTTACGGTCCTCGAATTCACACCTTCTTATTTTCTCCAGACAGTATGGATGGTGAAATAATTTTCAAGTCCTGTGCAGCTGCTTTTGAAATGATTCCGACTGCTTTTTGAATCAGAGTCTTAATTTCTAGCCTTATTTTTTACTATTTTTTATGAAAGCCTATCCATTTCCGTATAAACATATTGTACTGTTAATGAACATAGTTTGTCATATACTTGGAAGCGACATAGGCCAGATCCTCACTTGGTGTAAACAGTTGTAATTCTGTTGATTGTGTAGCACCATTTCAGCTTTGAGTGAAATTTTGCAGAGGACACCTTCACTCTTTGCTTGGTGTAGAATTTAGGCAGACACACAAGAGGAAGTGCCTGGAAGATTACTGTGAACTGGGCAAAGCAAGGACATCTCCTAAAATAGCGGTGTCCCATGTCATCAACAGCTAGCTTTGGAAAATCTGAGAGTTAGGTAAAAAGAAGACTTTGAAAACCAGGCTCTGGAGCTCAGCAGAGCTGACACAAAGCTGTTCCCAGCATTCCTTACCTCCCAAACCGCTCCTTTAGTAGTCTAATCCAATGCCCAGAAACAAATAGCCACACACAAGTAAATCCTCTGGCACAGCGGGAGCTAAGGAACAGAAATAGCTGAGTCTCAGTTACAAGAAGGATAGATCCTCAGCCAGCAGTGGCCCCCAACCCAGAAGACAAATTAAATACAGAGAGACAAAAATGAAAAAGAGAGAACAATGTTTCAATGGGGACAAAAAGACCAACCGTCAAAAAACAGCTGTAAGAAAAATGACTGGGAAACATCCACATGCACATGCATGCACATGCACACTGACACACAGGACCGGTCTCATAGTAGAACATGAAGTATAGATAAAAAAAGAATTTATTAGAAAGTTTTAGCCCAGTGTAAAATCCAGTTCTTGGGTGGCCATTTTCCACAGTAATATCACAGAGATGCATTATGATCTAAAATCTTTGATTTTCCTTATTATTTCCTGTGTTTTCCTTTGAGATCTTCAGCTGTCTTACATTAAAACCAGCAGGAAGACTCATGTTTCTTTTGGTAAGAGGTGAATCCAGGTTAATGTTTTCAAGTGGTCATGAGACATAACCATGTACCTGTAGTCCAGTCCAAGATTTTAAAGAAAATTTAGTGTTATTGACAAGGGAGGAAATGTGAAAAGAAAAAGGCAATGTATCTCATTCCTGAGTCAAGAGAACTGTTGTCAAGATTGCTATAGTCTTGTTGTATCTACAAAGCAATTTGGTAGATGCTGGTCATTGTGCACGTAGTGTAAAAATTGTACCAGTGACTTTATACTCTTACAACATGTGGAAAATTGTACCAGTAGAACTGGAAGTGAGACTGCTATCTAATAAAATGTCAGGATGAATTATCTGGTATTCAGTAGTAAAATTAGTTTTAATTAAATTTAATTTTAACAATAGAAATTAATTGTTCCACTGGCCACAGGACTGAGGAGTACATTATAAGAACATCTAATCAACAGGAGTTCTAACACTGGAATTGACATACGGGAAGCATTTGTCGACATGTAATTAGGACTCAATCCAACACTCATTCAAATAAACTTTCCATTGAGTTTAATAAAAATATATATTAAACTCTGGACACCATAGTTCACTGTAATGTAGTATCTCTGCTTTTAGAATTTGGCACCACATCGAATTCTGTAATTCAGCTTACAGATTTGCTACAGGGAGTGACCTTACCCATATTATGTGGTATGACAGCCACAAAACAGCTGCTATCGACTTCGAAGAATGGTAGCTTTATAAGCTGGGAAAACAGTTTGTCATGGTAGATTGTTATATTGAAGTAGATACAAGTTCAGGAAATGTGGCAAAAAGATAATTGCCCAGTCAAAAAAGGCACAGAAATTCTTCGGTTTCCTACCTGTGCAAAAACCCCACCAGTGACAGTGACTAAATAGACACTCTGAGGAAATTTCTCAAAGCTACTCACTTTTCATGGCATGAACATTCAGAGGCATGTCTTTGTAGTTTTTTATATTCCTCGTTCTCACAGTAATTGATAGTTTAGTAATCAACAGATGAATCGATTATTTGTATCAGCAGGAAGGGAGATACCTCCTTTATAATCTTAGTTTAGTGCAAGTTCAAAAAATGACTTATTTTCAATAAATGTAGCCAGTGTGCAGTCCACACCTCTGTGAATATAACAACTTGTCCTTGGGATTTCGCTGCAGTTCTGTAGGATTGGCCAGTCTTCCAAGCTCAGGGTTTAAGCCAGTGCTTGTCATACTTTGGTGCATGGAAATGGGTATCTCCATAGAAAATGGCCTTTTTTTTTTTTCCTAGGCCACCTACAACTACATTCTTCAGAAAGTCACGGCATTTTTTTCAGCACTTAAACATCTGCTGTGTAACTGACACTAGCTGCCTACATAATCTTATTAATGCTATTTTGGCATGTGTCCTCTCAACCTATTAAAATGACAATTGCTGGAGACAGCAGCCACACAGGCTGATCAACAGGAAAGGTTTGCAGCTCAGATATCTACAGCTGACCCAGTTGTAAAGGCTTTATTATAGCCAGTGGGGAGAAATGGGCACTTTTAGGTTGTGATTCATCTCACTCTACAGTAGACAGCTAAAATAAGGCAGATAAACTCTGTCTTAAAATTGTGTAGTGACATAAAAGAAACTGAAGGTGACTGGCTTTGATATAGGTACTCACACTGTTGATAGATGGAGTTAAGTGAGATGAATCTTGCCCCGCTGGAGGGATTTTGACCTGGCAGGATTTAGCATCTCACTCTGGTGCCAAGCAACCAACAGTAGCACAGTAATATTATATAAAATATTGTGTCCAATATTTTTCACACAGGGAGAAGATTTTACTTTCTGGTCTCATGACCTGCTGTAGGTTTGAATCACCAATAAAACCTCCCTTACTGTAAAAAAAAGTGCATTTCTGAGGTCTTAAGAAAAAGTATATTATTAAGTAATGATTTGTAAAAATTACCCTTGTAAATAAGGATAGCATGATAAATAAGGATAACATAAGCAATTGCTGCTGTCTCTTTAAATGACTTATTTACCAAAACCCCAAATCATTTAAACCATTTGCCTGTCTTGGGGATTGAGTAATGCATGTGGAATTATCAGTTTAGTCTTATCTCGATGTGTGCTGAATGGTGATGAGTGTGTTCTTTATAGTCACGGTTCAGGAAAAATCTGTGTGCGCTGAAGTCCATGCTGCTGCCCTAGGGTGCCAGCAGAGTCTGAAGAAGTTAGTTTAGAGCTGGCTTGGGTGTTTTGGTGCTGTCTTTAGTTACCTCTGTAATGAAGTGTAGAGGCGCTCTAGGAAGAATGGGGTACCTGGGTGTACTCAAATGGTAAAAGTGTCTCAAATGTCTCGTTTTCATGGAGCGGCTATGAATGTTGAACAGTGGTATTTGCAAATTAAAATATTGCATCTTGAGAAAAAAACCCGGAGGTAAATATACTTGAGCCATTAAAACTTGATTGGATGAAAATCCTTTCTGCTAATGACAATCAGGTCTTAGCTAGTCTCTTGCAAGACCCCGTGAATAGATTTGTGATTGCTGTGGACAGCCAGTAAGAATTATGCAAAAGTTCTGTCTTTAAGTGAAGAATGGATGATCATGTTCAAGCATATTGGTCTGAAGTGCTTCTTATTCCTGTTAGTGTCAGGTTACTTATAGCACATCTTAAAAATAACCATACTGTGCTTATGAAGAATCAAACTTCATACACTTACTGGTGGATTGGCTTCTCCCTAATTTCTGTAGGCTCTATGAATAAATGACCATCCATGCTCAGGCTGGTTTCTTTAAGAGCACTTTGAAGTTCAAACCGTACACTGTTCTCAGATTTATAGGTGGAAGACGAATCTGAGCTTGAGTGTGGGCTACAGCCACATTTGGCTGTCATTGTTACTGCAAATGTGCCCCATAATGTGGTCGATGCCCCAGTACCTACAACGATTTCTCAGGACTTGCCTTGCTGCTAGAGGATTTGGGCTTTTCTTCTGGACGTTGCACTGCCATCTGATGAGCAGGTGTCCTGTGCATGAGGAATGGTAGCAGCTAAATGAGCTTTGCAGGGGTTAATGGTATTTTTAATAGACCTGCCTACTGTCTAGGTGCCTGAGAAGAAAAATCTACAGGAACTCAAGAATTAATTACTTCTGAGGCTGAGAAGGAGTGAAATTGAAAGGGTGATCCCAGAAAAGGGAATACAAAGATCTAATTACTAGATTGTAAAGCTAAGAAAGAGCACTGTGACCATCTGATCCTATGTAGCAGAGGTCATAGGTCTTCCCTGAATTATTTTTTGCTTGAAATTGGGCATTTCTTTTTAAAAGCCAACCAATGATGATTTATAAGTTTATAGTGATGGAAAATCTTGAAGGCATCTTTAAGCTGTGTCAGTGATCAATCATCTTCACTGTTGGGGAAAAAAAAAAAAAGTGCATAGCTTTATTTTTGGTCTGAATTTGTCTGATTTCAACTTCCATGAATCTCAACTGTGAGTTGTTATGGAACATATTGAGTCAATTTTCATTCTTTTACTCTTCTTCCAGCAAAAGATATGGTTCTGTTTTCCTTGGACTATCTACATTATTTTAAGGTCAGAGAGAGAGAGAGAGAAAATAAGAGAAAAAAAGAAAGAAAGAAACTGATGGTTAGTGCCAGTAGGAGACTTAGGATTTCTTGCTCTGACACTCTTCACCAATCTGACTGAAATAAATCAGAGCCACATTTTGGAGAGGTGTTAAGCACTTCACGATGCATCAGGCATGCAGGGAGCATTTACAAGCAACTCTGCACCCAGGTCCTTGTGTTTCTCATGAGCCTAGGCACGTCTGAAAACCCAGTAACAATGCTTTGATACTGAACAATTCTCCCCTCACCTTCCCCCCCTCTGCAACCTTTAATTTCTCTTTCTCAGTTGCCCAAGGAAAATCTATGTAGAAATGGAGAAGAATGCTGTAAGGTTAAACATTACAAGATTACAGGTGTCCATGTGCAGGAGAAAAGAGGATTGCCTATGTATGTAAGGTAGATGTGAGTGTTGGCTGGTAACTGTGCAAAGGAAGGATCACTTCCATATCATACTTCGGCTGGGAATCTCTGAAATTCAGAGCTTTTTCTGAGCTGTTGTAACCCTCTGCTCAACCATCCATTAGCTTTCTGAACACCCCAAGAAAGAACATTCTTTGCCTGCTGATCCACACCATGGATTTGGAATCTGCTCCATGACCCTCTGAAGTTGGCAGAAAGGCACTTCTGGATGGCAGCGGGCTCTGGGTGGCCCTTTTCCCTGTTGTATTCCCCTGACGTCCTCCCACTGAGGGATGCTTCTTGCAGCTAATCACTGGGGCAGTCTACATTTCTTGGCTGGTTGGTGAGTATTTGAACTTCAGTTCTTGGGACCTGCAACCGTAATTCTGTCATGGTAGCAATTCCAAGTCTAAAGACAGCATAACTAATGTGACTATTTTTCAGGTGGGCTCAAAAAAAAATGATTTCACGTGTAACTAGATTGTTCCGGACAGGTTTGCTAATTTTCTCTCTCTTTCTCTTGACCTCTTTTCCCCTCTTATTTTTTAATTTGTTTCCCCTCTCTTTCATTCTTTTGAGAAGCATAACCTTGCTCTGGGATTTGAAGAATTCAGTTGTTGATTCTCTTTAATGAAGTTCCACTTCTAATGAGAAACAAGGGCTGTAATATTTAATGGAGATTTTGTGAGTCTAAGAAGGACTTTTTTGAATAATCTGACACTACATTTTCCTATTTAAATACTAGAACTGAATCTGAAATGAAGAATTTCTTATGACAACTAGATGCTAAAAGTTCTCAGAAAGGAAGTTTGATAGGAAATATAGAAATTATTTAGAACAAGAAGACATTAGTATGGACCTGGTAAAGATCTAGCATGAATGGGGATTAGCAATTAAGATCATTTCTTGTTTTTTCCTCTTCAATTTTCAGTCTGAAGGAAATGCTGCTTTTATAGCTTTTAGCTCAGCTGTTTCATTTATTTGTGTTGTGCTGCAATGATAAAAATAAGGAAAAGGATGTTTCGGGGTTTTTTTTTTTTGCCAACTCTTTTTGTTGTGAACTGCCTTTGATTATGAAGCGGAATGAATTATTGATTTTTGACTGCTCAGGATTATCAAAAATTGTGCATTTGTGCTGTTTCTTTTCATATATATTAAACACAAATAAGTTTTAGGGCTGTTTTATGGGGAAACTTTGTGGGCCCAACTGCCAATTCCTATGCACTCAAAGACATCTGAAATCCTGCCTACTCTTCTTAGTCCCACTTGATTACTCAGGAAAAGGTCTTGTTTTTCTTTAATGGGAGCCTTGCCTGGGAATCAGCTTCAGGATGAAGGTCTGTCTTTTTATTCATCACTTTGTTGGAGTCCAGTTAATTAATATTGCAAGATAGTATTAATACTTTGTTGTCAGAACTTGTCAATCCAGAGAAAGCAAGTCTGACTCATTGGAAAATATCCCCATGAGAAAGAGAATTTCACAACTGCCTATCTGAATGTACGGAAAGATAATGCTACAGTTCAGACTTTCCCTCCAGAGAGAGACTGTTCTTCAGGAAAAGTCAAAACAGACACATGCTCAAAGTAGGCTCAACAGATTTTACAAGATATGACATAAACGACAAAGAATTTCTAGCAGTGGCTCTCTGCAGACAGATTTATGGAAGATAGAGGGCTTGAGGATTAAACTCTCTGTTGGCTGGGGTGAGACAACCTCATTATTTTGTCCAGCTGGAAAAGTGACTAGTAGCAAGGTCCATCTCAAGAAAATTAATCTATTTAAATGGTGCAATGCTATCTCCAGCTGCCAGTGCCGGGGTGACACTGAACATAAACACTCACGGATTGTGGCTTGCATTGATATCCTTAAGAGAACAACAAGAAGCATGAGGAAAATGGTACCAGGTGTTAAATTCATCACCTCAGAAACTGAAGAAAGTGAACAAAAAGTAAATTGAAGGGATGATTATGTACAGCAGGGAGCTACACAACCGTAGGCCACCAGCAGGATACAATCGATATATGAGATGAAGATTAATGCTACATTTAACCCAACTAAGCATTTTTGATATAAAATACACTGGGAGAAATACACCTCTGAAATTTTCACTGCTAAAATTGTGTTTTATATTCCATACGCTGTTGGTTTTTTGTTTTGCATTTTCACCGAAAATTATGCAGCCAAACAGATCTCTGCTGGCATCTAGAAGATTCGTGTGGAGAAGCAAGGAGATGGAAGGATAGGATGGGAAAATTATATGAGTAAAAATAAATGGGAAAAAATTCAGTATAATGACATTTTAAAAAGATGCAGATGAACCTTCATTTCAGATGACATGCTTTTCTAAATTATAATTTAAACAAAACCACTCTGAATAACATGAAGATAATTATTTGTGCAATTTTTTTTTGTGTCACCTGACAGAATGTCTAAAGTATAATTAATTTATGGAGACAGAACCAGAAGATGCTAAGGAGAAACACATTTTCTTAAAAGTAATGTTGAAGGTCATGTCCTGAATTTGCATATCCGTTTCTTTCTAGCACAACTGTGGGCAGAACTGACTCAGTTCAATACTAGGATGTTGATATTGAAAACTCTTGCCTAATTTTTGCTTCTGTGAGTAGTTCTGACAGCTTCTGTGTGTCTCTGCACAGTGGTGGAGGGCAGTGTTGTCCTGCTCCAAACCATGCAGCTCTCTAAATACCTATGAAAGTTGTACATTGTTCTCCCCAGTGTTCCCTCTCCTACATATTCCCTGATAGGAAGTGTTTCTCTAATGATCATCCTTGGAGGCCACACAAGAGTACTACTGTCATGGTGATGCAATCTGGACACATACTCTTTTCTCTGGCTTGTTTCTATGATGGCAGTAGTAAAGGTAATGTGAGTGGTCCTACCTACCCTTCCTCAGTCCGTCCCTCTCTGTCCCAGGGCATGTTTCCATTTGGCCAGATGCCTTTACCCCATAGGAGATGTAGAATTGCAGATTGATGGAAGACTTGAGCTAATTTGGGGTAAGCTTATAAGCTTTGACAGTAATCTTGTCTGCTATTGTTTTGGGGGGCTTAGGAACCTCTAAGCACCACCGTACCCCTAAGACACCGCCATACCTCTAAGGTGTGGAGGGTTACTGCTGCAGGGGGATGGAGTCGGGGTGGGGGTGCAAAAAATCCTGATTTTTTCATTCACTATTGCTGGCATTGGACTGACCTAATGATGTAGAAAAGGAATAAGTCCCCATATCAACTTTTCTGTATACAAACAGGGAAATGTAATGTGCAGGATTTCGTCCATGTGCTTATCTGGGGGTAATGATGTGGAACAAATAAAATGAGTCATTTCTCTTTTGAAAATGATTTACAGACCTTAATTAAAATATTTTGCTCTTACCTACAGCTCTTCACCAATAAAGCCCAAAGTGTCTGATGAAAAACCATTGCTATTATTACCCCCATTTTATAATGCAAATATCAAGGTCTGGGTGTCATATGGGCTAGAGTCTATAATTTCTTTAGCCAGAGTAGAGGAGTGTATTGCTTCAGAGAACTGAGTCCAGCTTTATTTAACCAAGGCCAAAGGCAAGTCACAAGCTGTTTTAGGTTTATAATAAAAATTTCCTGGTTTTCAACTCTTTGCTCATTCCACTCAACCATACTGGCTCTCTGAAGTGCTAGTGGTGCGGAAGGAAGAAGATGCTTTATGATCCTTGATGACTATAATGTAGCAAATAAAGCTCTAGGGTGCTTTCAAACTCACAGTGATCTCGTGGGGTGGAAAATTAATCATGCTGCAGCTACTGGAGAATATATTTTTTTTACATTAGCTGCTTGGGTCTTTTTCCAAACCAGAGGATGATAAAGCGCTTCCCACTCCTGGATCAAGACAAAAGAGAGTGTCATCAATACAAACAGTAAAATAAGCTGAATAAGCTTGTTTGGACTCCTGGTTACTAATCTAATTCTTTTATAATCATTTTTTGGCTCTAGAAACGAGAACTATTTGCAAAACAAACAGATTACATTCTTTTTTTTTTACTTTTTTTTTTTTTTTTTAAATGCCCCAGTCAGATTGTTGCAAATGTTGGATCTCAAATCCTTGATCTAGTCTCTCAAACTTAGCTGCCAGTCTTTCCTTACTACAGAATATTGGTCTATTCTGTATAAATGTATAGACAAACTTTTGGAAAGTGCTTAAAAGTTTTTCCCTGCAGTCAGTATGTATCAGTAGATGCAGCTAAAATAAAACACAGACAGTGGTTTGAGGTTTCTTGAGACTCCCAATATTCCTACTGAGAAAAATCTTAGTAAGTTTTTGTTTTTTCCACTTCTTTCTCACGGACTAAACAGAGATGTTTCCAGAGACCTCTTTCATATTGCAAATAATGGGGAGTCCCTGTATAGTTTTAGGGTAATTCAAAAACGCACAGGTACATACACACAGTGTTTATTTTCCACCTGAAAGTTTTCCCTTATCTAAATGATCTGATTATTATCTAAATAATCTGGGGTTTCCAGCATGGTTGCAGATCCCCTGTAAACCTGTAACATTCTCTTTTACATAGGCTGCAGCAGTCCACAAGCACTGGAATTTCACATGCTCTGAGCAAGGTCAGCGTTAGCATTTTCCACTCTGGAGCTATTATATCAGTGAAGGGATAAAAAAATGGAAATCATATAGTTTTCACAGCAAAGCCAGCTCTCTGGTTTTGCAGTGTTGCCACCCTTTCATCACATTGCACTTCTGCCACCTTATTGTAACCTGTAAGTCAAAACCTAGGTCAAAAGCTAATACTAAACATAAAAGGGAGGATAATTTTCTTTGACTAGCATCTGCTTTCAACTTAATGGAGTGCTTTTTCTTAAGACAAAATGGACCCCTGTTGCAAAACAATTGGTATTTATCTTATTTTTAAATTTCAGCAATGGAAGAATCTTTCTACTCTAATTAAAATGCTAGGACTGGGGCGCTATAGTAACTAACAATTTTCCCTTTTGATTGCAGTCTGTCGGTCTCAAGAAGTTGCTGCACATCATCAGCCCTCTCCACTCTCTGGCACCAGACCACTTCCACTGCAGGCTCCTACTAAGGGGGAAAACTGCACATTCAACAAGAACAACTTAAAATAGGAGGAAACAAATGATCATGAAATGAAAAAAGTACCAAAATAAACACACTCAAAAAAATCTGTCAGTCATTATTAGGTTTTTCAGCTCTTCTCATGCAAAGCTGCAACATTTTCTGGAGTGTGCAGAGGACCTGTACTCAGGAGAAAGGTCAAGAATAATTGTGAGGATTGGCACCCGCAGAGTTATAAAGGTTCCCATGAAATATTCTGTCTTGCATCCAGCTATTTCCTGACATAAATTGGGCACAATCTTTGTTAGCCCACTGCTCTACCACAAATTTAATTTGGAGGCTCATGAAACAACTCAGCAAGATGAATTAAATGAATCATTAAAAAAATAATAATAATTTTTGTAACATATGGATGCAGAACAAGAATTCAGGATGCATTTTATTACAGACTTCTCTTTGTGAAAATTTAAAAAAGCAGTTCAAACTGTCTCAAATGTTACAGTGGTCTCTGAATTGCTACTATAGGGACTATTTTCACTATATATTATGTCCTTCATGCTTCTCAGAATTGCAGATGGTCTTTGGAGCTGAATAAAGAGCTTGTAGCTCTTTGTCATAGGTTAGAAGTAAGCACAGTCTAAGTGCAGACCCTTATCCATGGTCTTATGGTTACCTTTGTTTATTCCCATTTATTAAGTATAAGTGTGTCAAATGAAAGTTTCTGCCCCAGTGACTGCTTATTTGGGGAGCCTCTTTCATTGCGGTATCTGACCCACTAAGTATTCAAAACAAAGTAGAGTAGTAAGAGTCTCACTGAACCCTTCATCTACTCAAGGAAACGTGGCTGCTTTAGTAGATGTGTTGCTGCTTGAGTTCTTGTTGGGGTAGATTCCCAGCTGTGTGTGGTCCTTGAACAGTTTCCAGTCCTCCCTAGGAAGTGGTGTCCCCATGCACTCGTGTTTCCGCTAAAAAGTAGATGTTCTTGGACAGCCATTAGTGGGAGGAACTGCTAATTAGAGTGAAATCCAGGAAGGACTTTAAGCGTCAAGACAATATTTATTCTACTTAGTGCAGTGCAGTGAGCAAGTGCAGAGGATGAAAGCCTCGGATGGTTCTTATGGTGACTTCTGTTGCTGTGTCTTAAAAATTTTTAAAAGAAAACACAACAGGTTTCAAGGATAGAGCTGTGTTAGGAAAGCTTGTAGAGAAGTAAAAAAGCTTTCCTCTGTAAGTGTGGTTCAGTATCTGGACTCATGCAATATTCAATCCCACTTCAAATGCAAATTATTGTTTTTTTATTCTGTCATTAGATGAACTTCCAGAAGCACAAGGAGCACAGAAGACCTCTAGGGCTGAAGAGATATTTAACAACCTGAGGATGGATGCTTAAATATTAGGTGATACTGTGGAAATATTTGTTTTGCTTGAAATGTTTCTCATCATTATCACCCTAATCTTCTATATAGACAACAGTTTTAGCTGTTTTCCCTCAGGTATTTACTGAAAAATATAGACAATGATATTGTGATGTGAGGCAGAGAGAAACTCGAGCAGCAGCGTGTACCACTGTCATTCTGGTCCCATCCCTGTGGTATCTGTCTGTCTCTCCTCTTTACTCTATACAGATGTTGCATAATGCTGGAGATAGGGTTGTGGTTGAATGGAGTTTGCCACTAAGGGCTCTGGAGAACTGAAAGGAAGGATGTGAGACATTGCAGGACATCTTTTTTAATTTCTGCTGTCTCCTGGCGGTGAAGTAAAGTACAATGCCAGTAAATAACAAGATTCTGCAATAATTTGTCCTTCTGTGACACAGAACTTTTCTCTCAAAGTTGCTCAATATGCCATTTTCTTTCTCATGCTCTTGTTGTGATACTATATTGGATTTCTGTTTCCTCCCCACTTCCAATTAATGCAAGATGAGCCTTTTTTTCAAAGGCCCTGTGGGAGTTAGGCACCCATTTCTCAGCAATTTTCCATCTGAGCTGGCACCAAATTTACTTAGACAATTCTTGAAATCTCACCCGTAGAGTTTGATCGTTAACTAAAGAGTCCTCATTGGAAACTATGATTATTACAAAGGTTACCAGCAATAAACATTACTTTGTTATGCCTGTGACGTGTGTGCAGCTGATTCATAACAATAATGACACTTTTCACCTAGGTAGCACTTTTAATCCGAACTGAAGAACCAGAGTCAATATTTCCATTTTGCTGGTGTTTCATATAAATCTCTGCATTTGTCATTGACAAATGAAAGAGCTTCAGAAATGTTTTCCCCATCATTTGTCTCTTGGAACATAAACCAAACAAGGAAAGTTCATGTTGTATCACAAAGAGTAGGAAAAAAACCTGAGTTTGTTGGCTCAGAGAACTTAGTTATGGCAGATATGATGAAATAGCTGGGGGACTTGCTGGGGCCCACACTAAGTGTAATGGAAGGCATGTGGTCAGCCTGTGGACCGAAACGCCCTTTGTAGGTCCTGGGGCACCATATGTGGGCCTTAAGAGCATAGTCTGCCCCTCACCTTTCAGTGCTACAGTGCGTAGATAATAGGGTTTTGCTTGTGTACTCTCCATGTATTCACTCGAAATCAGCATGTAACAGTGAATCATTGTGACATGATGTTCCTTTTTCAAGCACAGTGAGAAAGATATTTTCCACATAGAGTTCAGTTTGTTTTCTTTTATGTGTGATGGGAACCACACTTGGTATTTACAGACTTGTAACATTTCCTTACAACCACAACTATTCAGGCTTATATTACATGTGAATCAAACGTGTCTGACAAACTCCTTTGTCAGCAGGAATGCAGGTACAAGGAGGAGTAAGTGCAGGAGCAGCTCTCCGGGTAGACAGTGTGAAGTATGTCCTGTGCTACCCATGATGGGTTTTCTTCCCTTTGCACAGCAAAAATGTAGTAATAGAAAGTTCACAAGTAGGATTTTGAGTTACTCTGTAAGTAAAATTTAACCTAACTGCCTAAACCTCCCCTTTTATCAGGCATCAAGTAATCTGTTCCTAAAGACACTGCATCATGTAATCTGTTTGTTAATGTGTCTAAAGGTATTAGAACAGGCTGGGAGATGCACAGCTGCACCGCCCAAAGAGACATAACTCAAAAGTCTGGGAGGGAGGGGGAATAATAGATTTCATCACTAGGAACTGTATAGAAAAATAGTTTGCAAACTCTTGTCTTAATCTGAAAAATCCTTCCCAATATTTCTGGCAGATTGGGTCTGCTTCCCCTTCTGCCCCTGGCTTTTACTGTAAAAAAAAAAAAGATGTCACAGAAGTAAAAGCTACAAGAAAACCACAAAGTAAAGCAAAAATACAGAATTAAAAACATTTCAGTGAATGGCTGTTCTGTAATGTGGACCTCATAGGATAATGCAGTGTGTGGCACTCTGGATGTAGCTCTGGAGAAATTTTTCCTAACTCCAGTGATGTGTCCTCAGGGCAAAAGAGATTCTTCCCAAGGATAGTTTAAAAATATTAAATGGAGTTATCCCATGAGATGATCTACAAAAAGTACCCTTCAATAAAATGAGCAAAAAGCTCATGATGGGTTCTTATTGGAAAAAAAAAAAAAGCCCCCAGCAACAACAGCAAAAACTGGCTGTGGAGGCAGTGATGTATTGAAGCTCATCAAAAGCCTAGAAAAATAAGATCATTTCAAAGACTAATGGGTCATATGAACCTTAGCTGCTTGCCATGAACTTGTATTGCATGTCTGAGATTTTTAAGACTGCTGCTGTTGCACTGAACCTATGGTTGTAGGTCTCTCCTCTTCCAGCTATGCTCTGAAGAAATTAGGTTTGTATCTATCTGTGTCATTGTCACACTTCCTTCAAGTTGTAAAAAAAAGGTTGTAAATGTTACAATTTTTCCTCACTTTTAGTCATATTTCTTGGAATAAGAGTTACAAAAGGACTTGAATGTTTTCTTACAGGATATCAGAAATGGAGAAGGAACAAAGCATAACTTAACAAAGTCTGGCATACAAAGATGCTATAACATACCAGATTTTATCAGTAAAATTTATCAAGCCTATTGAATTTTTCTTTGCTGAAAATTTTATTCCACTGGAAATTTCCAAAGTGGGAGTAAATATAGCAAGAACTACACTGTATCTTCGCTTATTTGTCCTTGGAGTAATTGAAAATCTACACTCTTAGAGCTGTATTTGGACATCACAGCTGAGGTTCAGAGGGGTGCAAGGGCTGGTCAGAGGTGGTGCAGGTGGACTGGATAGTGCTGGAGGACAGGGCTGGGTGGAGGGGAGGATACCTGGTATAACTGTGCGCACAGAGGGCACAGTAGGACGCTGGTGCAGATGTACCCATTGTCCTTGTAGGCAGCCTGGATTAAAGCTGGGCTTCCTGATCTTCCCAGTGACATTCCTGCAAAGGCAAGCAGTTGTGGATGCAAACCCATCAAGGACAGAGCAGGTAAGAGTAAGAGCATCTTAAATACTGGGTACATGAATTTAATTTCCTGGGTGCACTAGATGGGCTCTTTCAAAGTAAGCTCTGAGGACACTTTAGCAACATGAAAAAAAATGTATGAATGTACACGTAAATGCATAAATAATATGGATGTCGTGGGACTTTAGTCTTCATCCTCACTTTGAGGCTGGCGTTATATCTACCGACTTACAGCTACAAGGACAGGTGTAACCGAATAGCTTTATCTCCTTCAAAATATACTGGGAAGGAAACAGCTCAATGAGTTTATTGACCTTCTCTGATTCTGGTAATTTTCTTTTGAGATACTATGGTAATCAACCCACAGTTGGAGGATTGGCAAAGGAATATTGTCCCTTTTATAACAGATGGTGAAAAATAGTTCACTTTAAATGAAAGTTTTAGCATGAGGGAGAATCACTGTATGGGGATGTTCCTGTGTGACATGAGCCGTCAGCCTAGTGCCGCTGGTTCTGGTGAGTCTAGTCAATGGAGCTGGACCAGCAAATGGTCATTTCTGTGGCCTCTTTCTGGGGGGTCATATTGTGGTTAATGCTTTCCTAACATTGACACTAGTCCAGGAAAGAATCCAAAGAATTTATTTAAAAATAAATATAATTTAGCTGAAATGGAAAGTAAAAATATCTAATATCCTGTTTTATTTCTCTTAATCTGCCTGGGCATCAAAAGGCAGAAAAATGCAGTTTCCGGCCTTACGTTACACATCTAGATTTCTGATTTTAGTGGTGCCTGTGACAGGGAAGGAAGTTCAGCTGGCTCCATGAAGTCTATTAGAGGTATTGTTGTGCAGATATATTTTACCTGGAAAGCACATTAGCACATGGGTGGAGATAGCTAGAACTTTTGGAATAAAATAGGCAAACAACTGAGTTTTATTCTGAACTCACTCTTCTTTTGCACATTGGAATATTTTTATTTTTATTCTGTTTTTTCTTGTAAAGTGATTCCTTGAGATTTTTTTTCTTTTTTTTGTTTGTATTTTTCTCCTTTTCAGTTACAACTCATTGTTCTGAATTTAAGATTTGCATATCTACTCTCTGAATATAATCTGTGTTTTATAAGATTGACCTAAAAGACCCATTTTATTAGCATGTGCTCTAATTTTTCTAATGTATACTCAAAACCTCTGCATGAAATGGAAGCTGTCTTTGCATTCTTTTGCTTCAGTCACTTAAGCACTAGCTTCATGCACATTGGGTGAGAGCTTTGGTTGTAGTTGCTTAGACATATATCACTTTGTTTCTGTTTGTCTACTTTAGTTTTACATCTTCTGATATCTTTCTCTGCTCATCTGAAAGAGATCTTGCCAGTTCAAAACATGCACTGTTGAGCAATTTGTTGAGAGTTGATTTGTGGCAGTTTGGAGGGAATGGGGAACGGTTTCACAACATTGACTAGAAACAAATATGCACAACTTTTGCCTTTCTGACCCCTTTGTTCACACGTTTACTGTTTCCTTTATTGGAAATGTTAATCTCATTAGAAAAAAAATAGGACAATAACTTTTAAAAAACCCAAATCTTTCCAGGCCTGCAGTTCATTTTTTGGGATATGAGTGTTCCACACGGAGCTACAGAATTGAAATGTCTTGTAGGATGCCTGGTGCTTTGGGAAGAAAAAGTTGAGGAGAAGATGTGTATTTGCTTTGCATAGCAGACAGTTCACAAAATGCTGAATAAAGGTAGAGAAGCAAAGAAAACTTCACCAACAGGTCATCTGGATCTTGATTATGGATTTACAGTAACCTCCAAGACAGCAGATGATTCTGGCTTCCTGCAATGACATTCAGCTCTGTCAGTTCACTCCATCTTGCAGCAAATTTTATGAGCTCAGGAAGTCATCAGTTGTACTTCTTAATTTTTTTATCGTACGTGTTTTCTAGATAGATGCAAGAGTGGGGCATGTTTTGCAAGCTTGAACTCTGTGACATTTTCCTTGACTTGTGCAAACTTTTGCTCACTGTTTGATAATCCACAGTTTTTATCAGCTATCAGTTACAAAAACTTGCTGTGGGAGTTTCACAAATAAACCACAGTCCAGTGGTAACTGGGAGACATGAAAACTATGTACAGTCCTTGAGTGCTTGAATGATCCTTTAAATTTCTTTAAGATTTAAACTTGTAGACCTTTGTATACAGAGTCTACAAGTGATATAATCAAACATTCTGTGCATGTGGGTGTCTAAACCAGCTGTATATCTGGAGAAACTGTTTGATAAGTTACCAGGGACAGTTTCTGGGTGGGTTTGTGCTCTCTACATGTTGTGCTAAGTGCTGTTCAAACTGCCCTTGACTTCCAGCCAACAGATGGGAAAGTCGTTAGCCACCAGATTTGAACAACAGTTTCTTTCTGTGTTTACAAAGTCTTGTACATGATCTGTATGTTGACAAGTTATAAACCGAATGGGAAATGCCGATGCCTTCTCAATACAACTTCTGTAAAACATGGCAGTCATCAGCACAGGGTTAATTTAGCATACTGCGGGTCCAGTGCAGGGCTGAGGGCTGTAGCAGCTAGCTGAAAGGGGGACAGTTATGTGCTGAGAGAACAGGAGGCACATGGAACAACAGCATAAGGCCATTTTGGGACTAGGACACAAAGTACATCCTCATCAACCCGAGCATTTCCTGCGCTGTCACTGAAGTCAACAATCTTAGTACATGTACGAATAGCACCCCAGGTACATCAATCTTAATTACTCTTTAATCTAATTTATGCATCTGTAGCACACAATCTATGCTCTACTCAGGCTTGGCAGAGTTGCTGGGATAATTTTTCAAAAGTAAACTGTTGTGCACAACTGATATGTTGTTGACACTCTGTTTGGCATTGCCCTCTTTTTTTTTTTTTTTTATTGACTGGATTCCTCAACAAATAAACACATGATCAAAGGAATCCTAGCACTCAGGGGTTTATATTTGGGATGGAATTGGCTCACTGTATTTCATTTATGTGTAAAGAATCTCCATTAGTTTGTAATATTCCCCGTGCTGTACTAATGCACTCTACTTTCTGAACTACTGCCCACAGGCACAAGGTGGTTAATGCGGAACCAGTATTTCGTCAAGGTACCTGGGGGCCTGACTTGGTAGAAGCAAATCAGTTCATGTAGGAATTACTTCATCAGTGGCCATTAGAAATCAGTTATTTACTGTTTGTAGTCATAGTATTATGAATATATATTGAATTAATTTTGTCTTGAAAAAAATTCCATGAGAGGCGAGAATTTTCAGACTTGAAAAGGTCAGCTAACAAAAACTTTTGATGTGACTCAATTCTTTGTTCTCTCTAATTCAGTTTGCTAACTTGTAATACCCACAGATGTGACTGTTTCAGATCCTGCAAGGATCTGCAGATCAGGTAATTTTTTTCAAAATACCTAGCAGAACGGTTATCTGAGTGAGGTACAGTTTGGAGACTCAAGCTGTAGAGACCTTATAGAGGGGAATCAAAAAATGTAGGTCATACATGGTATCACTTGGCTTTGAATCACTACCAAATAAAAGTAGCATTTCAGCCTACTCAGTACAGTGACCACACAAAGTACAAAGCAGAAAGTCTGGAATTTCTCAGTAGTTTGAGAAAATTTCTGAAGATATTCTTGTGCTTTTCTAGCAAAATACAAACACATATGAATGCATTGCTGTAAACATGAAATTCTTTATATCAACTAGAAAAGACCATTCTTCTGTTTGTCATGTCTCTTTCCCTTCATAAATATAGATACACACACACTCATACATGTACCTACCTACCTATGAGAAAGGGATTAAGAACACTGATATTTAGTCATTGCCCTGGCCCCTTGGTGAGATGGGGAAATTTCTGAACACTTTTCTCTTTTCAGAGGAGACACGCACAAGCCCAGTGATGGCTCCATTCAATCATGAGCCATCATTTACATCTGTGAAAAGTGAATGTAAAATGCTACCAGCACGAGAAAAGCCATTTCTAATTTCTTCACATAAGCGTGACATTATAAATCATAAGGAAGTAGAAAAGCAGGTCCTCCGTGTTGGCTGGATCAGGTCTCTAGATGCTGTTCCCTCATGTGCCAAGTTTTTCTTGCCATATTTCTCAGGCAATCAAGTTTGTTTACAGGAAGCCTTGTTCCTTTTCTCGCTTGACCCCTTTTTATAGTGATTTTGCCCTGAAATCCCTTGTTGCAAAGAGATAGGTATCAGGATTGCTATACCCCTCTTACAAAGCAGTGAGCTGGGTCACAGATGCAGATAGCTGATATCTGGGTGAACTGAGATAAAATTTTCTGGTTTCGTGTTAGTCACAATCTTTAACACAAATTGAAGGACTGTTTTTCTAACTGGTGGTTAGTGGACTAAGGGCTTTGCATTTGTGTCTTCAGTATCATTTCTTCAATGTATCCTGTGACCACAGGCTGACACATCACATCTAATACTGTGAAAATTAACTACTAGAGGACAGACCAACTCAAAATTTTTAAGTCCAAAGGTGTTTATTTTTTAATGAAAGAGTGTAACATGGGAATATTTCCAAAGTAAACCTCTCACTTCATAAATATTTCTATGCAAACCCTTGGAGTTAGCATTCATTTTCTTGTACAGTTTAAACTAGTATGCCCTACAACTATTAGAAGTTCCTGATTTGGACCTATCATTAACTAGATTAATATAACATCATGCCTTTTTTAAAAACAAACAAACAAACAAACAAAAACCCAAACCAAACCCAAAAACCCAAACAATCAAACAACCCACAGATAAGTTATTAACTTTTGAAAAATGCTGATCATATTTCCTTCTTCATGCACTTCCTCTTAAACTTCCTGGTTCAGACAGAAGACCTGCTGATGCTTCTGTTGTTACATGAAGGAATTAAGGCATTTTCTTTACATATAAAAAGTGTAGGAAATTACCCAGATTTTAGCCCTATATACTGCTGAATGTCCCAGCCATTATTCAGCAAAGCACTTAAGCACATATTTAACTTTCAGCACCTCAGGAGTCTCATTCATGACAATGGGTTTACTCAAGAATTTTGAGGGCTTAGTGTCAGAATTCTGAGCATCCTGGTGAAGGAGGAGATTTGGATGTGAGGAATTAAGGGCAAACTAAGGAGCAAAGTCCTGCTCATCTCCTGATGACAGAAAATATTCTGACATTTTATGAGGAAAAGAGTGAGAGCCAGGAAGTATAAGCCTAAATAATTTGCTCCTTTTGATTAGGCGTTGTGCAAGGGCTAACAAGGATTATTACTGCTCCTAGGAGACACCGATACACATAAAACTGGCAACAAAGAGAAGCCCATATTTGGATGGCATTGACTTGGAAATACAAAAGGAAAAACTGCAGTTCCATGGAGCAGGGTGGGGTAAAGAACTGAAAAGAATAAAAAAAGTCAAGTTTTCTTGACATGAAATTCAACTATATTTTCCCCAGGAAAAATGAAATATAATACTGGTAATTTATACAGACAGTTAAACAAATTGAAACCATATACAGAAAATTAAGTTATGTTTTATGGAAAGAACAGAACATGTTTAACAATCACTACCTAGAGCCAGCAATCTTTCACTATATAACTTGCAGGGTTTTTTAATTATGCTGAGGTCAGAATGTCTGTTTCCAGCTTTAATCAACTAATTCAAGATTTTATTTGGTCTGAAAAAAATCTATTAAGTTTTTTGTTCTTAGATTTATTTTTTAAAATTCCAAATATGAATTAGAACACAATAAACACAATATATCATTAGATTTTTAAGACGTTAGGTTATATTTATGAAAATATCCTAGAGTACATTAAAAAGATAAAACTATTCACTTTGGTAAAATGTGTGCTTGAATTTTAGTGTTTTATAAATTCCTTAATCTCAACCATTGCATTTAAACCTAATTTTATGCTGTATGGTAGCTTGGTTTGTATTATGAAGAGATGGTTAAAAAAGGGAGCAGTCTCTTAAAACCATGTGTGGCCAGAGTGGGTTCTTTGTTGTAGGAACCGAGCTATATACTGACAGTTGTTCATGGATATTTTTATTGCTCATTTTCAAATATTGGTTCGCTGATAGCAAGAGTGAGTTAGACGTAGATGAATTCCATGTTTTTTTCCAGGCTGTTTCTGCAAGGAAGTGACATGTTTCCCTGACACTTCTGCCTATTTCCTTATATGGAAAATGAGTAAAGAATGAAAACTGAATGGAACCTTTGTTTATATGGCAAACATAATGTGAATTCATAATGGTGAATATATTTCACTTGAAGCAGGCACTGGATAAAATGTAGGCTTTGACACTGAGACCTGACAAGGTTCCCTTACTGTGATGGTGAAATGCTGGGGTTTCAACCCCAAGCCCCAAATTAAAGTTGACATGTGGGTGATTCCCACAGCCCTTCACCAAGGGGTGATGAGTTTCCCTTTAGGCTTCCCTCCAGGGTGCGGCGGCCTTGCAGACAGAGCCATTGGGTAAACGAGCCCCAGGTGTCCTACATTGAGTAACCAAAGGTCAGGTGTCCCACTGAGGGATCAAAGCTGGGACCCCTGGCAGGGAGAGAGCAGTGTCTGTCTGTGAGGTGGATGCCCTGTGCAGAGTTCCCTGTTGGGGAAGGACCTCCTGCATCCCTGGGACTGGGCTCCACTCAGGTCTGGCTTTTGTAAACATTTGCTGTGTAGAGATTCAGTATGTGGCTTCCTTGGTCTTATGTGTTTGGCTTGTTGACTCAGTTGTTTCCCATCCCTTCTATGGGAGACTGCATTTCACCATTTATTCTGCCCATTGTTGGTCATACGGTGTCGTTATTGGGGTCAGTGGGATTGATGTTGATTGTGTATAATCTGACTTGTTTTTACCCCCAGTGCTCACCCATGGACTGACTCTTTTGTAGCAAATACAATTTGGTTATTGTTTCATCTTTATGCTGGCTGTGTCCTTTATGCTAGGCCTAATAATTGGCAAAACAGATGGTCCTGAGGACCAGGATGAAGAATCATTCTTATATTTTGCTCTTGTTGTTCCAGTGCATCTTAATTAGTTTATTGTTGTGCAATAGAGCATTTTCAACCAGAAGAATGGAGAATATAACTGGTTCATAACTTCCTTGTGCTGAAGATGTCCTTCAGAGAAGTTGGAGGACGTGGTTTGAAATGTCCTCAGACAAAGGGGAGAGTTTGAGCTTGTCTCTTCCATATCCTGATTGTGGAGGCTAATCAGATTTGTAGTGGGTGTTACAGTGTGAGGTGGAGGGAGGAGTAATGGTGAGGTAATTTGCTCCAGTTGGACATAAAAAGAAAGAAATAGTTTGGCTTCTCTTTTTGAAAGAAAAGTGGTAGATACCTATGTTCAGGAAATGTCCCCTAACTGAGGGGGTACTCTTCTGCAGGTTTAAGAGAGGCAAAACTTAGGACATTTCTTTTTTCTCAGTTCTTGATGGTTCCCTCCCTAGAGACTTCACTGTTTTGAATCTCATTCTGAGATGTCTAATACTTCCCTGGCATCATTTTGAGAGTCTGGTCACCTAATACAGGGTTGTGAATATGGCTTGGCCAAAAAAATTAGATTTATGATGCTTCATTATTGCAGCTCATAAATAATTTTGTGGCCCTAGCTCAAATAGACTATTTTTTTCCTTTATACCTGGTGATTCTCTGAGCTGGATGTTATTTAAGGGAAGCAGCATGAGCAGGATACCCCCTAAGAAATAGATTCAAAGTAGCATTTGAGATAATGAACATGTCCAAGAGTATTTTATATCTTGTAAATAATATGAGTTTACTCAGATTAGTCCCAAGGTATCTGGAAGGCTGGCATGTTGCCTTGTTGCTTTCTGCAGATCTGAAGCTTCATCAAATGTTTGGAGCTTGTGCGGGAGACGTTACATTTTTTGTTACCCCCTTTTTCTACCTAGGTATGAATAGGGTATGACAATCATTGCATGTTCAGAATAACAATAGCTGAAGTATACCTGTAACTCAATTTCCCCTTTATAAAATTAATGATCTTGCTGTAAATCAAGAGAGACTGGCCTTACAGAAGCCACACAGCTATTGTTACAAGTGTGTATATACCCCAAAACTATTCATAATCATTTCCATTCCCTGATTGGATGGCAGCCATTTGGTTAGTTGTCATTCAAATGCAGGGAGACCGTGTAGTTTATGAAAGCTGTATTTGAGACAGCAAAACTGCCAAAACTTTCCAAGTATGTAACTTGACTATCCAATTATATTAACAAATGCTGACGGCTAGAGCTTGAGATGGTGGAAAATTAAACGTAGACCCAACTTACTACTAGAAATACTTTCTAAAATGACACTCCACTACTTCATGTTAGCTTTTCCCCTCCCTGTCCCCTTTCACCCCTCTTACTTCTCCGGAAGTCTTATCGGTCTCAGGTTTTGTGCCATTGACTGGCTGTACAGTTGAGCTTCATCTCCATAGATAAACATCTCTACCACCACAGAGAGTATTTCTTTTCATTTCTTCTCTATTTGAAGCAATTTTTGTCTGTGAGTTTATTCCCCACCTTTAGAATATGACCTAATGTCCATCACATTTGAAATAAATAAAGCCTGTTTCAACATTATCTGCAAATTCTGGCTCGGCAAAACCAAAATCAGCATGCTGCAAAAATAGCAAACTGTTCACCCTACTAGCAAGAAAATGCCTATATTGTCAGCTTTTATTATGATACTGTGACTAGTATGATTCTCATTGTTCATGCTCTGAAAGGAAGGAGATAGATAAACCTTTGTTAGAAGAGATTTATTTATAGTCTTCCTGTTTTCACAGAAAGTTTGAAAATTTGACCTCAATATGCCCTAAAGGCTTTAACCCAGGAAATGAAATGTCCTCAGGTATATATTTTTAGATTTCATGGTTTTAAGCTTCACCGTAGGACTTTTGGGGTTTTACTCACAGTGCTTGAGGTTAGCAGCACTACAATGACTAAGAAAATCATGGGGTTTTATAATCAGCAAAATATAAGATTACATTCAAGCTACAAGACTGAGTGCAAAGGATAGAGAACAGATGTATTTCAAGTACTGTTTTTTCCTTCTCACAAACCATATCTTAAAATAGTTCACAGAATTAAAAACACAGAAGTCTCACTCCAACCCTATTTAACTGGTAGCCTGGGGAAATAGAAATTAAAAAGATGAGACATGTGATTTCACCTAAGGTTAGAAATGTGATCAGGGATCAATAAGACATAAAAAATAAAGAGAATATGGATAAAATAAAGTTATATGAAACAACATCTGAGAAGATGCTCACAATCACAGTGACTAGACTCTATAAACAGAGAAAGACCACAGTACAGAGGTCAGAGAAGGTGACAGCTACATCTGTGAGGAAGGCTGCAGGCAATCAAGGCAGCTGGTTTAAAAAAATGGAAAATACAAAAAATGTGATTGGCAATTTTTTCTAGATCATGGGATGCCTGCTTGTGACTGGGGGTGATGTGTTCAGACAGTGTTGCTTGTTAGGTAAGCTGGGTTTAATAACCATTTTGCTCTTGTGAGTGAACACATGAATTGAAATTGCTACACCATGGAGATCCTGTTACCATTAACTGATGTGCAGTTCCATCAGCAGATTTGTATTCTGTAGGATGTGTCTGTCTTGAAGTTGACAAGTTATACACCCTCTTTACATCAAGTGAGATGTACAAGGCAAAAATCACAAGCTCCAGTCTTCCTGAGGCAGGGAAAGATTATCTCCTTGCCTGCAGGGAACTGTGCACTGGTGTAGGAGCTGTGTCCCCAGGTAAAAACCATGGGAGGAGGTCAGCAGCTGCACAGCATCAGAGACAATGACAAAGGGGTTGATCAGATTGTCTTAGAGATCCTGCAGAGATGATAGCCTGAACATCCAACAATGTCTAAGGAGGGACAGGCAGAATCTGTGTTCATCAGGTTGGGAAATGGAGACCTCCATGATGGCAAAGGTTAGAAGCTGATGACTTCTGGCATCAGGAGGAGAGTTTATGCTCCACTTGCAGATCTGCAGCTACAAAATATGTTCAGTGCCCTGGCTTCAGGTGAGGGAATAGGAGCTCCAACAAAGCAACCAACTCTGATGAGCCTGAATAATGCAGGAGTACCAGCAGGAAGCAGCAAGTGACAGCAGGAGGCAACTCCCTGCTTTAAGGGATGGAGGCCCCATCTGATGACCAGACCTGCTTTCTAGGGAGGTTTGCTGGCTGCTGGAAGTTCAAATCTGGGACACTGTAGAGAGGCTGCCTAAGCTTGAATGGCTCTTGGGTTATCTCCTACTGATCTTCTACATAGGCACCAATGATACTGCCAGGGGAGATCCTGACTGTTTCAAGCATGACTCCATCACTAACCATCTGGAAAGCAGATTTGCAGGAAGGGAGGGACCTTGGTATGAGCTGCATTAGGAAGCAGGTTGAGGAAGGTGATCCATCCTCTCTGCTCAACACTGGTGAGATGCATCTGGAGTCCAGTATTGTGCTCCCCAGTAGAGAGACATGGATGTACTGGAGTAAGCTCAGAAAAGTGAACAAAAATTATTAGGGATTGGAGCATCAGACATTCAAGGAAAGGCTGAGTGAGCTGGATTTGTTCATCTTGGAGAAAAGAAGGATCACTGGGGAATCTTATCAATGTGTAAAAATATTTGATTGGATGATGTAAAGAAGGTGGAGCCAGACTCTTTTCAGTGCTGTGCAGCAAAAGGGAAAGAGGTGATGGACACAAATGGAAATACAAGAAATTCCATTTAAATGTAGGATATATTTATTTTGTAAATTGTGAGAGTGGTTGAATACCGGAAAAAGTTGCCCAGAGAGTCTGTGGGATATCCATCTCTGAGAAATTCTAGACCAAACTGGCCCCAAGCAATCTGCTTTAGCTGATCCTGCTTTGAGCAGGGAGGTTGGACTAGATGATCTCCAGAGGTCCCTTCCCACCTCAGTTATTCTATGAGTCCCAACCCTTGAAAATAACATTGATGATGGCAGCCAATGATTTGTTCCTTTCTTAGTGTTCAAGGCAGGAAAATTTAGCACCGTTTATCGCTAGCTAATGGAAGATCTTCAGGACCTACACGTACAAATAAGAGTTTTCTGGAGCAGATTCTTCAGGTTTTTAACTGGAGAAGGTGATAAAACCCTTCCTCAATATACCACCTGGTCATTGTGGCTGAAAGAAACTGATGGGAAAATTGGATATTGATGGAGGGGAAAAAAGGCTTCTGATGCTCATGGGGTGGTGAAGAGTAAGGATTCTGCTTTGTTTTTAACGTTTTCTCTAAATCAGAATTCAGGCCAGATGTGTGCAATGCAGACAGGAGCATAGCTTCAGAATGATCCATGTTACTGTGTCAGTAGTGTGGAGAGGCCCTGGCTACCACTGCAGAGTATTTGCTTTCTTCCAGTACTGTGAAATCCACAGGATTTCAATAAAGCTTTGAAAACCCTCCAATTAGTTGTGATATTTTTCCAATACAACCCTTCTAACGGGACAAACTGATTAGAGGAATAGTTAATAATCCTGGTTCACAGTACTATGGTATTAGCTCTGTCCCACCACAAGTTTATTTTTATTTTGTACACAATGGGCCACAGTTTGGCGGAAAATATTTTAAACCAGCATTTGTCTTGGATGAGCTGATGTATATGAACAACAGAGTGGTTTTCTGAGGCAAACATATTTTGTCAATTTTCAGCTGACAGTATTGTCTCATTCCTTTGCAGAGTACTGTCTCATGAAATCTGAAAAGCTACTGACTACTGATACTGACAGATGCCATAAGAAACAATATGTGGATCCACAAGTCATATGGACACTGCAGCTATAGGGAAAAAATTGTGAAGGTCTTAGTGATATATTTTATTCCATTAATGAAGTTGAACTGAGAAAAAAAAAAATGCTCTGTTGAGTAGCCTCATACCATATATAAAACATGTTTCAAAATACTGATACTAGAAACAGACCTATACTTGATGAACTCCAGATGATTCCTCTGATGTTAATACAGAGAAAAAAACCCGGCATCTTCCCTCCTCCATCCCCTTCCCCTGCCAGAGGTAATCCAGAGATTTTTGCACTGTTAAAGTCATTATGACATATTTTGGAACTAGTAAAAATGAAAATGATTCATCTCCTCTTTCCTATGATGCTTAAAAATGTATTTTGCAGTAGCTCTAAGTACAAGGCAGCTAGAAAACTTTCAGCAATTTATATAAATAAAATATTGTAGGAAAAATCTTTGAAGTGGGAGATCATGAGTGAACACATCTGCTTAACAGAACTGAAAGCACAAGGGTTTGAGACCTTTCCTTTCTGTTCTACTAAACAAAAATAAAGATGTGCTTTGTTTTAATGTTTTACTTAAACTTTTTGCATTGTTTTGTATTATAACACTTACATAACAAAAAGAATATGTAGATAAACAAATACCTAATTTTTTTTTTTTTAGCAGAAGTATTCTGGTTCTTATTTATTGACAGCATGAATGTAACCTTTGATAGTAAGACTCCTATTTACTGTTGACTAAATAAAGCCCTTAGATAATGCTAAAAAAAAAATCTTTTTATTTCAGTCATGGGAAAAAATTTTGAAGGTACTATAGTTTAAACAGTTCAATATAATATCCAAGAATCTGACCTTACTTGACAGAGTCATCTCTTGATCAAAAGAATGGAGCACATGAATTAAGAAGTCTTTTCCATCTTGAAATACTAGGATTCTGTGATTCATTCTATTCATAGCACAGCCTGAAACCTTTTCCATTATTATCCAGTCAGTAATGCTGAAAAAAAAATCCTTAAGCCTAATGATCTTGTTCAAATATTTTTTTGAGCAGAGGAAGGGATGAAATAGACAAAATCAAAGAAAACTCAGACCTCAGTAAAGATTTTCCCTGCAGGGGAAATGAAAGAACCATTTTATAACAACTTTTCAACCTTTTTCATACAAATGTCTTTTCCTCAGACAACATATAAATGCTAGATTGTTAGAGGGTCTCATATGCTAATGCCTGCCAGGGAAACTGTGAGTGTTACTCACAGGAAGGTGTCTCTTTCAAACTGGTGATGAGCATGACCAGGCCTAGAAGTTTCTGTGCAGAGAAATGGGTGAACTTCCTGTATCTCCTCAATATTGTATAAAATACAGACCTGCGCAAGAGTGCTGTGGTAACTTGGCTTTAAGGACTGCCGTACTTAAAGAAATGAAAAGCCTAATACATGCCAGATCAGTAAGAGCCAGGTTTACCAACAGACAAACATTTAAACATTGCTTTTAAACATTTAAAAATTTCTTACTAAAATTAGAACAGAGTTAAAAATGAAACTACAAACAGATTTTAAGTAATCTTAACCCACTAATAATAATGGCATGACCTAGATATTCCAGCATCTCAGCTAGTTTGCAAAATTAGCTGCCTTTTTGAACTGATGTTAAATTTGACATGTCCTGGAGACTGCTGGTGTACATTTTCTGTACCAGAATCATTGATAGTAACTACTTTAGGCACTTCTGTAGTCCAAAATGGAATGATTGCAAAATGGAACAATTCAAGCAATTACTCTTTTTTTTCAGTTCTCGTACTTGAGTGTTGGACATCACGTAATGTCCTTGCCTTTTCCTCCTAAGTCTTTTACAGGAAATATTTCTGTTGTATATCCTGATTAGATTATCTGTTTAGCTTTAAACTGCCTTTGCTGTGATCACAGCCTCTTTAAAACACTGTGGTATAATGTTACAAAATATATATCATGAGAAATATGAAAGGTACACATTTTTAAAGATTTGTCACATGCATTTTGGACTATATATATTTAAATAAAATTGACCTAAATATGAAGCTGCCAAGACTGCACAAGGTGCCCCTTTCTGAGATTCTGCTGGATTTAAGAAATCCTGTCATACTGTTAAATCCCTATTATCTCCTAATACCCATCTAAACTCATAGGATCCTACCAAACATATTAATAAAAGTTTTTTCTGGCATTAAATATTAAGCATTAATATCGAGTATGTATAAAAAATGTCATTTTAATGCATTTCTTCATATTGTTGTGCACCCTCTGCCTATATTACCTCCCAGTGTGTCATTATATGGACCCTCAAGGTCTCTGTAATTTATTACTCTTATAGTATCACCTTTTAGATAAAAAATTGTAGTCAAGATAATTCTGGCAAGAGCTTTTTCTTATGCCCACTCATACTGCTATTCTATAAAAAGAGAGGTCAAGATTAAATAATACAAGATGTTGCCTCTTTGGCATATAAAAAGATGAAAAAGATACATTGTTTTGGTCAGGAAGATAAGAGGGACTAACTGCATTTTGTAGCCCTGTCACAAATAATGTGCCAGATTTGCATATGAATTTTAGTAATGTCAATTAGTATTTAGGTTTTGGAAAAAGTTAGTTATTGCTACTATTTTGAGTGGTTAAATGTAAAACAGAACAAGAATAAGACTAACAGCTACACTAGATTTCTGATTATTATTGTTACCATCCTCTGGATAATCTCTAGTTCAACTTCAGCCTTCTTGATCTGTGGCAGACAAAACTGAAAACAGTGAAGTGTTTCTCTAGTTTCTTAAGACTAGGCTACAGAGGAATAAACTACTGATATATCCATGGAGAACCAATGTTGCACGAAACATTTATCATATATGTAACTTTGATGCAGAAATCAATGAGATTTTGTGTGCTTCTACTGGGCATAATACTTGTTTCCTCTACAGTTACCTCAACTATTCCTGAATTTTTGCGGTCTTCAACTTTCTTCTATTTTGCATTTGAAATGACAGTGTAATACTCTGAAAAAAAAGGTAGTGGTAAATTGGAACCAACTTACTGAAATTGTTTTGGAAATACAGAAATGTAATTCAGAAAGTTCTAAGTCCAAGAAAGATGCATTCTCCTATTTAAAAGAACAATGTTTAAGAAACTTGAACTGAGTATTGTTCAGCACTTGTCCATTTTACTGTTCCAATAAACATTTTTTTATGTAATGTGGAAGAGCTGCAGTCAGGGGAATGAGAATCCTGTTTTACAGTAACCACTGTCCTGGTGGTACAATGTCCACTTCAACTAGGTCCTGATAAAAGTCCCTAACTGAAACTGGGTAAGATTTGATTGAATATCCCACAGGTGAAATGACTCATTGGACAAGTCTCCTGCCTATTATGAATTTCATTCTGGACCTCAGAAATGGTTTCTAATAGAAAGTTAATTAATTCAACTTATACATTCGCAACAAAATTTCATTTTCAACAAATCCACACTTTATAGTAAAGAAACCCAAAACAATGACAAAAGTATTCTCGAAGAACTGTTTGGATAGAATGGAGCTGTAAAAGGGAATGGAAGTATTCAGAGGATCAGACAAGTTGTTAACTTCTTCAAACAGTGACAGAGAATCATAGACTTCTAGAATGGTTTGTGTTGGAAAGGACCTTCAAAGATCATCCAGTTCCAACCCTCCTGCCTTGGGCAGGAACATCTTTCACTAGATCAGGTTGCTCAAAGCCCTGTCCAACCTGGCCTTGAACATTTCCAGTGATGTGGCATTCACATCATGCACCGGTTCCAGTGTCCCACCACCCTCAAATTTTTTCTTATAACCAGCGTAAATCTACCCTCTTTCACTTTAAATCCATTGCCCCTTGTCATGTCAGCACAGACCCTAGAAAAAACTTTTTCTCCTCCTTTCTTATAAACCCCTTTATATAATGGAATGCCAGAATAAGGTCTCTCTGAAGTCTTCTCCAGACTAAACCCCAACTCTCTCAGACTTTCCTCACAGGAGAGCTGTTTCAGCCTTTTGATCATTTTCATGGCCTTCCTCTGGATTTGTTCTAACAGATCTGTGACTTTCTTCTACTGGGGATTCCAGAAGAGGAGACAATAGTAGGGTCTCATGAGAGTGGTGTAGAGGAGGTGAATCACGTCCCTCCTGTGACCTTCTTTTTAGGCAGCCCAGGATATGAAAAGCTTTGATGTAGAAGGTGATGGTAAACAGGGATTTTATAAGACTTCAGTGCTTCCACTTACAATAGGAACAGAAAAAACAAATCTCTGGGACCAATATATTATAAGAACCAGAAAAATATTCAAATGCCTATGCAAAAGTGGTCCTGATAGCATTTGTGGTAGCTTACAGTTGGGTTGATAGATTAGATGCAATTAATCTCACTCATATTTAGCTACCTATGTATGTCAGGTTTATTTTTAGATTTACAATGATTCAAGTATGTTCATGTTACTAGTTAGCAAACAGTGAGTGAAGCACTGTGACACTGCTCAATCTAGCAAAAGTATCAGAAAACAGGAAAACATAGTAAATGGAAACAAAGCTAAAAGGTATCGTGGAAAGTCTCAGATCACAGGGAATGATGAAGTTGTAGATAAAATCCTACTTCTAGAAGCATGAACATAATGGGGAAACAGGACAGGTGTCTCTACAAGGACAATGAGGGATAAAGACAGGAGCATGAAGGAAAATATAAAAGGATAAGTCAGCAACATGTCATCTAGAAAAATACCTAAAAAGCTGAGAAAGATATTTACATAGGACTTTAATGTCAGGCATCTATATACATCTACACTGCAGTTAAAGGGATTCTCCAAAGTTGCTCTAAAGTCTAGACTCCATGTCCAAATCATGGACTTTTCAAATTTGACCCCCTTGGATGCAGCACAGGGGAACCTGAAGGCCCAGTATCTAATATTCTGCTAGTATGGTGTCAGGTAATTGGTATCTCTGCAAGGAATATTCTGAAGTGCTGGTAAGGTCTTTATTGGAAGTGTATCTAAAATACTATTTTAACAACATGCACTTCATAACAGCATAAAGCCAGAGTTTGACATGCATGATGAAGCAGCCAAAAAAAAAAAAAAAAAAAAAATTTTCCACATGTAACTTTGAATATATTAAAAATACTTAACTAGGAATAGGATTGTACACAAGAAATGTCTTTCCAGACAACATGACATTCAATGTAATCCCCAATAAAAGGTTCAAGACTGAATTAATACAAATAAAAATTAATACCAACATAATTACATGGAGAATAAATTCAAAATACAAGAGCTCAAACCATGAGAATCAAGAAGGGAAACAGGTGACCTGAAATATAGGTATATTTTTCATGGTGCACATTATGTGGAAGACAATGCACAGAAAAGAAAGTGCCCTATCTTTAGGTAATGAAGCACAATGTGTGGGAAAGAGAATCACTCTATCCTTTAAAGTCATGTATCTCAAGAAGGAAAAAATAAGTAACAATCACCAAGGCTGTAAAGATTTCTAATAAATGGAAGCATAAATTCAGTGTAACTTTAGAAGTCTAAGAGATGCTGAGGATGAAGTTTTCCAGAAGAATGCCAGTGATTCAATTTTTATGTTTGCAATTATGCTGTTAGACCAATGACTAAATTCATTTGCCACTGGTTTATGGGGCCAGGTGCAATTTAATGCCAAGAACCCAGTAAACAGCAGCAGTAGAACGAGGGAGTGAGGCCAAGTGTTGTTCATCTGCAAGAAACTCAGTCAGGAGCCAGTGGACAAATACAGACTCTTGGTAAGAAGCCCATGAACCAACAGACAAGGAAACCAAGGAAATGGTACACCTAGAGGAAAGATGAAGCTAGAAATAGTTCCTCACAGTCTGTAAAACTACAGAACACAGAATGTCTTTAATGGTGTTGTAGCTAAAAAAAAAAAAAAATGGATGTAGCTGCCTACAGAAAAGGCATCATTTCAGACCTTGACATTTTCAGCACAGCTGTCTAGAACTGGTGAGAAATCCTTCAAGTAAATTGTGAAGCACTCAAAACACAGATATTTTAAAGAAAAAGAAATTATTATGATAACCACAACTCTAAAATGCTACTATCCTGCAGAATGACTAGAGTGAAATTGTAATTTTGAATGGCAAATTAGGAAAAAATATTAATCTAAAACTAGCAGGCCAAAGCTGTTGTTAGTAGATACCTAATATGCTCATGAAAAGCATCTGGAATAACTGCATTATTTCAGTCAGAATCTTATCTCGGAGTCATTAGAAAATGACTATAAAAGAGCACTACCAAGTATACCTTAAGGGTTAGAAGAAATGCTTTTGAAACTTCTGTGCTGTGAGGTTGGAATAAAAGTGGTGGAAATACAATGTAGGGCAAACTTGCCTGGACATGGAGAGTGCAATGGAACATGAAATAATGTTATCAATACTCTATAATGTCTCTGTAAGACTGAAAACCACAGCAGAATAGTGGCAGCCAGCCAGAGGGCCTCATAAAAGGACCAAGAAGAGTTTTGAAAATCACTTGGCTTTGTGCAGGAGAAATATAAAAGCTAACTACTGGGATACCACCAAACATTTTGAAGATATAACAAACTGTGACTCCCACTAATAACCTCACAGACATGAAACCCTTTGAAGGCTATCAGGTTGGAAGGGTTGTGATGGCTAAGTATATGCAGTGTCAATATGGTTCATATCATCTACATTCCAGTAACATGTAGTCCCAACAACTTATCAAAGACTTGAAAAAAGACACAGAAAAAGCAGTATTTAAAAGGCAATAAAAGAAACTGTAAGGAGCCTGGATATACATCAAGAAGTCTTAGCCTGCAGGAGGCAGCTGGAAGTCAGTCTTCATGTGACTGGATTAATAACTAAAGTTGTAACCCTGTTGTAAATAAAGCATTTAGTTAGGTTTTCAGTCATTAGCCTTTATGTGATATTCATCAGCCCATGGTCCATAAATTAGGTTGCCTTTTTTTTTTTTTTTTTTTTTTTTTTTTCTATCTTTATCCAAGAGAATGAACTGATGGGGGCATGCAGGCTTGTTTGTTTTTTGGGGGTTTTTTGAGCTGTATTTTCAGAGACTTCAGAAATTTTCCAGAACCTGCTCCAGGCTATTCTATTGATATTTCCAATTCCTCAGAGGTTGTGAGAAGGGATTAACTGTTTGGATGATATCCACATGAGAGACCATGAACACTAGAAGTTGAAGGCTTTGCAGCATAATAATCTGTGGAAATGTCATCTGAAAAGCTGAGATAATGTCTGAAATTTGCCAATGGGCAAGAATACTGTATCTGGGGATGTAAAAAAGATAGGCTTGAGCTTGATTATAAGAATTCAAGAAAGATGGAATTGAATCTGAATAGAGAGACTTGTGGCTCTTTGGATTAAGTCTCACAGGAGATAAGCACTTGCTGACCTTCAGGCCCCTCAGTGCTCTTCTGCCCAGACTTTTAGTGCACTTGAATATTTGTTTCTTGACCTTCAGCCCTAGCAAAGCAAAGAGGTTTAGAAATACTTGAATTGAATCTGTTGTTATGATGATCTTTTCATGAATAATTTTCTGGCGAGGTTAGTGTAAATCTGGATGTTATTCATGAACAGTTAGTATTGCAAGGTACAGAGGAAAAATCTTTGATTCTGTGAGAAGAGCAAATAGCAATGTGCTGTCAAGGGTAGGTTCTTATCTGCAGGACAAATATCTTGATGAGCTGCACAGTCTTGCAAGACAAGAATTGCAGAAAGCTATTAAGGAAAATATTATGTTAAAATTCTGTTCCATGTAGTCCATTATAGATAACTGTGGTCAGAAGACAATTCACACACGTAATATATTAACTACAGTTTCTTTGGTTTCGGACACAGAGTCCCTAGAAACGTATCAGTGCAGCTCTGTGTCCAAACTAAAGCCAAGGATCTGTGTCGGAAATGAATAGTAGCGTGGCATCAGGATGCACCTAACCATGGAGTCTTGCCAATCTATAGCTTTCTTGAAATAATATGTCTGAACTGGGATGTAGTACACAAACTGAGGACTATTCAGAGAGTGGAGAGGCATGGGTTAGATAATTTTTTATGTGTCTATAGGTGTTCTAACATAATGTTTACTATTATTTTACAATTGGATATTATTGACTCCACTGTGATTTGTAGTCTGTAATAACCCCTACGCTTTATTTCTGCAGAGCTGCTACCTAACCAGTTTTTCTTCCTCTTACATTTGCACAGATGACATAATTTTTTTCACTAAATTAAGTACCTTGTTCATTCACATCACTTTTTGCAAGCAGAGGATTCCTCTGTTATCAGTGCTGACATTTCTCTCTTTCAACTCTATGTATTAAGACAATTTTCTCCATCTGAAAACCAGTATCTTCAGGAGTGTTGGGCACTCAGTCACTCTTACATGGTAATGTGCAGGATTATGTACCTTGCAGCTCAAGATATTCGGAGGTTTTGGATCCTTTTTCTTTCTATATGAATCTAAGCAGGCTGTACTATTTTCCTGTCTTTTGTACTAATGTTTCTGAAAAAGAATCTGAAGCAGAATGAGACCTGAAAAGTTTCCACTCTTTTTGCTATGGTAAGGATGCATTCAGTTATGTATCAGATGATTCGTGATCTTTCTAGTAGTGGAGACTACTTATGCAGCCCAGCCTCCTTAGAAGACTTGATAAGTATCTGTTCTGGGAGAATACAGGGTGTCCAAAAGTTAGAATAATATGGGTTAAATACCATATACGCCAGACAGTTGTGTGTTTCTAGGAAAACCTTCTTTCCATTACCTCTGAGCTGTTTGGGTCTGCTCATAGTTGCAGGAAGATCCTCCTGTTCCCCTTATCTTCAAGGCTCTGACTTTCCCGCATCTCTCCCCACCTTCATTCTAAAATATTCTCCAGACTCAGTGTGGGTTTTTTGTCTTCAAGGAAGTAGAAATCTGTTTCTCCTTCATCCAGTATGTATAGGCAGGATATGACAAACAGGTGATCCTGCTCAGCCACATCCTTTTTAATACTGTGCACAATATACACACAACAAACTATTGTCAAAGAAACCAATCAGTAGCATTCCTCACTCAGAGGCTGATAAAATACACATCTTTAACATTATATTTTGGTGACTCAGAAGGTGGTGGGTTATTTCTCATCTAATAAATAAATTTGGCTTAGAGGGCACTTGTGGCAAGGAGGTAGATACTCTATCTGATCTATCTGATTCTGTATGAAGTACACCTCAAAGAAATATTCTGCCCTCCAGAGGCTTGCCAGCTTTTGCCTGTGTTATATGTTGTCAGAGCTGCCTGACAGACAAGATGAATCAGAAAGTGTTTAGGTCATCAGTCCCACCACACTACAGACATAAGGTAGGTGCAGAGACATCTCAGCTCTCTTCAAATTTTGAGCACTTCAGGACAAGCCCGGCAGCTGGAATTCTATTAAAACCCAGAGAGTCTATGGAATGTCACTGCTCCTAGAGGAGAGAAAAACACACCTTAAGCAAAAAAAGAAGCTCCTAGGTGCGTCTGCTGACCTTGTGTATAATCTGCTATAGCTTGAAAAAGGTACATGAGTCAGACTGCCTATCTTACAGTGATGGGATTTGAAAGTTTCTTAACCTAAATTATTCTCTTTACAAGGTTCTTCCTTCCAGTTATGACTTGGCCAGCTAGCACGGTTATGAAAGTATTAAATTGCATGCACAAAAGCTGCTAAGAAGTTTTTCAATTTTCTGACACTTGAACAAACACCAAATTTTTACACTGTTGTGTTGCCAGGATCTCAGTGATGTTCTTATAGCTTATACAGAAGAGGAAAATCCATTGTCATTTCTTTTCACTCTAGAAGCATTTAAGAGTTAATTACCTATGCACAAACTTTGTATTGAGGTGAGTGAAGTGTGACTGCACCTATTCTAGGGAATGAGTTAAGACTTTCAAATTATGTTGTTGTTTGAACGAATTTCCTCCAAATATAACTAAAATCTTCAATTTTTTAACATTTCATGTCCAATATTGAGTATATAAATCAAAGTTTTCTGCTGCATTTGATGTTGCTTGTAACAGAAAACTTAATATCTCTCACGGTAATTTGTATGGGTTGTGTACTGGGTGCAGTGTTGAAGATGTGAAGCATTTTGAGAATTTATGTACTTTATTGTTGGGTTTCTCAATTATCTTTGCTCTTCAGGGCTGATACTGAGCACTGTGAAATGGTTTAGACTGATGTACATTACAGAGAAACATCAATTGTCATAAAAGTGTGTGTAGGTTTATGCTTGAAGGCTTTAGTAAAAGCTGTGGGGAAAATGTATTTTCAGGTCACTGGATGCAGTCAATGGTGCTGGGTCTCATTTCAAGTGACTGAGATATTACTTAAATGTCCTGGAGCAGAAGCTATTAGCCTTTTCAATGTAAATAAGTTCATTAATGGACTATATCAACTTTTGACCACACAGAAAATAGAAGGTTTTATTCAGAGATATTAGTTCAGCTAATGGTACTTTTGGTGCTCAGATCAAAGTTTTGTCTCATAGTCTTGTGTTCAGACTTAATTTTTTAACTCTGGTTAGGAAAAAGAACAGAAAGTATTTTCAAGGACAAAGTTTCTATTCAGGTGACTTCCAGCACTTAAAATCTTCCTCCTGCTAACAGGATTTTGCTTTTTCATTTCTCCTGCTACTTTATTTATTTTTCAAATTTGATCTACATTGTCAGGACCCTGAGGATACCAGTAGGCGTTAATGGTTCTGAGCAGCCTTAGCTGGAGCACCCACCCATGCCCCATCCATGGGCCCAGGACCCCATTTCAGCTCAACCCAAGGCCACTGGTCCCTGCCCCAGGGATGCTGTACGAGGCTGGTTCCAAGCTCTGCCAAAGCCCTGCCCTCCCTACCCTGGGTCCTGCTGAGCTGGGCTGGGCCTGTCAGATGATGTCCCAGCCTGGCCTCAGCCTGTCCCTGTCCCCAGGGAGATGCCCGACACCCTGGGCTTGGGGATGTACTCAACTGCCCCCCAGCCTGCTCTGTTCCCTGGCAGTGGATGACCCCTGCCCAAGTGGAGCCCTGTGGGGACCCTCTGATGCTCTCAGTGCTCAGCCCGAGGGAGCCACTGGCCCCGCTGCACCCTGGCATCCATTATTTCATAACTAAAATCTGAGGCAGAGATGTTAATTTTAGCTGTAGACCAAACAAATATTCACCCATCCATTATACAGTTATGTGCTGCTATGAATCTTAATGTTTGTCTCTGTAAAGGAAGGCTTTTGTAAGCAGAATGTTTTAATATATAAACTATGGAGTAGATTGATAAGAAAAATGTAGCTTTGATATTGCTTAGCAGTTGGAAAGTAATACTTGAGTAAGTGCGTGTTTTACTGGTCTTACATTCAAATTATTTCTATGAGACATTAGCCTGACCATTTTCTAAGAGATTTTGAAAATAAATCTTGTATGTTTGCTATTCAAACCAAAGAATCTCTGCTTTGGCTAGGTGAAAAGTTTCCAGTTTCTAAAACCTTTCTGAATATTTACATGTTTCATTTAATCCAGAGCCATCATTTTTATCATTAAGATAAAGTGAATTTCTATTAAACATATAAAAATCCATTATTGCTTTCAGAAACCATTTGTGGTACGGTTCTGTATTATTGTCACTTTTTGGAGTGTTGTTACTCTTTGGAGAAAAGAACAGAGCATTTTATTTACAGTCGCTTGCAAGCTTGAAACCTAATGAAGCTCTGCCTTTTCCATACCCATTGAAAGGGTGCTGAGCACTCCATTAGCCTTGCAACACGGAATCTTCCAGGGAGGCCAAACATAAGAGGAGGGAATTTCCATTTCCATCCTTCACAACATGTCTGTATTTGGATTTATTTCTAGATACCTTTGAAAAGCAGGAATACATAGAATGTTATGTTTTTAGGGGAGGAATATTTAATAGGTAAACAAATAACTTTGGTTTTGTGTCCATTCACAGCATCACTATTTTTAGCATTAACAGCTGGTACTAATCCTTTCATTGTTCATCCTGAAGCTATTTTTTGATTCTAAGTGCACCCTGTCCAGAGAGGTTCCTTGAGGAGTGTGGATCCTGGCACGCAGCATGCATCTGTGTAGACCTGTAGACATTCGGTGGTTGGGTTCAGTGCTGGGAAGACCAAGTCCACCCTTGCAACCCTCCCTAAAGCCACATTGCCAAGACTTTTATTGTAGGCAATATAGTAAATCCCATAACATATTGTCAGCTGCCAGAGGATTACAGTTTTCTTTTGGGAATTCTGCAAAGTTTGAGATAGTGTCAAAGTACTTTTGCACTTATGAAATATTATTTCTTCTCTGAAGATCTCAGTGTACCTTGAAGACATTAATTGAAGACAGGTGTATATCTGAAATAAGTCTAAATGCATTTAAACTTAACTCAGTTAAATTTTTGACTAGACAGTCTTGTTAATGAATGGCACCAAGCTTGTTTCATAGAATATATTTTTCATTAAATGTATTGCTCAGTACTGATAATATTTTCATCGTTTTTGGAAGTAGTCTAATATTCTGTATGTTAGTTATTTCTCCTTATGTATAGAACCACCCTCTAGGAAATGATCTCTAGTGTGGGAAAGCACAGACTCCGGAAAAATCACTGAATATGCTCAGTTTAAACTGAGCAAGTGATATTTGACAAACATCCAACATGATCTTTATTTTAGAAGAACTCAAGAAGGAGAAATAATATTTGATGAGGCTGTTAAAAGAACACTGTGTCTCATTTTGGTATTGATAGCATACAAAGACTTTTTATAGGTGTTAAAATCTTGGAGAATATTAAAATTTCTACAACTACAGCTTATTGTCTGCTATGCAGCTTGAACTCTACAGTTTATTGCACAATTACTGCTTAAAAATATTACTTGAAATATTTAATTTAGTCTTTAAATACCTGCAGAAGCTTATGCATTTGCAGGAAAATAACCCCAAACATACATATATATTTACTTATTTCTTGAAAAGGAAGACTACATACAATATTCAGTAGCTAGTAGCCAAGGTCAGTGAAGTTCAAATTTTGGGTGGAAGATATTGTTTTCCAGATAAGTGTGGAAAACCTATAGACATCACCATGCACCTATAGGCATCATGCATCTGTGTGTGCAAGTGACAGGACTAGATGAGTAGGACAGTTTCCTGGTAGAGTGGAATAGTTTGCATTGTACTTCATGCCATAATAAAATGGCTCATTTAAAGCTAGTATTCAGATATACTGCAAGGAAGACATATAATACAATCACATTTTAAAAATAGATAGGGTAGAATTGCTTTCACAGAACTTTGGAAACCCAGAAGTCAGATGTATAAATTTCAGCTACTTACCATAATCTCCCTTAGTAGTCAACAGGGAGAAACAGAAATAGACTGTGAGAGAGACTTGCTGTTATATGCCCAGCTTAGAATAAAATGAAACAAAGTCTGCTTCTCTAAAAAAAATCAGGGTGGAAGAGGTGCTTTTGGTGACCAGCTAGTTATGATGCCAACTCTAAAATGATTACACTAGGATATATGACTAGATTTCTGACATTTTTGCTTTTTATGCACTTTCAAAAATTAGTTCTTTTCATTATTGTATTAAAATAGTTTATGTTACCAAGAAGTGACTTGAAATTTTATTCATAACAATCTTAAACTGTCTTTTGTCTTAGTTCATCAAGTTCTGTTGTTTATTTGTGTTTATTTGCTCATTTCTACTTAAAAATTAATGTCCATACTACATAGTACATATATAATTTTGCAAATGGTTTCTCTACTGTAGCACCAAATGTCATCACACATGTCTTACACTTCAGTAATTGGTTGGCTATTTGACAAAAAGATAAAACGTATCTACTACTATTTATAAAATATACTTTATAAATTAGATAGAAGCTATGGGAATAGTAGACACTTACTCATGTTTCTGGAGTAAGCCTGAGAAGATACATATTTGGCAAGCTTCAGAGTAATTTGAGAAGAGGAAATCATACAATGTTATCTCATTCCTTCCTTTTTCTAGTTCTCTACAATCCAGGAGATGAGGGTCTTGTTACTAATTGAAACTATAGTTATGTTGAATTTAGTTAGTGTTTTGTTTTAAAGCAAACTTGTAGCCTTGTGGGATGATATATATATATATATATATATATATATATATAGATATATAGATAGATATATAGATATAGATATACATATATATTTTTTTTTCCCCCCATTTCATGCTAGTAATATTTGTGTGTGAGCTTCCAAACTGAGCAAAGCTTTAATTTGTACAGTAATTTTGGAAAGCAGAATACTTTGTTTACATCAAATAAAACACATTCATGTAAGACTAAAAAATTAGATGTTGCACAGCAGGTCTTCATCAGTAACCTGGTTCTGAAATATCTCAATCAGAAATTGCCTCTGGATATGTGGAAATTTCTCAGGCATTATACAGTTTTGGAAAAAAATCCAACCACCGGGTGTTGGGAGTAAACCAGTTTAGGACTCTTCTGTCCTAAACTTGTTTCCTCCTTGCTCCAGGCACGTATAACCATGTAAAATGGTTAATGATTGATATAATAAATTTGCATGACACATCAGATTTAAATGACACGTTAAAATAATTCTCTAACCACCAGATACAGAACTATATCTGGTTTAGTCCCAGTGAATCTTAAATTGTTTGTTTGAGTATCATGCAACAGGAAAGAGCTAGGAGTTTGTGATTATGGTCCTTATTTAGGAAGTGAGGTGGAAATGATGGTTTTACTTTTCCTCAGGGTTGTGGGACAATGTGAACTTGTTGCCCCAGCACTATCCCTAGTCAGTTTTTCTATCACTTTGTCACAATTAAATATTTATGATTTACACAATACTGCAGTTTTTAATATATTTAATCATTGTCAGTGTTATCTTATTGCTGTTAGTCCACAACCAGTCATGAACACTGCAATTCCATATAAGAAGTTATATACATACACACATATTTATATGAATATGTATCTGTGTGTAGAGTTACGCAATACAATCTTCATAATAGTACTATTTTCTATATAATTTTGTTTGCAACTTTGTGTTATCATTTTTCGAATAACCACTAAGTATTAAAAAAAAAAAAAAAAAGAGAAAAAAGAAAAAAAAGTTTTTAGTACTCTGATCACAGTAACACAAAGATCTTCTTCCTGGAATAAAAAAAAAAACTAGACATGGGGAAGTATACAAACCTCCAAAAGATTTATTTCATTTAATGTCAGTTTGATTATAACAGCAGTGAATCTACTCCGAAAGAAACTTATGCTTCCTATATTCTATGTCACTTTAAAGTCTCTTACATTACCTTTATCTTTGATTAACTCAGACTGTTATATCCCATGTTTGCTTTTTGCCTCCTTGTTGCTCATTCCTTTTCCCTAAAGATAGATAATGAACATAATATTAATTCTAATACAGACTGAAAACATTAACTGCCTTATTGGGCTTTTGTATTAAAATGAAAAAGCTTTAAAATAAGTTTTTAACACAGAGAACAATGCAATAATGAATTCCAATATGCATCATTTGCTTATTTAAAATACTTCTAAGAAATTACTTCTTAAAATGTGTTTATTGTTATAATGTGAAACTCTAATCTTCTACTTTGCTAAACAGTTAAAAGTCAGTGCAGACTAAGAAATCCATGAATCTAATTATATAAAGAAATTCCTTTTGTTTGTGAATGTGAATATCCTTTCTGCTTCAGAACAGGGAAGTCTTAAAGGACCGTAAATCTTAATTCAAGTCTTTCTTGCTTTTCCCATTTTTTCATCAAAAATCTTATATTGAAATGCTTATCTGTGTACACTTTTCCTTGCAAATCCTCCAAGATTTTAAACTTTTCCTAAAGGTCCAATACCTTTCCGTCTATTCCATAAATTACAACTCCCTTGTAATGAGTTAGTGTTATAATGAAGACTCACTGGCAATGCAGTGTATTTTAATAGACAAATTACTCTAAATTAAGCTCTAACCATCTGTTCCATTCTCATTTATGACTCTGAAAAGAACATATTTTAAAATTATATCATTTTAAAATAATGTAAATGATTGAAGTCTGCAGTAAGGCTTCTGCATATTTGTTCATTCAGTGTAGCGTACTTATGGTAACAGTGATGCTTCTTCCTTGCTCCAGGCATGTATGAAGGAGAAAGTGGTTAATGCTTGACACAATAAATTTGCAGTTATTATGACGCATTAAGTATGTCAAAAAAGATATTTTACTCCTAGAGAGTTACACTGAATCTAAATCTTTGTATTGGAGCATCCTGATGGGATACCTGGAGGCAAAGCTTTAGCTAATTCTACAACTTGTAGGGGGTTAAGGATATGAGCGACATTAAATGCTGACAACTGTAGTTTTAATATGCTGGGGAAATGGAGCTATTCCATATCACTTTCTGTATTTGTTAACAGTTATGCTACCACCAGGGATCTCACTAGGATTTATAGAGAAAGAACATGCTGATAGCTATTTAGAGGGAAAACAGTAATTTTTTTTCTCCTGCAGACTCATTCAGTAGAAAATTGTGGTACAGACTGATACAACAGCAAGGGAGAGCATAGAAAAGACATGATATTCTTAAAGGATGCAAATGAAAGTCCAAGTAAATCCCTTTTCCTCCCATTGCCTCTCCTCTCTGTCCTTCCATTTTAAAAATATTACATTAAATACTAGTATTGATCTTGTAAGTGAGATAACCTTCTTACTGTGATTTTGTCTTCAAAATAAGCATCAGCAGTCTAAGAATATTCATCTCTGACCTCGTGTAACTGTTGCATTTGATTGGGAGGCCACCTGTGGAAGTACTACTTACCATGTAGAGATATCTTTTCTCCTGCAAGATTGGGCAAGTTTCTGATCTTACCGAAACATAAAACAATATCAGCTGAAAATAAGAACTGAAGCTGCCCTGCAGTTTGACATTATGTTCAGCGAAAAGATGGCAGCAGTCTCACCAGTGTGGAATTTAGAAGGTAGCAATTTCACCTGGGCTAAATAATCAGGCTGCCCCTAGAGACAGCGAAGAGTGTGACAGGGTTGCTTCTTCTGTGTGTTTTTAAACAGGATGAATTTCCTTTTGGAAGCGTCACTGTCTATGGAGACAGCCTGTTTGACGGAGGCAGGCCAGATGCTATGCTGTTAGACAGCTAAAGTTAGACAAGAAGAATGCCAAAGTTAGCATTTACTCATAGCGCTCCATTTAACGTCTCCTTTTCAATCATTTATAGAATGACATCAATGATTATAAAGGGAACATCTGCTGATGGCTTTAGGAGGTATTAAGTTTGAAATGACTAATTTAGTCATATAATTAACAGAAATATGGTTTGTTTGGCAGAATAGGATTAACACACTATAGAGATACTGATGATAATTGTGAAGGCCAGTAATAGAAATCAAAATGTATCACTTTAGCACGTTACATATCTGAGTCTGTCATTCCAAAGTAAGTGCCTCTTAAAACCAGATGCTCCCTCTGCAATATTTGATATGTGTTTATAATGGATGGACAGAGGAGATATTAGATAATTTTTTTTTTTTTTTTTTAATCACTAAGCACCAAGGTCAAATTTGGTAAGTAAGCAATGGCTTTAGAGTTTTAATTATATACAAAACAATTCTGTTGGATTTCTGAAGAAATGTGTTTGCCTTCTGGGGGTTTTCTAGAAGGTAGCATTTTAAAATTGGCCATCTTTTTTAATTTGTCAGGAGCTATAAATTTGAAAGCATGCTTTCTTTTTTAACCTTGTAAATATTAGGAACATAATTCAGATTTTTCTCTGTTTTGGCTGAGAGTGTACTGGAAGGATAATAATATGATGCATGTGGCTAGTTTTCACAGTGAAGCATAATGAAACTAACTAAGATGTTTCTTCTCTAGAATATTAATCACTGAAATTACAAGATATATTAATACTGGACAAAAAGTTATTTTACCCTATCTAAATAAAACTTATTGACCTTTCATTACTTAAACTATTAAAATTTTTGTTTCCAGAGCCTTCAGAATTTATTATTTTCCATTTGCTCATTTATTATTTAATATACGATTTCATTCTGTTCCACTCAAATTTATAAACTAACCTTGTAACACTGAGCACTTTCCAGTATACAGTTAAGAGCTGTGATTAAGGCTGTTTATCTGTTTGTTCATTCTTTTCCATTTTCTACCCCAGTGTTTGTAGTATTTTGTTTTGCCAGGCTTTTAAAATTTAGTTTGTTTCATGTGTTTTAATTAGGAACAAATGTTAGACAATTAATCTTGCATTTGTGAAAAGAAAGGCAGAAACCGTTCTTCCCCTTACTTTTCAGAACTTCCCTATATTTTTTTTTTTTTTTTCCATTTATTTTTGCTTTGCAAATCAACTTTTTGTTCAGTCTCACAGTTCTCCCACTTTTGGAGGATTTCAGACTGTTCCACTCACCCCAGAAGGAATGGACCCATGAGCAGAGCAAAGGTGAGGAGTTGAAAGTTCATGATCAATGAATGTTGTTATATTATTCTGTAATTTATCCTGTGGATATTACTGTTATCTGGGTGAAATCTTTTGGTATACACATGTACAGATTCAAAAGGATTACATGGCGGATTTTTTCCTCTGTGGGAGCTAAAGTTCAGCTCATACAGATCTTTATCACGTAGGCTTTCCTGGTGAAAAGGAGATTGATCGGAAAAACACATTATAAAGGAAGAAGGAGGAAATTGGACATTTTCAAAATTACTGAAAAGCTATTATTTTCTTTTCTAGAATTTGTTTCGCTAACAATGGTTTAACTATATAACTTAATGTGTATTATTTTCTTCAGTGAAACTTTTTACTAGAAGAGAAACCAAGTCTAATTTTCTTCCTGTCTAAATTTTCCATTTGTATTTAGGAGGTGATAAGTTTGGGGCCATAGTGGCTATTACTGTTCCTTTCTATGCCCTTTGAGAGCTCAGACTATGAAATGAAGCCAAAATTGCAGCTGCAGCAGCAAACACGCACTTTTAAAATGAGAAACATCTTGCTGTTTTCCTCTTCGCCACAGTAAAATTTTGCATAAGATGAAAAATAACACATCGCATTACAATGAGGCCACAATCTATTAAAAATTGATTTTGTAGAGATAAAATTAAATATAGGTATAACAGATTTTTTCATAGATTTTGGGTTTTGCACATATTATTGGATATATGCCATTGTATGTAGTACTATGCATTCAGAAGGAAAAATGCCATCTTCTGTCTTTTCTGTAAGTTTTCTTATTTTTCAGTTTTATATAAATATTTTCAATTGATAGAAATTTTATACACTAGTATTTTCCAGATATAAATTTTTGGCACTATTTCATGTAATACTTTTATATAAATGAAGCTTAGATTCAGTGTTTTGTCATGCAAGCTTCATGTACTTGTTCAGTTTTATTAATTCTAACTTTTGTCCATTGAAGGGGTAATGATTTATTGTGTGTGGAAATTCCACAATGCCCTATTTTGCTTTCACAGCTGTATTTATTCCAGTGAGTTAATTAATAGGAATCCCAGTTGTTATGATGATTTTCTGATGTGTCGACAAAACCCAAAGAAACAGCTGACAACTACACACTTTCGTTTCAGGAAGGAAACATGGCTTCTTTCCTTTCTTTCCCTGCCCCTCAGGTACAGAATACAGGGATTCTCCATGGAAAGAAAAAAGAATCCAGGCAAATATTTGTTTCACTTTAAAATCCATTTTTGAAATATTTCCTTTTCAAGATTTGTCTGTAAAATTGCTAAATTAAATAAAAACCTAAACAGTTGAAGTGAAAATAATTCCATTATTTTCTTATCTATCTGAACTACTTCCCACAGAGAATTAAGGAATATGATTAAAGTGATTAATTTTCTTTCATAGTCTCCTTTATACAGTAATCTATGATCTGAGATGCAGGAATCTTTAATCTAGCAGTTAAAGGCATAGCAAGATATTACTGTGGCTGAAAGTGGAAGTCAGAACCATTTAAACTGGCAATTAAATGCAACTTTTAAAACCAGGATGGATCTGACCTTCTTTTTGAGCATCTCACTAGATTGAGGGCCATTAATAATTGACATTTCTTCTCATGGGAAGTGACAATTTCATATCATTTGGACTCTTGAAATCAAAATTAGATGTCTTTGAAAAAATATTCTGTAACCCAGTCAAAAAATAAGACTGATAATGTTAATTTATGATAAAAAAAGAAAAATAATAGTTTTCCAATGTGAAATAGCAAGAAACTCTTTGGTCCTTGGTATTTAGAAGTTGGATAATATGATTATAGTAGATTATTCTGGTCTTAAGAGTCTGTGGATCCACAAAAAGCTGTTCAAATAATACATGATATGAGTACAAGTAGGAGATAGAACATTTTGAAATGAAGGATGACATTAGGGACGCAGTCTGGTTTAGCAATTAGTGCATGGATTCACAAGTTAGAAATTCAACATTCTATTCCCATATCTGACATTGATTAGCAAGTCACATTAGGACTTATTATCAAAAGTCAGATATGCAGCTGATCATCTAATTAAGATCATCATGCTATTAGCATAACTGCATTTGCAAATCATGCATGCAGAGCTTTAGCCTTTGTTTAACCTTGATCTGTGATATGAAAGCAATCTATGTTACAGACTGATTCAACCCTCTTATTCCATGATTTGAACGGCTTACAATTTTTAATGTATTTATCCTCATCAGTTTGTGTCAAACTGGGTATTATTATTTATCCTTATTTTAAGAAAGTGGAACTGCAGCACAGAAATAAAAGGTTCTGATTTCCAAAGATATTTAGGCATTTCAAAAACACAGATAACAAATTCATGGAATTTTAATAAGTCCCAAAGAAGATCACATCCTTAAATCCTATATATATTTTAATGACATTTTAACTGCCTAAATCACTTTAGAATTTGGTTCTGTATCTTGTGAGGGTCTATGAACTCAAAGTCCAGCTGGAAACTGTGTCCACATTAGCAAGTAGCACAGACCAATATAAGCAGATTAATAACATGAAACACTCTGTCCTGAGGATCTCGTTTTCACACATTTCAGAGGGCTTTAATTCTGGGCTAGTTCTAGTCATGTTGTGGACTGAATGCTTGCCAAAGCTCACATCCTAATCATTTTCATTCCAAAATCCAGTCTGTGTGATGATCCAAGACCTGTCCATGATATGAATGAAAGCATTATTAAACAGAAATGATCAGGAAATTTGCTTCAAAAGACAACACCTGAGCTAAAGTGTTGATGTAGGCTCACTCTATAATTCTTAGAACCAAACAACCTAAGAATTGTATAAGTAACAGGGTTTCTCTCTGTAAAGGTGGAGAATATCAGTGCCCTTGCTTGAAAAGTTAGTATTAGTAAACAGATTTGGTCATCTGAAAAGTGTGGTAAGAGTGTTTTGAAGTAGCTCACGGAAAAGCTAGACAGAAACAGTTAAAACTAACTTGATAAGGGATATATTTGATTTATGGAAGGTTAGCCAACTTAACAAAACAAAATACTTAGCACCTGTCCAACTTTGAAAATATTGCTGTATTCTGGGACTGTTTTAGTAAATATTCTGAATCTCTCTTGGCCAAGTTTATGAGTGAAAGCAATAATTTTCCATCCACTGCATTGCTCTCACTTTTTAATGAATTTTCCATATGATGAGAAAATGAAAGAAGAAATGTCTCATTTCAGTGTTACTAAGTATATAAGTAAAATGAACAGCATTTAAAATACACTTCCATGCAATAAGGTGAAAGAGAGAGTAAAATTTCAAACAACAAATATGAATGAGAGTTTCAGCTGGGTAAATATTTCAAAGATCTCCTGGAATTACTAAATACAGTAACTGTTGTGTCATTCTTTTGAATGAATTAATTTTGTCACTCTTACATTTTCCAGAAAAATATCATGGACATATGAGAGGTGCTCTGTGAATTGATATTTCTAGCCTAAATAATCTAATTTTTCTGAAATATGAAATGAACTTTCATCAATGTACATATGAAAAAAACCCCAAAAGTAAGCCAGTCCATGTGACAACTGCAGATGTACAAGATTTTCTAAGCTATCTAGATTTCCTCTCTTTTTTTCTGGTGCTTTGGTAATGCTAACATACTTAAGTGATAAACACACATGAGCATTACTCAAGAGAGGTCAGCAAAAGAATGCTGGAAAAAAAGGGAAGGTTCATTGTTACCCTAATAGCCTTTTCATGTCCTGAAATATTACATCAGAGTTAAAAGTACAGGATATAAACAACAGATATTGAAAACACCCAGATGAATAAAATAGGATCAGAGGTTAGTAACACAACATGAAAAATCTATATGGATTTTAGACCAAAAAATTACTTCTCTGTATCTGGACTTTATGTAATCATGTATGCATTTCTTTACGTATTTCCTAGGACCTGTTATGAGGTAAGTTTGTAGTATTTTGTTGACATGTTCCTGAGTGAAAATATGCCTTAATCTACATTCTTTCCCTGTCATTGTGTCTGAATCAAAACTTAGAGCCTTGATGGCTTGTAACAAATACTATGGATGACTCAAGATAGTCTTTTTTCAGTCTAGAAAATTAAGCTACTTCTAAAGATTTTCCAGATGTTACTAACAAATGAATTTGTGATATTCTAATATGTCCCTTCAGAGTCTGCTAGTCTGATGGATCAGTTGAAGGAGGTGGGCTTATAAAAGTATACTACTCTTCTTTCTGTACCGTATATGCAGAACACCCCAGCTGTCCTTTTAGTATAAGTACTACCACGCTTATAACATATTTACCTTATTAGTATAGTTTGGCAGGTAATTTACAAGGTCCAAACCTAACACTCCATATTACATATTACATTTCTGTGTCACTAAAGGCTGATATAACCTGACATACATCCTAAATGCTATCAATGGCTTCATAATGGCAATACTGTAGTGGGTTTTAGTGAAAAATCGCTATCGATGGCATGTGGAAAGTCTCTATAGAAAAATACAGTGATCCTTGACATTCTGGGCATGAATGTGAACAACTTGGTGTCTGACAAGATATTTGTTACCGTGGATGAAAAATAGTAGAGTTGAATGGATTTTCAACGTAGCTTCAGAAAGAATTTACAATGTATGTGATGGAAACATCAGTAAGGAAAAAGCCTTGCTATGAGAAAATGCTGTGAAGACATGATGAATCTAATTAATCTGTTGAGTTTATACACAACAAGAAACACGTGGCAAGATGAAGCAGTGAGCAGTAGGGTATGAACTGACATACACACAGGCCATAGTAAACCCCAGCAGTGGTAATGTCTTTTATGAATAAGCAAAGTTGAAGCTGGTAAACTGCAGAAAGCAAGGTTTGGATTCCTCAGTTTTGTGTAGATTATTGTAACCAAGAGTTTTTGAAGTCTGACAGAGTCACTGAATGCTGCTAAAGAAAAGAGCTGACAAAAAAGGTGAGGTACGGTTATGGGAGATGCATTTGTTTTACCAAAATGGTTCATTTCCTATTTCTTGTTTATTTTCTCCCCTAGCATCCAACAGTGTCGCATCCCAGAGGCTGTTCCTTCTTCAGCTGAGAGCTTCAATTCATAATAATATCACTTTCCTACAAAACCTACATTCAATAATAGCCACCTTTCACTGAGTTTTGCTGAAGTAGAAATGTTATGCTTTGTTTTTCATCTGAACATACTGGAATTAATCTGCTATTTTATTATTTTAGGAGGCAGTCAGATACCATGACAACAGGTAGCAGTGTTAGAAGCTGGACAATTATTCAGTGAAATCTTTGAGAAGTGAGTAGAGAGGTCAGACAAAGAGGTGTACACATTTTAATTGTTTTGTAAGATCTATCCATCTGCCTTTTTCTGTATTGCCTAATACAAGTATCTTCATGTCATCCTCGTTCTGAACTATACTGGTGTAATTCAGATGCTGAAAGATAAGCATAAGCCTGAACCATTCTGACTCATACACCTGCATCTTCTATCCCCAGAAACCAGGGTTAAGTTGAGTTGATGAGTCCAGGTCTCACTTTAGGTCTTACCTGAGGTAGGAAAATGAACGGGGTGCATGTCTGAGCCTGAAAACAGGGAAAGCCTTTGCAGTTTAGATGGAGGCACTACAGAGTGCCTTCAATTTCTACTGCTTTTTGCCTTCATGACAGATGAAAAAGTGATGTTTTTGTTCATGGCTGAGTCTCTATTTTATGGTGGTTGTAATTTTTCTTTCTCCTATTGTGCTTTAAAAGGACAATGAGAAAGGCTGCCTCTGCTTCTCCTGGCTGGGGCAGTTTGTGTCAGGTGGATGGTGGGGAGGGAAAGGAGGAGATTACAATGTCTGCATGCAGACTAAAAGACTCCTGACAAAGCACATGGCTTGCTTCTTGCAAAGGAGCAGATCTACAGCCAAGCCTCAGAGGTCAAGGAGAGGATACATTCCTAGAGACCCAGAGGGAGACTGTATGAAGTTTGCTGCAACCCAGGAAGGCAGTGCAAATCGCTGGACTCCAGAATATCTGGAAGGAGCGGCTCATTCTGAAAACAAATAGAAAACAGAGGGAAGATATGTTTTCAAAACTTGTATTTATCTGCATCATCCAGAAGATCTGCATTTCCTTTATTTTAAGGGGTTGTCTGTGCTCTAAGAAAACATAGAGATTAAAATTACTGTAGTGTTTTGGGGTGTGCTTGTTCTACAGATAAGATTGCTCAGTATTACCTCAAGGCTTAGATATCCTCAGAGTCACATCAAAACTTCACAGAGGCAAATGTTTATATATAGGCTTTCTGGGATGGAGGGCCTCTCTTCCTTATCTGGAAACAACTACAGAAATATTAGTAAATTATCCCTGGTGTAATTTATTTGGCCAGTCCTGCTGGTAGAAGGAGACAAAGAGCTACTATAATGAACTAGAAAATGTATGTTTATTTGTGGAAAAATAAACTTGTTGTTTAAATTCTTGAAGTTGATCTAACCAGGGATGACAACAAGTTTCTAGTTATTACAAGAGATTTAAGAGCATATTCTAACACTGTTTCTGTTTCCCTCAATTTTTGCTTGCTTTGCTATCTCTAGATAGCAAAATCAAACATTTCAGTATTTCAAGAAAGCACTGCAAAAAAAGTATATATTTGATCCCGTTTAAGACCCAATTAATTTATAAACTCTGTGCCTCAACATTACAAATTCATAGACGTGAGGACTCCCATACAGTCAGTCAAATTCTCTGCTGTCCTATATGCTCAAGCAATCCTAGTACAATCCAGGAAAATAAATGCATAAGCTATAGGACCAAACTATCAACAAAAGACATTGATCTCTGTAAACTGATCATAAAGCATTAGGCATTTTTTTTAAAACCCTCTTCCCCTTTTGTTTTGGGATAATTAGCAGTGTTACTGAACATGAATTGAAATCCAAATGCCACATGCTTTGTAGCAGCATTGCAACTTAAATCCTATCATCTGCATCATCTTTATTGAGCAAATCTGTAGCGTGCTTTGCTTTGTTAATATCTGTAATACTACACTAGCTACCTGAGATGCTAATGGATTGGTGTAAGAGAGTAATGGTTGACAATAAGCGTGGTTCTGATTGTCTGATTTGCCATATTTGATGAGACTTTGTGGAGGTATCCATCAAAGAAAGTGTGTTAATAATTTGACACTGAAGTGATGGGTTTCCAGTGATAACAGTTTGAGGTTTGTGATGTAACATGTGCAGACTTACTTTCAGAAATTACTATGCAGTTCAAAGTAGATTTTATAAACTGTTGTTTTCAGTAATATGCTATTTCATTTTATTATCATGGTGAAAAAGGCAGGCACTACCGTCATCATGGTAAGGATCTGTAAAAATAGTTTCTCATGCTAAAAAATCAGGAAAGGTCTACTTACCTGCAGATACAATGAAATGACTGTTTGTATATATATCAGTTTTTATAACACTAGGATAATTATTAAAGGACAAATATTGATATTGTTGCTGGGGATGATCCAAAGTTTGGCAGCTTGATGCTTCTGAGAATTCTTTTACTGCTGGCATCATGGTATCTCTGACTATTTTACTCACAAGCAGTAAGTTGTTTACACAGTCTAATATGCCAAAAGTTACTTAGCCAAGAGAAGTGTCAAAGTCACTATTAAGATAAAGACATCTGCCTCTGTATTAGAACAGCAGGGAAAGCAAATGCTGATATAGTTTTCAAAATAGTGAGCGTGAAAAGTAGGAGAGGCAACAGAAATGTGTTAAACAGAGTATTGGTAACTCCGTTAAAAGAAGTCCCAGAGAAAGACTTCAGGACTTCCAGAAAAGGCAGAGGATCCACACTTGAAAAAAGTAAAAGCCTTTTCTTCATATCATACTTAAGTGTTCTATAAACAAATAACACTTGATGAAACAAGTAGCAAATTTTATGACAATAGTAAATCAGCGGAGTGGCTGACAAGACAAACAATGAATCCACTCTCCAGGCAGGCCTTCATAATCTTGAGAAGGCAGCCAACATCAAAAACTTCAACAAGGAGTCCTTAGTTCTGCCCCTGGGGCAAAATAACCCCATGCATCAAATCAGGATGGGAACTGAATGACTAAACAGCGCCAACCCTAAAAAGAGCCTGGGGATTACTGTGGATGCCAAGTAGAATGAGAGCAAGCAGCATGCTCTTGATCATGAGTGAAGCAAAATGCATGCTAGGCTGCATCAGGAGGTGCAAGGGCAGCAGACAGAGGGAAATTGTAACACCCTGTACTCACCGCTGCTGAGGCCACACTGAATACTGTATTCAGGTCTGAGATTCCCAATTCAAGAGGGATATTAAGAGACTGGAGAGGGTTCGGTGGAGGGCTATGGAGACAAGCTAGACTAAAGTACATGACACATGAGGAGGGGCTGCGGGATCTGAGCTTGTTTCATCTAGTGAAGAGAAGGTCAAGGACAATCTAATAGCAGGCTGCAATCACTTGAAGCATGCTTCCTGTCAAAGAAAGCAAAGCCAATACACCTCTTGGTAAGATGATGGGTGTAGTAAGGGACAACAGCCACAGATTACACCTTGGGAGGTTCAGATTGTTGAGGAGGAAAAACTCCTCAGGGAGTGTGGTGCAGCACTGGACGTGGTTACCCATGGAGGTGGTGGAAATCTCCACCTGTGATGCTTTTCACGACTCAGCCAGCCAAAGGCAGAGCTGCCCTCACCTAGTTAAGTGACAGCCCTGCTTTGAATAAGAGGTTGGACAAGAGATCTCCAGAGGTCCATCCCAACGGATATTTCTATGATTCTATAAAATAAATTGAATAATTATTGTTCACAAAACATTTAGGAATAAATTCATTTATTACAAAATACTGGATCCGTTACTTATGTGTGTAAATCAATGCTTTTAAATTTCTAATTCTGATTGTTCTGGCTTTTTCTATTACAGCAATTCTAGAGACAGTTAGAAATGTGTCATATTATAATGATCATATAGGGCTATTACTGCTCATATAGCAAACTAAATGTGGGTAATGAGAAAGAGAAGAATGTAAATGATTCCTGAAGTCTTTCCCCATTTCCGTGCTTATTTACCCTTAGTTTTAAGGGTAGCTGTAATACTTTAATGTAATTTTGGGGTTTGTTTTGGTTTTTCTTCTAGTAATGCATTTTATTCATAATTATGAAATGTTGTCCAAAAAATTGCTAGAACAGTTTCTCAGAACCCATAACTGATAATATACTCAGTAAACTGCATTGTAACTTTGAAGAACAGGTTAGGACATGAAGTGAAGAATAATATCTTTTCTTAATTGAATCAGCAAACAGAATTCAGGGTAGTTAATTAAAATGTGGTCTGGGCAATGGCTGTTCTATTGACAAAAGAAATTGCAATACAAGCTTTACATCTTTTAAAAGAATAGGTCAGTGTCTGATTATTTTCACGTTGGCATAATTGTAGAGTGTTTCAGTTGATACTAATTCATATTTATACTAGTGCTTCGGAATTAAAAATCCATTCAAGCATTTCTAGCAACATAGTGCCTCCTAGCACGATACTTGACACTGATTTAGTTTTAGAAGTAAAAGAAGTAAATGAGCAGTACAGTTTCCTGAAATATAAATTGATATCAATTTATACTTAATTTGTAGTTAATGCAGAATATAATGGAGCAAACTTAAATTTGTCATCTCTTTGTTGAGTTCACTTTTTCACTGTAATAACTGATAAATAAAAATCACACTCAGGCACTTATTATTAATAATGCAGGGATCTGAAACAGCAGTATAGAATTGCAAGAAATTATATAACCCATTATTTAAATAGCAGCTTTCTTGAATTTCAAAATACAACTTTTTTTTTTTTTTTTTAAATTTTCTTTTCTGCAAACTGGCAAAAAAATTGATTTAGAAAAAAATTATTCTTACAGTTTGCATTCCCCTGAGTTTTGTTGATAAGCAAAGGTTGACTCGAAAATTTTATTTCATTATTTTTTTTCTGGAGAAGAGCAAAATTTGTGGTGAAGACAAGAGATACTGACCTGTGGTCAGAAACAACAATGTCTGATATATAATAGTCTTGTTTCTTCTGGTATATATGACCTTTAAGACCTTTTGTGCTCTTAGGTATGCATGTCATGAAAGCTACTTTTTTTTTTTTTTCTGCTGTCAGAGTTAGTAATTCTGTCAAAAGTTTCTTTCTGTGCATTGGGGCATATTTATAGCCAAGTTATAAAATAATTACTTATATATGCAGTACAATATCTCTATGATAACCTCCTAGTTCCAAATTTTTTAAATGAGGATGGCTATTTGATTCCTTCAGCATAGTGATAGGAAGAATATCTATTTGATAATGGTTGACTTCACAACATTTATAAAAGACTGTAAAAAAAGCCTGGTAATGTTACTTATTGTGTGAAAGGTCACAAAAGGCTTGAAGTTTCCATAATAAACTCTGTGGGCCTGCATTTAGTTCTCTACAGTATTATTTGTGTTTCATCCAGAGATCCTCCACAAGCACACGGACACCTCTGGAAGCTTCTGTCATTGATCAACACGCAGAGATAGCTGCATGGAGCTCTCCTCATAAATCAAAAGAAACATAATTGTGTTTGAGCCTGTTTGTGAATTTATAGATCCCATTTCTCAGCCCATGAATTAGCTCCATGTTCACCATGTTTGTTTAACTTCAGTGTCTCAAGTTTCAGAGAGAGGTTGTTTGTGCTAACTCAGGGAATTGTGAGCTGAATTCCATTGTACGGCATAGACATGTATTCATGTCATCCATACAAATCAGCCCTACATCCCCCTCATTTACAAACCTTGATTTTGCAATTAGATTCCTGGTATTGCATATGAAAGAGAAACCCCAAATGTGGAGAAAGCCTGTGAATTAGACAGATGAATTTTTTTGCTGTTACCTGAAGCATTGGAATAAGATCAGAAACAAATTTTCTTCATAATATAAGATCATAGGATAGTTTAGGTTATATGGGACCTCAGAAGGTCTCTAGTCAAATCTCGTACTCAAAGCAGGGTCAGCTTTGAGATTAAATCAGGTTGCTCAGTGCTTTATCCAGTCTTTTCTCAAAAACTCCAAGGAGGGAGACTGCACTGTATCTTTGGGTCAATTGCTCCATCCCTTTACTGTTATGATGGTGAAAAAGTTTTTCCTTATATCCAGTTTGAACCTCTCTTGCTTCAATTTATGCCCATTATCACTCATCCTTCCAACATTCACCATGGTGGAGCCTAACTTAATCCTCTTGATGATTTTACAGGCCCTGGAAGGCTACTATCAGGTTCCCTTGAAAGCTTTCTCTTCTTCAGGCTATACAAAACTTGGTGGTTATCTGTTGAACTGACTCAAGTTTATCAGTGTCTTTCCTGTATGGAGGTTAAGGAGGATGCAATGCTGGAACCAACATTCTAGATGAGGTCTAACAAATGTCGAACAATACTTCAAGTGCCTGAGGTCTTCACTCAATCTAAGATCTTATGCTCTCAAATAACATAATCACGTTTTTATCAGCTGTCATTAAATTAGAAATTCCTAGGTTTTGTTAGTGTGATTAGATCATATTTATAACCATGCTAAGGAGTGATGACAGAATTATATATGTAAATTACAAACTTGTACTGATATTCCTATATAATTTCCATGGGGAAAGGTAAAAAATACATCTTGGTGCCAAAATTGTGGTGCCAAAATTGTGGTCCCAATCTGCCAGTTTTCTCATTCTGCCACAATTCTTCATTCCAATGCTACCCTTAAGGCTGCACTGACTCCTTGCCCATACTAAGGTGGGAAGATGACACTGTGCTATGGTGGCAAATAATGGATCTTTTACTGAATTAGAGCTATGTACAGACTGTGATATATGGATGACTTCCCAGAAAAGATCAATTCATTTTTTTTATAGTAACATTATTTGCATGAATTAAAGATTTAATTCTATAACTCCACTACTATAATTTAATATATTTAAGACCTTTGAAAAAATACAAGAGAAATCAACAAAACTGATGGTGTATCAGGAAATACCATAAGCAAAGAGTGGCCTTGGTAGTAACTCTTTTAGAAATATAATTTGGTGGTCTTCTACAGTGTTGCCACAGAGATAAAGGACTGACACTTCTACAAAGCAAAGAAAGCATCAAATTGGTCTTAGAAAGTCAACACTTTGAAAAGTAGTCTTTGTAGTGATATGAGTAGAATTACTAAGTGTTTAAATCTTTCTCCAGTGGAAATTCAACGGCAAACAAGAAGTAAAAATGTTAATGGTACAGGTTCATTCCACTCTACAAATGAAGTGAAAGATATAATAGGAAGATTAGATTTGTTGAAAGATGTCATCCATATTTTCCACAAAATGAGAACTAATCTTTATTCTTTTAATTTTCCTATTGTAGTTTTGTTCCTGATTTTCCTTAGCCAGTTTTCAGTTATCTTCTTCTTAAACCTTTATATATGCAGCTATATTAAATATTCTCTGTGGTGTAATAGAAAACTATTGAGTTTATTAACAAGTGAGAGTTAGAAATAAAGACAATTCCACTAGCAACAAAAAGATGTGAGAAGAATGAAGTCCAACAAAAAAATCCCAATTCTCTTCACATTTGAAACAGTGGAACAAATAAATAAAACTGGTAGGTTAAACAATACAGTAAAGTTGAAAACTACCATATTGGAATGACCACAGGGATTTCTACACAGGCTGTATACTTAATCCTACTGAAGAACAACGGAGTGAAGTAATATGGACATTAAACCACTTTTTTTTTTTTTTTTTTTTTAAAATATCCTGTCTTGCACTGTAATGAAGCTGTAATACAACACACATTAGATTTTCTTCAGATCCAGTTTTTGTTTCAGTAAGAGATTTTCCTGTCTGAAGTAAATTAAAAGCAGGGATGCCTGCAATTCTCCAACTCAAGTCTGCAAGATTTGCCTTCAGCATCTTCTAAATAATCAGCTTGTTTCAGAGTTCTGCTAAGTCATGCATACTATACAGTCCAGTGACCTAAAGCTGCTGGTGCAGGCATTTCACAGATTAGCACAGTGCTCTGAAAGCTGACCCTCATCCCTCAGCTCAGAATATCAGACTGATGAACGGGTAAAAGATGCTGGATTTTACCCTCAGTTCTGAGGAGTTTTGGTGGCTAGAAAGACAGCATGAATTCCTACTCCACCATCCTGTTTCAAGACCCTTTGGAAACCAAAAGAGGTACTGGCAGTACTAGTTGGCTGTTGCGGGTATGCAGTGGTCTGAACGACGAAGTCTAGGATAAAGGAGCTGCCTGAGTGCGTAGGCCCTGTGAGACTTTTTCATATCTACCATAGGGATCAGCCACAGTATGGGAAGAAGGTTCCTGATTTGTGATTTAGCTGCTGAGTTGTGGATTTAAATGATTTATTTCCAGTTGAGTTCATTGTTTCCAAGATAACTCTTCTTTACTCATAAAGGAGATTACAAGATTTCATTGTTTCTGCTACAGATGAATTGGATAGATAACCTTGATGGTTAGGTCATCAGGATGTTCCAGCTGATGAGCACTTGTGGGAGCCAAGAACAACCAGCTGTACATATTATGCCTGAAGGACTGTGGAGAAAGAGGAGAAAATGGCTCACACCTTACTAACAGGAGTTGATTTCTGAAGGATACTGATACGGTGGAAGACAAGTTCTGTGATAATATGATAAACAATATATTTGGAAACCAAAAGTGCTGGTGAAGGTGGCTATCCAGAAAAGTCAAACACCTTGGGTATTTGAGAGAGCTCAGCAAATTGGAATGGCCAAAGAATTCCCAGGCAATGGATGCACTAAGAGATACAAACCCTAGTCTCACTAACCAATGAGTTACTTGGTTACACTGTCACTTCCATGTAAACTGAACCCTGTATTGCCAGGGACATGTGTGCTCTCATCCTCTTTTCTGTTGGGAGATGCTTGTTCTAGTGTGTTTCTTGTGTCAGTGAGTCAAATGAAGGAACTAATTTGACTGAAATATAATTAAGAAAGATTTTCTCTTAACCAGGTCAGTTCTTCAGTTTGTCTCACTGTGTAGCCACATTTTACTGGTGTAAAGGAGGTGAAAATAAGAAACTGGGATGCAAAAAAGAGTGGGATTATAGCACCTTCTTGCAAATTCTTTTGGAAAACGGGAAAAATTATATATTTGTTATTGTTGCACAGTTCAGGTGAACCTAACCCATGGGCATGGAAAGAAACCCAAAGAGAGGCATAGTTTCTGGTCACTGTCATAGAGGACCTTGATTTGGTTATTTAGGTCTGGCCTACATATTAGATTTTTCAGTACTAAGTGACTTAAATACAGATGATGGAAGATGACAGAAGAGCTTTTTGTTGCTGATCAGTGTCATGGTAGTTGATAAAACTGGGATTTTTCCTTATCCTTATTCCTTTTCCATATCTTGGCTTGAATTCTCAGTGAGCCCTGAAGTAAAAAAAAAATAAAAAAAAAAATCACAACAACAAATCACACCCTCCCTCAACCCCAACACTTACAAAGGGAAATTGTAAACTCTAAGTACAGAGTGAATCTGCATTTCCCTACTAGCAGGTTGAACCTTGATTATAGTCATCAGTGACAACATCTAATGAAGTCCACTAGGATTTGGATTTAACAAAATATAGAGATGCCTGAATCAGTTACTTATGTGTAGATGGTTTCATGAGAGCTAGGTGTCTGATCAATGGAGAGCTTACCAATACAGTTAGTGGAGCTACTCATCAGTTATTCATTTGGTCAGATGTAAGTATAGATTAAAGGGTGAACTGACAGTTCTCTAAATTCTATCGACTATAATGACATTATTTATAGTGGCAGTTTATATATGTAGCACATAAAACCTGATTTTTTATCCCAAAAGATGAATAAAGATTAAAGATGCCTTCACTACAATTGTACCATCTAATATTGGGAACGCTTTATTCTCCTATGTAAATGCTTCATTTTATAAAAGCTTCTAAACCAAGACCACAATTTCTCCATGATAAAATATTCTGCTACTTGCCACTCTGGCACTGAGGTTTTACAACTTAGAGCTCAGAGGGCTTCAGCAGAATGTAAACCTTTTGGCATTGCTGAGTGTCCATAATTGTATGTGTATCCATGGTAACTACAGGAGAGAAAGTATGGCTGTAATCCTTCTTAAGTAATACAATGTTGTGTTTTTCTTGGTAGACAAAGAGATGCTAGCTCGTCATAAGCATATTAAACAGCCTGTGAATATCAAAGTTGCATATACACTCCTTACCAGCAAAATGGAAATTGCTTTAGTAAAACTGTAGTGTGGGGTAGCACTTCAGGAATATAAATACAAGATTTCTGCAGCTTCTGTTTTGAATAAAAGTAGGCAAAGTAACTTCAGATCAATCATTCTAGTTAAATCACTTTTAATCTTACAGTCAAAACTAATCATGCCAATCTTGCTCTTACCAGAAAAAAGGTTAAAGTATTCTGACTAACCAAAATGGAATTTACACCCTTTTAATGCGTTATATTCCTGTGAGATAGCCTAAACATGCTCATATAAATGTTTTCCTATGGTGAAATGATTCAAGAATCAACATGGCATTGACTGTACTGTTATATTTTTAAGTAGCATCTTTTCCTTGTTTTCTTATTTTACTAATTATTTTTGGCTAGCAAAAATGCCGGATATTTTAGACACAGTTATGACTGTTATTTAAAACCCAGAAATATCTGGACACCATTTTTGTTTTATACTTTCCAGCTTTCATCTTGTGCATCTTGGTAAAGCCTGCAGGAACTTTAAGACTGTTCTCTTATTGACAAGAAACAGCAGAAGTTGCACACTTCTGCAAGTAAAATCAAACACAAAGCACACTTTAACACTGGTGCTTAAATAAAACAAGTTTGTATGCCTACTCTCTCTAGCATTCAGGAACTATAGAGGTATGCATGTGGATAGGAAATAGGTGTACCTGAAGAGACAAAAACTGAAAAACAAAAGAGAAAAAAAAAGTCCGATTTTATATACAAGCAAAATGGTTTCTAAATGGAAGGATTTTTTTTTCCAATTTTCCATGAGCTTTCAGCTGCTCTCTAATGGGACATAGAAACTGAAGAAGGAATGCAAGCATAGGTTCTGATCCCACAGCATTTTTTTCTCCAAATCCTGGCCCACAGAAATTTGGCATCTGTGGTTTTCCAGCCATGAAAGTAATCCATTGAGTGGAAATCTGTTTGGTTGTGGGTTTTTTTTGTTTTGTTTGTTTGTTTGTTTGTTTGTTTTTCTGGGTTTTTTTTCTTCCCATCTATGAGATACGTTTGATGTTTTGATGTTCTTCACAATGTCAGATATTGATTACGCTTAGTACAGTTTCTATTTAAAGAAATAAGACTGGGAGTCCTCAAGTTAGTATTTTCTGACATTACTTGGTATGTTTTTCTGTTTTCCCCCTCCTTCAGCCATGAGGTGGGGGTGTGAAGAGAGGAGAGAGGAGATAGTTAAATACATTTACAGATACTGCATTTTATACAGTTATTTCATTATGAATCCAACAAAGATAAGAATGAGGCTGTAGGTCCTGAATATTTTAATCCTGAGAAATCTGTCATGGTAGAGCCCTCATTGTAAACAGGGAAAGGTCCACGGTATGAATGGTAAGGAAGAAAACCTCCTTTTTGGACCAAGATCAGAGAACAAAAATAATAATTATAATCCAGTTTCCCTGTAAGTATCTGCCGTCTTTGGTTTTTAAAACTAATACGCTTCAAGGTATCTCATTCCCCCACTGGTAGGAAAATAAAAGATCTAGACACAGTTGTATTCCATTGACTACATATCTGATGTTGAAGTATATGGTAACCTCAAGAAATTGAAGTAATAGAGCTCTCGAAGAAGGATAAACTGACTACACAGAATTGTAGAACTGGAAAGCCTCTGGGATACTCAGTACAAAGCATCATGCACTCTTATTCCAAGGGAAGAATCAGCTATAACTTTTGTGATTTTCAGTATTTGTTTGTCTACTTTGTACTCAGAAACCTCAGATGACTTCCCAAGTTAACGACTTCCAATGATTCACTTTCTTTTATCATTTAGTGAATTTTTTTTATAATAGCTGTGCCAAATTATGCAGTTTGCATGTATTGTCCTGTTCGTGGATACATTCATAACATGCAGTCACGGAACTAGAATGATCTAGTCTGGTGATGTGCCTTTTGGCAGTAATTTTTCTTCGAAAGGAAAAGGCTAGTCTGATATATTAAATAATTCTGTGCTGAATCCAGAGCTAATTGTTTTGTTCTCATTTTAAGAGTTGTCCTGGAAGTCTCACAGTATGTTTCAGTATGTGAAGTTAGCTGGTTCAATAACTGTGATGATAAACAACAAAACCTACCAAAATTTAAAGCTACTTAGTAATAAATAAGCAAGCCTTGAGCACTTTTAAGAGTGCTCTGAGCATTATACTTTAAAACTTGTGAGACCTTTAGTTCATCTAGAGGGCTGCAGGGGCCGGAAAGATCACCCACTTCTGGTGTAAGTAGACTCAATTCTCTAAGGAACTTGTGGATCTGGAATTCTGTGCACAGGAGGGAGTGGGCTGGATGTAATTCAAATATCATCCTACAATAAACACTCAAAGAACTGGTATAAAAGTGCCCTTGAAGTCTCTTTGCTCTTGCTCTTAGTGGAATCTGGCTCCTGGAACAGAAATAAATTATGGAAAAAATTGCATTAACATAGGATAGAGGAAGAGGCCTTGGAAATAAAGGGCATGTCCACGTCTAGATGGCTCAACTTGCTACAGAATTCCCATCATCTGTCCAGATATACAGGAATTGTGGTTATGGGTGCTGAATCCATCTGTGTTGAAACTTGCAATAGATTCCATTTTGTCAGGAGAATAATCAATGGAAATTCCATTCAGACATCCCAGTTTATTCATCTCTTGGCTTTTGTTGTTGATTTACCATGATGGGGGGAAAGGAATGATAAGTTTCCAGTTAAAGTGCCACGAAGCACAAACTGGTTGTTTGGTAACCCCCTACTGGTGGACAATAGTGTGTCACTTAAGCTATATACTTGTGATGGCCTGGGAGTTCCATCTGAAAAGTAAAAATATGCTGTCCACCATATTAGAGATCTGTGGAAGTACTTAAGTGACATTCTTCACAATTTCAAAAGAAGACTCTATGAAAGACTTTCTTCATGGTTCACTGAAAACTTTTGAACTGAACTTCCTTCACTGATCAGCCACCATAGCATTTGTTAACCTTAAAGGCATGGCACAAAGCCCTTGTTTTCCCTTATTTGAAAGGTGGTGGGGAAAATAATTTAAAATAAATATTAAACATTATTTCTTAATTGGGTCACTGTATTATGCATAATTTTTCACAGACAATTTAAATAATTTTAGTGATGTAAGTATATGTACTGTGCTACAGAGGATTCATGATTTAACTGTAATAATAAGATTTTTATTTGGGGTTTTTCCTCTGAAGACAGCTAAGAAAAATCTCAGAGCTTTCCAAAACCACTCTTTCCAAAGAAACCACAATGTTACAGAGCCCTTTCATCATCCAGCATACGGTACTGTAGAACACAAAAATATACACTGTACTACTTTAAATTAATTCATGTTTGCAGGAGACACAGTCTGTGTGAGTATGTGCAATTATGAAATGTAACTTTTTTTTCCTCTTGACTTTTTTAGCTGCCTCACCCTTTTTATTTGAACACATACATATGGTGTGTGAGAGTGAGCAAGCTCTCTGTAAATGTTTGGAAGGAGCATCTGTCAGACAATAAAACTTACAAGAAAACATGCTTCTCATTTAAAGTGTATTCACTAGAACTATTTCAGTGTTGGAATCAGTTCATTTGTATAGCTTGGAGGCATTAATAAGAGCAGAGAGCTGTAAAGGCACCAGAAAACTCGAACTGTTACTAAGAATCCAAGGTATTTTTTAAAAGCATTTCGTCTATTCGGCATCACAGTCTTCTGATAGGAACCTGAATCAGTTGACAGACAGGAAACCTCTGATAGTCCATCCAAAAGATTGCAAACAAGAAGATGGCATGATTTTGCAAACCTGGAAAGTCTAAAGATTACAATAATTGTTGGACCAAAGGGACCCTCTTCAGGCATAAATAGCAAGACTCCTACTGTCTTCTCTTGCAGACCAACTCAGCTGCCAGCAAAAGCAGGTGCTCTCCCCCTACCAGTGCTCCAGAGGAAATATTTAGTGAGTATTCACAGCTCTTTTTACAGATTAATATATTATTAGTGTTTTAGTTATATTTGTATAGTTTTCTCAAAGGACAAAAGCATTTAAAAATAAGTTTTTAAGGCTGTTATTTTAAACAATTGCTGGAGTTCAACAGTCTGATGCAATTACATATTAATTTGAAAACAAAATTTGCAAAACCTATGACAGCAACTTTTAAAAAATATGGGTTTTAACAACTATGTAGCTTAAACAATCTGAAGTAATTACAATGTATTTTTTAATGCACAAGTTATGACAGCAAAGTAATTTATATAAATATGAAATATATTTGACTTTAAATGTTATGCCATAAAACAGCTTTTGTAGAATACAAATTTAAAATAAATCATTTCTTTTGGCAAAGTAACCTGCAATTTAATCTTTAGAAGAATAAATATACCACTAATGTTTTCCACAGAAACAGTTGCTACTCTAATTAATTCAAGATGTGACTCTAATAAGATTGCAAAAGAAAATTAGAAACAGATTCTTCTCAGAGGTAGTACTATGGACAAGGTTAAGTTTTATTTTCATTAGAAACACTTGTACCAGGTAGAGTTACAAATTTGTAGTATATAGCATGGAAATATCAAATATGAAAGCATTATAATAATGTTTTTAGAAGCATAACAATTTTTAGTGTTTCAGATGTATGCTTTCTTTTTGGTTATAACTTATGGTATGTTACATTTTATTAGGTAACTGTTATTCGATTTGGAGTTTAGGGTGACTAATATGGCTAACATACTTTTTTTCTTTTTGTGTGGAAGGGAATGGAAAACCTGATGTTTGTCTACTGCTCCTGTAAAGTTATCTGGACCTTACTTATAACAATACTAGGTTATGCCAGCAGCCTGCCTGTGGGGGATGATTCTATTTGCACAGCAGAAGAACTTGCTAAGTACAGCATAATCTTCACAGGGAAATGGAGTCAGACTGCTTTCCCCAAACAGTATCCACTTTATAGGCCCCCAGCACAGTGGTCATCAATGCTAGGTAAGTGAAGTATGTACAGTTTTAAGAACAGAGATCTCTTGATCTTTTTTTTTTTTTCTTAATAGTCAATTTTAGGATAATTAACGAAAAAGGAAAAAAAATAGCCAAAGTTATTAAGTATGAAATGCAGAAATGGAAGTATCCGCAATGCTTTCAAAAATCTACAACTGTTTTCAATTGGCTTCTGTTTTCAATTGGCTGCAGCTGAAACAAACAGTGATAAGCCAAATGTTTTAGTGTTCACTCATTTTTATACACATTTTTTTTTAACCTCAGAAATAAATTGAAGAAATAGGGACAATCTAAACCAGACTTTTATGTCATGCCATGTATTCACTCAAATAGGTGTTACTCATAGTTCTGACTACAGCATGTGGAAAAAAAATGAATATGCCAGCAATGGTGTACGTGATTTTGCTGAAAAGGGTGAAGCATGGGTACTAATGAAAGAAATAGAAGAAGCTGGAGAGAAAATTCAGAGTGTACATGGAATCTTCTCTGCTCCTGCCATTTCCAGTGGTACAGGACAAACTTCCACTGAATTAGAAGTGCATTCAAGACATCCCTTAGTAAGTAAATGTACATATTTTAAAAGTTTATTTTATGTCACTAGCACCCAAAATTAAATATTTGAGTTCTCACTTGTAGGAACAATATAATGCAAAGAGTTACTACAAAGCATGTCACATTGCAGGGAGCACTGTATAGGTTCTATAAAGTAGAAGAGCATAACGACATTTCTTTCAAAGATTTTAAGTTAAAATTACTATAAGGAGGACTGAAACATTTCAAAACAAGTGATACAATCCTCATGGATCATTTTGTTTCATTAGGTTTCATTTGTTGTACGAATTGTTCCAAGCCCTGACTGGTTTGTGGGTATTGACAGCCTCAGTCTCTGTGAAGGAGACCACTGGATGGAAGAAGTATCAGTAGATCTATTTCCGTATGATGCTGGAACTGACAGTGGTTTCACATTTTCTTCCCCAAACTTTGCCACTATTCCACAGGACACAGTTACAGAGGTAGGTGTATATACATAGTTTAGCACTTTGTACCTATATATTTTGAGTCCTTTAAAAGATAATTATCTTATGACTACACTATAGGCTCTTGTGAAACTGATTTCAGTTACCTGAGAGTGCTGATGCTCTCTAAATATGGATTTATTACATAAGGTGATAACCCTACTGCTTTTGTTTATTTTCTATATCTTCCAAATTTATTAGATAAATATAGATGGTTCATGAAAATTTGGCTCTACATTTAAAGTATTTTCTGTAAAAGTTGACTATTTTTAGATGATTTTTAATAATTCTTTGAACACTAGGAAAATAAAAATATTCACAAAAGTCCTGGAATTAGTAAATATAGATCTGAACAGGAAAATTCTTAGTAGTGAATACAGATGTAGGGAGGATTTTTCAGTTAAAAGCATTGCTGAAACCTGAAACTGTTACCTTTGAGGGAAAAGACCTAAGGGAAAGCAGAGAACTTCATGCCTACTATGGTGACCCCACTTTCAGTCTCTTTTGCTCACTTGATACTCTATATGCCTCATACTTTGCTTTTGAAATTTAAGGGTGGTGGGGAACAGAGGACTATGTCTCAAATGTTTTGAATACTATAAGAATTCACTTAATCCTTTCTTTAATATCAGATTTTCTAGAGCCAAGGAACAGAGAAGCTGAAAGACAATATATTTGGCCTCCACTATTCATATGACGGTTGCTGTAGTATACATAATATTATTACTTAATACTCTTGTATTCTTCCTTGTAATAACAACCACTTCTTTCCATCAAACCATTCCATACATTATTGTGTTTTCAGTACCTCCCAGCACAGTACTCTATCCAAAGGTTGGTACAATTCATTGTGCCCAGTCTCATTATGCATAAAAATTCTGGGATTACTAGCAATAGTTGTGTGAACTGAGGTTCATAGAAACTGATTACATGCATTTTACTTGCCAAAAAGGTATTAGCATGATTGTGTAAACATGATTTTACAGTTATCTTCTTACTAATATGATGTAGTTTCTTTAAGGTTCCCCTTTTTATTTCACAGATCACTTGTTCCTCTCCAAGTCACCCAGCAAACTCATTTTATTATCCCAAACTCAAAATTTTGCCACCTATTGCTCAAGTGACAATGGTGAAAATAAAGAAAAACCAGCTGGGTCTTCCTGCACCTTATCTTAATCTTCCGGCTAAAAGCAATGAAATAATAGACACGGTCTCAGGTAAGTGAGTAGTACTTTGATACGCTCAATTCTGTTATTTCCATTCACTCAGAAAATATGCGGAAATCTGGCAGGTGATGTGGATGAAATAGGTGATTAGGCAGAATATTCTCCTATCTACATAGAAATAGCTTCCAGACTCACACATGGGAAATAAAACAAGTCAGTTGACATAAAAGAGAATACCAGAAAGAATAAGGAAGGGATTGCATATTTGAGCTATGGTTCAAAAATTCTGGTGATACAGTAAGGGCTACTCAAGCCTTAGTATCAGCAATAATCCATGAAGTTTATGAGAAATAAATAATACTTGTTCAGAATAGCGTTCTCAGATTCTTTGTAAGTTTGAAGTAAGTATTAATGATGATGGAGCAAAAGAACTATTGTGGGTCACTTTCTGGGTCAGAGGGCTTGATAGTTATGTGCAGTAAGAACTAATATAATTCAATTGATTTGGACATATTTGTGATAGAAACATACATCCTGACAACAAAAATAATGTTCTCTCTCATTTTTACTTTCTTAAATATATTATCTAATAACGTTACTTAGGTAGGAATACATGCAAACTACTCACTCAAGTCAGACTTAAGGGTAATTTTCAAATCTCAAATTAACAAATACATAATTAACATAATATTTGCTCTAAGGGAAAGATAGCAGTTGGACAGTGTCCACTGAGATTTTCTCTTTACACTTTTCTGGTGGATTTTTACAAAGTGTAAGAGGAAGGGCTAAGAATAAGAAGACTGACATCCTAAATACTATTTGAGAGACAGCAATAGGCTAAATCCTGAATGTACTCCTATAAGAGATCCTATGTTCCATGAACTTCTCCAGAATGTCTGAAGATTGTGTGCCTCTAGCTCTGTGCTGGTCACCTCAAAATCACCAGAATAAAGCTTATTCCCTACACAGCTAATAATGCACGATTTATAATTTATTTCTCTATCAACAAGACATATTCAGTCAGTGCAACATCTCATTTTCAGTCATATTCCTTTCCCACAAACATTTGAAAGGAACATTTGTCCCTCTTTAGGATATATATTTAAAACAATGCATTTAAAGTATGGTATTTAAAACAACATTTTTTTCATATATCCCCTCTTTATTGTATATTAACAGTAAATAAGTCCATTGAAAAACATATTCCAGAATCAAAAGGATAGATTTAATTACCAGAGATCAAACTGTGTCCCTCATTCACTCTAGAAACATGGGAATGAATCATCAAAACAGAAGTGGTGAGTTCCACTGTAATACCAGAAATTTATACCAGTGGTCACACACTTAATACAGCGTTTAAAGCTGGTTTTGTGCACACCTATTTTACCCACAAATGCTGTAATACACATTTGTGAGACAATTTCCTGTGACAAGCAATATCTTTATTTAACCTGCTAAGGAATGGAGATATTTTATAAAGATATTTTCTGTGGAAGTATACATTATGAAAAGTACTTGAGTTTCTGACTTCTTTTCTTGCACTAAATTAAAACTATAATGAAAACCCTTTTAGTATTAAAAAGCTTCTAGTGGCAGAATATCATTATTGGCAAGGGGAACTATAGTGTACATACCAAACAAGAGCAGGATGATTTAATGATAAAAGAATGGGACTTTATTTTTTAAGCAAATTAGAACAAAAGTTAGATGGGATTTGATATGAGCAGCTATAGAAACAGTATCTATCTGCAGTGAAATATAAATATACCCAAATAAACCAGAGAAAACCTTTCATCCTGATCTTTTTACTAATGAAAGGCAAATGAGTTATAAAATTGACAGTAAATGTTTTGTAACACAATCTCTTGAAAGGAATTCTTTTAAGCATAGTTTTCTTTGATATGAGTTCTATATTTTCAATTCAATAGATAATATGCTGAATTAGTGATATAATACTTCAGACAGTCTCTAGACTGAAGTAGTAATAATAATAATAATACCACCAGTGTCGATGAGTTTAGGAGCTGAAAACAGACATTTTTATTTATGAGGCAACATATGGATTTTATTAATATCACGTGTATTTTTTATAAGAAAGGGTACTATTTGATCACCAGTCCTTAATGCTTTGCCAACTATGTATTTGCCTTAAGCAGAAATTTATGTAAAGTTACCTTTTTATTGTGTCTATTGCAGAAACACCACTGGACTGTGAGGTTTCACAATGGTCTTCCTGGGGTCTTTGTAGAGGTATTTGCAGAAAAACAGGGACCAAGATCAGAACTCGTTTTGTACTTCTTCAGCCTGCCAATAATGGAATGCCTTGTCCAAATCTGGATGAAGAAACAGGATGTGAACCAGAGAACTGTGTCTGAAATAAAGAAAATATAATAATTTAGATAATTTAAAAGTAGGATTAGTTTAACAAAATCTAAACTACATGTCAGTCAATTTTCCTTATAATTCAGGTATGCTGCACTATTTTGCCGAAAAGGTATTAGACTGGTTTTAAAAGTTGTTGTTTAATATCAAGATTTTGGGGGGTTAAATTCCTAAGGTTTAGTATGACAACAGTACTTGATCATTTACAGACCAAAAAACCCCAAATAAATCCTTGCTATAAATATACTGTAAATTCTTGGAGTACCCTCTAGTGGCAGAAAAGAAGACATTTGAAAAGATTACACTGCACATATGTAAAAATTTCAGCCACAAAATCTAAACTAATAACGTTATTAGATACTGTAATTTGTTGATCTACAGCTATTTATACCTAGAAATTAATTTTTTCTCTAAATTATGTTTTAATAATTTATTGGCATTTTTGTCGTCTTTCTAAAGATGTTTAACATGCGTTTCTTCACAAACTACTCACATAAATCAGAGTGACCAGATATTTGCAGTGTGGTTAAGACAATAGTATAACTGAGTAAACTTGTCTTGAGACATGAATAGATGAAAATTCTTCTTTTTTTCTCAAAAGTGAGAAGAACATCTGTCATGAGGACACTCGGCCAACAAAATTACTAGAAAAAAATCAGAAGTGTGGATACAAGTAGAATACTTCTGAATTTAATTAAAAGTATTTGCTGAGATTTAAAACATGACTGGTAGTTAGCTGGTGTGTGTCCCTCATGAGACAACTATCTCGAAGTTAACACTTGATCATAACATAAATTATATCATTGTCTTTATATATGCAGTAAATGTGTCTGTTTCTTTAAATGTCCTTGCTGCTATTTGTGTCATCCTGACCATTTTATAGAGAAAATTTACTAATGTTTTAATATAGGCATATATTGAATATATATTTAAATATTCTCTGAGGATGGGAATAATTTCAATCTAAATTTGAAGTATACACAGATATAACAAAACACAGTATATCAGAAACTGGTCCTGACTGCAAGTTTTAACGGTCAAATAACCATTATAAAGCAAAAGTAACATATGGCTTATAAAGTGCAGTGGCTACTAACTAGGAAAAGAATATTGGAACAACACTGTTCAACAGAATATGTTTAGAGTCTGCCTACAGAATTTTTATAGTGCACTGCAATTTTATAAATATACAGCATAGATATTGAACAGGAGAGTTGATCTGAATATAATAGGTTCTTTCTGGAATATGCCAAATATCAGAAAAATTATTATGTACTTAAAGGAGCACACTGCATTCTCTGTAGGGCTGAAACATTTAAAAAGTTCTCTATATTTTTTTCCAGGAGATAAATCTTGCAAAGACCCAAAGAAATGTGAAACTTTATGACTAGACTAAGTTGGTCCTGCAAATGCTGATAAATGCAGTTGTTAGATCTAAGTACAGGAATTTCTACATCTTATACAGATTCCCACTGTTGCTTGTTTTTTAAAATTGTTTCACTTTTTTTATTATTTTTTTTTCCCCCAGGTTCCCCTGTTTCCATTCTATAATTGAAATTATTACACTATAATTTTCATATTTTGTGTTTAGTTAATTTCTCCACCTTTCCAATTTTTTTCTTTCTTATTTTTATATTAATTTTGACCCATTCTATGTTTTATTTTCTTTTAAACTTATTTGCTATATAATTACACAGTTATCATCATCTCAGAAAACATAAGCATATATTGAATATTATATTTAAATATTCTCTGAGGATGGGAATAATTTCAAATTGATTAACCCATAAGTGATAAATTAAACTCAATAAAGGCCTTAGACAGAAATCAGGTGCAAGTCTAAATTATGACTTAGGGAAAACAAAACCACAAGCCACAAGATATCCTTGGAGAAAACTTCCTGGAGTTCTCTAAACACTAGTATTGTTTCTTCGCATGTCCAGATCGGCTAAAGGGCTAGGTCCATCTATAATTGTATACATGACCCGGATCTAGGATTTCCGTCCTACAAGATATGATTTGATAGTGGAGCAGTTCCAGTGTTTACTCAGACTCCTGAAAGCAAAAGTTTCCCAAAGGACAGTGTGGGAGAAGGGATTGAGAGGAGGGGGTGGAGTAAAAATGGAAGTGAATATGTAAAAGGCCAACACACTTCAGGAAACTCCAGTTAGTGATAAATAACTTAGCTATTTTAAGTTTGCATAGATTAATATTCACTGGAGGTTCCTTCAGGCAGAAGTTTCCTAACCAGTCAGTTACATAGATCAGGGTTTTTTTGTAAGCAGTGACTTCAGGAGACTCTGGTAAATACGCCATTCTTGAAGGATGCCCTTGTGGCTGCATAATATTTGGCTGTGCATGCAGTTCCAGGTATTTACTTTGCAAACACCAGGAATGGAGACATTTCTTGGCAAGACTGTGGATACAATGAGTTCTAGTGAAGCACATTCTAATGATGGAGTACACTTCTCATCTCTTTATTAAACTGATTAGTGAGGAACCTGTTCCCTATGTGGATATGGCTAGGCCTTTGTAGATTTTAATTTCAACAAAGGATTGGAATTTTCCTAAAAATTTTAGGACAGTGAAGAAACACAGAGAAGCTCTCCCTTCCTTTTCCCTTACATCCAGTGTTACAGATGGCTTGCAGCCAAGGTACTGTGGTCCTAAATACATGAGATTTAGGGAAGGAAATAGGTAAATTAATTTCTGGGTTAAAGTAATCTCAGAAAACACTTTGGGAGGAAACTTGAAATGGTTTCATAAAGATGATTTTTTTTTAGTAAGAATGTTTTGTAGGAAGAATCAGCTTTAATGCCTTGGCAGATATTCTTGCAGAATGGAAGACATGGTTAAAGGTAAACGTAGCAATGAAAAAGTCACCACAGACTTGAACTGTGGTCCTACATAAATCATGAACACCAAATTCAATTCCTATAGTGGAACAGGGTACCTCAATACTAAGAACAACTTGTTCAGTACCTTAAGGAATTTCAGGACAGTGAGTGGTGAACACATGAAAGCTCTTTGTCTCCTGGTAGGCAGGAATGCCAGATGAAGTTGTATATGAGTTCATGCTTTTCTATGGACTGTGGCTTCTCTGCAGACATCCAGTACAGAACCTTAGTGGTTAATGACTAGACAAAAAACAGGGTACTTTTGTAGATAAGCCAAGACACAGGAAGGGCCGATGTGTTTTATGAACTGACCTGAACTGAAAAGCTCTGCCTGGTACCATGGCATAAATGTCGGCTGTGTGAGCCTTAGGTGGACTAAAGGAGAGGGCAGACATTTTGTACTACCAAATACTCCAGAATTACTGGGATGGATGCCGATGGTGTGTGTGTGAAAAAAACTTACTAATTGCAGTTTGAGGCCCTGTTCCATATGTCTGACTAAATATGCTTTCCCACAACTGAGAAGCTGTATCAGAGGGCCAACTGTGTAAGTGGGCCAACTCTAACTATCCAAATCTCATCTACCAAGCCTGATATGAAATATTACAGGCAGTTGTCAAAATGGCACAGAATCTGCTGTCAAAGATCATTTTGGGGGAGGACAGTCTTGGATTAATTGAAAAATAGTTCTAAAACCCCAGCCATGCTAAGTTAAGCATGGTCATGGAAACTAATGTGTGTCTAACTTCTAGAAGAGGAAGGAAAGTGTATGGCAGCCTTTCTGATCCCTGTATGAGCACTGACCTCAGCAGGACATAACTGGAGTGTGAACAAAGGATCTGAGACTAACTGAAGGTATTGAAGGCAAAAAAAGTCCATTTCATGATAGTCCCAGGTATTTGAAGTACATTGAGAATATCTGATCTGTCATGAATGATCCAACATAATAAAGTAACTAAGATTATTCCATGACAATATTTAACGTGCTCAGAAAATAAATATAACACTTGATACAGCAATTCTGAAGTCAGCTGAATCCTGTTTAATAGAATGTAGTATGCAGAAGTTGTGTCCATGATAATTTACAGGTAGTGTGAATGCCTGAGACAAAATAGCTCTTAATATGCTACATGACAACCCGATCACCTGGAGGCTGACTTATTTTTGTTTGAAGTCCAGCAGCCCTACTATATTAGCATTTGTTAGCCATAAGTACAGAAGTAATGTGTCTGTCCCAACTGGTCTGGGCAGAGTGAAGGATAGAGTGGTGTCCCCTTGTAAATCTTGTGTTGTAACACTGGAACACAGAATTTTGGAAACCTCAACTAGTCAATAAAAAGCTAAAAGGATGATTGCTTAAGTAGCTCACAATCTGCAGACAAACCTAATACTTCTTGCAGGTATAGTATGGCATGAGAAATTATGCAGGTGCATGTCAGGCAAGATCTCCCTGTGGTGGAGGGGTAAGAGTCCAATTATATGATGAGATTCTGTAGACTCTGAAATTATTTCTGATGGATAAATGCTACAGTAGTAACAGAGCTCTAATATCACCCTTGAGACTCCTAAGGATTCAATGGCCATGGGATGCAATTTGTATCACTCTATAGTTAACCATATGAAGTCAAAAAATAAGTAATATTCAAGGAATCAAGTCTTCTCATATGACAACCTCTTTATCAGTATAGGAATGTTGTACTTTGATGGGCTGAACTAATACTTGTGCTAGAGTGTGAAGACACTTCATACTGTGAACGGATTGAACCAATGATGGTTGTAAGCCTGTGCCAGGTTAGACAAAGACATTTTTATACTGAGGCAACTTCATAGATAGCAAGTGCAGGGAGGGGCAATAAACATGAATCAGTCCTTCTTTTACATATGTGAAATAATCCAGTTAAGAGTTACCATCCAAAATTTTAGGGTTTTAGGTTACAGATATTGAAGATGAGCTGCTGTCCACCCTTCTTCCTTGACACTAGGAAAATACATGTTCTTGTGCTATGATGGAGCCAGTTCCGTGGCTATGAGCATTAGCAGAATGCATCACCTGACAAAGCAAGCAGATTCTCAGAAGGGCTGCTCAGAAATTGATAGGAAGACCAAAACAACTTTATTTACTTAGTACAGGTGTAACTAAATAACAGTAAATGCAAATGGGACATTTTATGAGGTAATTGAAAGAAAAATTCAGAGGACATGGTGAACAATATGAGAAAAGGGCTAGTCATGGTCCTTTGGTGTGTGCATAGTGCTGAGGATGCAATTAATGCAACTAGGCATCTCACAGCTATATAAAAACAAAAACATAAAATAAAATCCAACTTCCACCTTTTCAAGCAAAATAAATGCTGGCAAAATTCCAGCAAGGAAATGGTGTTTTCCTTGTCTAGAGCACTGCATATCACATATATGGCATGTGTGGGTGCAGCTTATATCCCATACCCTGAAGTCAAGATGATAGAACTCTGGACTGAGAGGTTCATCAAAGACACATTCAAGGAAATCACTGGACAATTTCCTCTGAAAATGCCAGGTGCTACTGAGGAACATGGCAGGGTTGGAGAGAGTCAGTGATCAAATTACAGAGCCTTCAACAGGAGTGTAGCGAGCTTGTGAAGGAGAAAATGAGCTCAAAGTTGGGTCCTCCCTACTGGTGAAAGGACAAGGAACACTAGAGTGGTAAATGAGTTCATCAACATATATGTTGATTTATATTAGTACAAAGGGTAAAAATAAAAACCTCAATCATTGTTTGATTTACACTATAATGTTCTTTAAAGAATTTATTAGGCAGTATCTAAGAAAAAGTTATTCTTTTGTAGTAAAATCTTATTCAGAATGTGTGGATTTTGTGGGTTTTTTTGGGTTTTTTGTTTGGTTTTTTTTTGTTTGTTTGTTTGTTTTGTTGTTGTTTTTTTTTCCCCCTGCAGTATCATATAGTGTTTTAGACACTTTTATTGTTCAAGTTCTTTTGACTTTCTTCTTCATAATTCTTTCAGTCCACAGTCTCTGTGGGTTTTGTACAGGTATATACAGATGTCCAATGATTTATGTTGGAAATGACAAGATTTCTTAATAAAAGAGTGAAGCTCTGGAATAATGATCCAGAAAAAATGGAAAATATAAATTAACAAATTCATTTAAGCTGAAAATTGAGCAGTTTATGGAAAGAGATAGCCATGTGGTTGCTTAAAGTAAGTAATCTAGGGAATTGATCTCAAGTACCTGAGAGATTTTTTCCAGTTTCATGTTCTTCTATGTGTATAAAATAAAATTTTAATCTCGATGCTGAGAAAGAAGAAAGATTTTACAAGTTATCTTTTTTATGTTATCTCATTCTGCAGAACATACTGTAGTTATTTATAAATGTGTAACCACCAGCTGCTTTTTCTCACAGGTTTTTTTTCCTCTCTCAAAAATACAGTGATAAGCAGCAAACAAGGAACGACCACAGGACTACATACATTTGTAAACAGTTATCTTCAAAAGCCGTACAACTGGGATACGTAAAAAACCATGAAAATCCAATTAATAGGATTTCTCATGAACTTTTGGATTTCTTTTTCACTTGCTTTGTATTTTCACAGTGGAGAAAGAGAAGAGAAATGTATAATTGAAGATGTTCCCAGAGACACGTTGGTAATTGGTAGGTACCTCTCAATGCTATATGATGCAATAGTAAAGATGGCTTCTAGCAGAAATAATAATAAAGATGGCTTGTAGCAGAAAAATCTGATTAATGAAATATGGTAAAACCATGGTGATAAGAAAGAGGGCATAGTGAAAATAAGTCTCTGCAGTAGGGTCTAGTCAGAATGTCCTCACACATTGTGTGTATCCATCACACAAAGAAATGCAGGTTTCCAGAGTCCTTGACTGACTAAATAAAGAAAAAGAATATCTTCTAATTCTACAGCAGTGGAATTGCTGCTTCAATATATGCTTCTGGATATTCTCACTGATTTACTCATTCTTACCAGAATTTCTGTAACATGTTTTTTCCCATATAAATGGGACAGTTACTTTTTTGATTAATACTGGTCTGGAAAGAAGAAATTCAAGATGTACTAAAGTTCTGCTTCACCTGGGATATCACAAGAACGTTAAATTCATCTGCAAGACTGTAAATGTAAATGGAGGACAGAAAGGAGATAGCAAAAAATAATAAATAATAATATTTTTAATAAATAATGTGATAAATATGAAAGACAATCCTAAAAATGTAATTTGAATACAGCACAATTATGCTTTTGGAGGTCTCAGCATGCTTTCTGTATGCTAATCTTGCCAGAGCATTAGGAGTAATCAGAAAGTACTACTACTTGTTAATCAACCATTTTTTGTAGCATTCTAGAACATTTTTTAGTGTATAAAGAATTTATTGCATTTCATGGTTATAAAGTGCCCCCCGAGCAATTTTAATCATAAGCACATGAAATACATATATTGTTTTACTGCTTATCATTTATCTTTACATTTTTGCTCCAAAAGCAATAAAGATGTTTAATATTAAGCTATGTTTTATTTAACAGATTTTTATCTATGTTTTTATTCAGGGAATTACAAAGTACAACGCTGGGATATACATAAACAAGACTTTCTTGAATCTGCTCCTGGTTTGGGAATGTTTGTGACTGTCACAACTCCTTCTGCTGAGGTAAATATGCTTTACAAAAGTTTTTATAGGATTTATTAGTTGACTTTTGGCACTAGCAGGCAGCACTATCTGAAAATAATTGACTCTTTTTGGGAAAAAGTATATCTACAGTCTACTAGCTAGTTCATTATTTTGATGCTGAAAAGTATAAGCACCTGTGACTTCTATCAAAGTAAATAGAAATTACAATGTTTGAAAATGATGTATGTGGACAATTTTTGCATTACTACTGGATTTGAGAAACTGTCAGTAAGAATAGTAAATGACAACTGAGAAAACAGGTTAGATTTTTTAAAAATGAAAATTCATTAATGAAGTAAAATGGTACAGAATGTACTTGAGCAGCAGAAAGGAAGATGGATGATAAATTAAACTGCAAAAGTCAAAATTACCATGAGGCTGCATACAGTCATCATGCATAGCAACTGCCTCAGGAAAGGTCCTGAGCTTTTTCAGCAACAGACAATTTATTTCTGTGCCTAGACAAGGGCTTAATTTTTAGACTTTAAATGCTTTAGAGAGCATTGACTTTTGCACATTGCAGAAATCTATAACATCGTAATGTTCATTGTGAGCTAAAATTGTTTATTCTTCTCTAAATCTATTCTGAAATCTAGACAAATTTAATGATGTCAGGAGGTTAATTGATTACTTTTTACATCCAATTCACAGTACTGCTTTTTGATAGTTTTATTAATATTTATAACGTACATATACCAAATACATAATATCTCAATTACAGGTACTATTGTCAAAACTGTATGGGCCACAGGGAACATTTTCTTTTACATCCTATCTATCTGGGGAGCATATTATCTGTTTACAGTCTAACTCCACAAGATTTGTGGCATTTTCAGGAAGTAAACTGGTAGGTGTATTTCTTAAATATTCTTTGTTGTAATAGTATTAATTGTTTACAAACTGCAGAAATTACAAATTGGGTTAGAAGTTAGTCTAACTTCTAGCAGATAATTCAACATTTTCTAGTGATTAAAGAAGACAAACCTAGAATTTTGAAGATGAGATAAAAAGACTGTTCTGATATTTAAGAAGATAAGATTAAAGAGGCAAGACTAATAACTACAGAGTGATTCAATGTTTGTACAGTGCTTTGAACGTGAAAGATTCTGATCAATAAGAACAACTGTTTGTTTCAAAAAGATAGATATGTAAGATTGACTAACACAAGCAGTTATCATAAAGACATTCCATGTCTTCAGTAGGTTAAATTGAATTCAGAAGGAAAATTTAATATTTTAATTTTTGAAAGATATTGAAATAAATATTAGCATACTTGATAATGTCTACTAAAGCTGGCCTTAATGCGAATTTTGAAAAAAAAATGAAGAAGCCGTCAGAGGTGATATCATGGTTCTAACCCATTTCAGCAGATAATTTCATAAACATTGAAAATTTTATCTATATGCATCCTCTTAAAAGATAGTTGAACAGGTGAGAATTACTCACTTGAATTGTTGTTGGTTGTTTTGTTTTGTTTTGTTTTGTTTTTCCCCAGTTGACTGCAAAAGAGATAACTAGCTAGATATAAACATTTAGTAAATGTGTTGTGTGGTAGGCCAAATTTCATCTTAGATGTATGATTTTGGAATATGTAGGTGACACAGAAGCAAGAAGAGTTAACAATACTGAAATGGGACTATTACACTGGAAAAAGTAGGTGTTTTTATGGACTGATTTATGGAAATGAGTGGAAATACACATTGCAAAAGCACTTAGGATATAACAATAAAAAAATCAGTGGAGCTCATTAACTAGAGAGGTTATGGGGGATGAAGTATTGGTTGGTCATAGTTAACTACATACCATGAACGTGATTCTGAGGATAGATCAGAAGATTTTTATCTGGTATAGATGGAGCTGTATTAATATAATTTTCCATGATGCATGCACCATCTACAGTTCTGGTTATGCTATTTAATAGCACAAATATGAAACAGGGTGGTTTGTCTGTCGTAGGAACCCAGACGTAAAAAGAGAAAATATTGTTCTTTGTATCTTCAGGAATAAAGATCACAAAAGGAAAAACATTCTTTAGCTAAGTTAAATCTTTAAGTGGTCTTCAAGAACCAAATGCATGGGTGGCTATCTGAACTGCTTCAAAACAAAGTTAACTAAATTAATGGACAAAGGTTACTATAAGGTTCTGAGATAGATTTCCAGATATTCAGTTAACTAACTCCAAGAGAGCTGAAAGAAGATGTGTTTTTCATTTATGGATGATGTCTGAGTAGACCAAACTTCCGTCATTGCAATATCAAGCTCTTGGATTTCTGCAGATTATCTGACTTCCAGTTGAACTGTCTCATATTAGTTTTAGGAAAGTTTTTAATTCATGCTAAACCAAGTTGCAAGTTGCATTCTTCTCTTTTCTTTCTATGGGTCTATTGCTTTGCAGGTTTGGGGCATTTTTGCTATAGATCATACAATAGTTTATAGGACATTAGGAGGTATATCATACTAGACAAACCATGTGTGGAGAAAGAAAAAAGATACCTTACAAACGGTTCTGCTTTACACCTGATAAACTGCAAAAAATGATTCAGCTGGTCTCCTTCCAGTCTTAATTCCTGTTAGCTGAGAAAACCCAGAAGTGCATCTATAAAAAGCTTCCTGCAGTACTACTGTAGAATGTGATTTCTGCAATATTAGGATGGAATGTGAAATACAATGAGCAGTCCTAATGGTGCTTATTCTTTTAAGTAGTTTGGACAAAGAAAGTATTTTCATGGTGGCTGAATCAATGCTATCATAAAATAATGACCTAACAGTAGTGAAGATTTTAAATTTGTATAATTAATTGTAATGAGCTTAAAGGGAAATATCCACTCCCCCATGCAGTTAGAAATAAAACCCTCCTTCAAGTGTATAGCCGTTGTCTTCCCTTCTCTACACGTGCAGGAAGTTACACTGTCTTTGAAATATATCAACTAGTTCCCTAAAAACATAAATTTGGCTGCAAAAAAGTAATTGACTGTAATGTGAAAGTGACTGCAAACCTAAAAAGGGTTAAGCCTGTACTAATGGGACACATTTAGCACATTATATACTTTGTGAACAAGGGAAAGCTCTGTTTGCTTATCCACTTCAGGATACAGTGTGTCTGCTTTTGTTTTGATTTGTAAAGATACTCACTTCATGGATAAGAACAAACTTTCGTTTTTAGCAACATGAAAAAAGTGTTTGTTCACTACTGCACAGAAGAGGGATTCCTGTCTAGTTACCTGGATAGCAGCATGAAACATACAGATGCCAAAAGGTAATAATTATGCTTTTCCTTTTTTTTCTGTAGGAGCGTGAAGAAAAATTTCGAAAGATGAGTGAAGAAACCAACAGCAATATTTTGTGGTGGGCTATTGTACAAACACTAATACTCATATCCATTGGAGTCTGGCAAATCAAATCTCTCAGAGATTTCTTTATATCTAAAAAGCTTGTTTAAGCCTTATAAAATAAGTGCACAAAGATTGCACACCGTGTAGCCACCTAACATCCAAAGAAACTTTACACCTATGAGAGAACTGGTTGTATATAAATCTCAAGCTTCTCTTATCTTCTACTCTGATTCTTACCGCAAGTCTGGTTTCTCTACCTGTATCACAACCTCTGGCATTCCTTTACATTTTACTCCCTGAACCCCATCTTCAATGAGGCTTTTTTCCTCTACAGATGTAAAGCTAAATCTAGAAGAAGGACCCAGTGACTAAGGCAAGGATTTAAGTTCAACTCAGGACTGTTAAATCTAAAGTAGAAAACAAAAAAAAAAAAAAAAAGCTTCCTATTATTTTATCTACTTGCTTAGTGATCTTGTTTGGTACTACCATGAACAGTTTGGTGTTTCAGACTGACTAGGATTCAGATAGTAGGCAGATAAACAACTATATCCCCTGGGGTGTTTAATCTGGTGAGAGTCTTGAACTCAGCCTATAACACCTAGCTTTTCCTCAAATATAATTGCCACTATTTTCCTTTAAAATATTCAAAGCCTTAAGTGAATGTGAAGCTCACCCTTAAGAATATGATCAGTGGTTGCAGAATTACCATGGAAGAGAGAGACCCAGACAAATGATTTGGAATTGTACTTACTTTTTATTTCCAGATAAGCCATAAACATTAGGCTATAGAGTTGAGATCAGACATCTCCCACAGTTGTTTATGTAAATTATAGTCTTTATGAAGTATGCCAAAGTAAACCAAATCACAGGTTTCTTGGTAAACACTGAATTTGTGCCTATATATAATTTTAAATTATTCTTACACTAAATGTTTCAGTCTGTTTCTGTGTTGGAGAATTATTTTTATTTTAATTATTCAACAATTCTAACTTCACTGTCTAAGGAATTTACCAGTTTTTGACTTAATCATGCATTTTGATTTCACTTATTGCAGCTTGGTTGAATATCTTCATGCCTTAATTTAGCTAGTTTATGTACAACTAACAGAGTTGCTACAGTATCATGCAATTATAAGTCAAAAGTAGTGGCTAAAAATTCAGATAACTGGCTTGACAAAGCAGCAGTAGTGTAAGGAGCTGGAGGTGGTTTTAACATGACCCATCTCAGCACTAGGTTAACGTGTGAAAACACTTGAAAAAGTCTCTAGAGATCACAGTGATAGAAGAATATTGTGGCTTGGCTTCCTATTCATCTTTCAGACCCTTCACGACTCTAAAAGGTAGTGAAAGCTGAAATATCTGTAGACCAATTATTGTTTTAAAGGCACTGTCTGCTTTCTTTTTTCTATCTTCTTACCTTTTGTTTTCATTAGCAAGGAAACGCCATTGCCCTTTAAGTTCACTTACGTTTCCAGTAAGGGAATGAAAATACAGCTGTGAGTATTTGAGAATCCATAAAGTTGATACAAAATAGAAATAAAAAGCAATACTCTGTGGACCAAATCAATGAAAATAAAATCTCGTAAAGCTACTCACTGTGTCCTATATTTAAAATTTCTGAGACTTTAGAGTGGTCACTTGAAATGTCCAGTAAATAAGTGTGATTAAATTCACTTTTATAGAGCACTCACTCACATGTCCTGTAATAACATCGTTGGTGGTGTGAAAGAAGAAATTATATGTTACAACCATATAGTATATGAAGTCCAAGAAGGAAGTTTAATAAAGGGTTGCTTCAAGGTTGTGGTTCAGACTTTAGCTGATATTTAGTGTAAGGCTCCTAGCTACATCCCAACGACAAACTTAACTCGTATCACAATATACTCAGGCTTTTAAACCAAAAGGACAGGCACCATGTCAGAATTTATAAAGGAGCTGATTATGTTCCTCTGTATTAATTAGGTCTATACTCAAAACAGCACTGAGACTTGCAGCCTTGATTATAGCTTGACAGTGCTTCATTCTTTATCTATAATAATAGTTAAATATCTTTGATGAAATGTTTTCAGTCTCCTTCAAGATTTTTAATTAAATCTATAAAGCAGAAGCTGAATCATAGCTCTTTGGGAAGCACTTTGAGGGCAGTAGTCTTTATGAAACCAAAAGCTGGAGGTTCCTTCTGTGCAGTCTGTGGCTCTGTCATACCCAGAGCTACAGCCTGCACTGAGAAATCTGTAAGGGAATTTTCCCCCCAGATTTTCATCAAGGGAAATTAGCAAACTGTGGTGTTTTTTCAGCCTAAGAAATGAAAATCAAAACCCTTTGTTTTGCTTCTTTCCCTCACCAAAAGAAGCAACAACAAATCTGTGACAGTAAATGAATAACCTCCCGGATCACTGCATTTAAAAGTGAAAACCCACTATTTCCCACACCCCTGCTGCCCCGCCGCCTCTGTGAGGAGGACAGGTGTCACAGGGCTCATGGTGCGGCACCTACCCAGAGCCCTGGTGCTCGATCCAGTTCAGCTGCCCGCGTTTAGGGAAGGGAGGGGGAAAAACCTCTCAGGATCCCGTGCGTGGACGCCTCTCCAGTTTGGTAGTGAGAGGCCTGAAAACCCCCTTTTTTGGGGGGTGTGAGGGTCAAACTCGGCCGCCCTCAGGCTGCCACCCCTCGCCTCAGGGCCCGGCGGCGCCTCAGACTGGAGGAAGGTGGTGGCGGGAGGCCCGCAGGCCTCACCCCCGCAGGTGGTGCTCCCTGCCGGGCCCGCCTGCCTCTCCACCCCATGGCCGTACGGGTCTTTTGCAATGTCTGCTTCTGTGAGCCCCGCAAGCCCACCCCACGGTTCAGCCTCACAAGCTGCGGGCACGTTATCTGTGAGATCTGCCTCCAGAAAGGTAATGGCTGCTGCAGGCACGGCGGGGCTCGGCCCCCTCCGCCAGCGGGTCAGGCAGGGCTGGTGTGCACATATTTACCTTAACCGTTAGCATTTCTGACTCGCTGTGCAAAAAAGAAAGGTCTGAGTATTTCTTCTTGTCAATCAAATGTTACCGATAAACCTTTTCAACTCTTTGTACACCAGTGTCTGCCTCTAGATGAATCTGTCTGGAGCAACGTGGCTTTCGGAGCAAGCCTTTAGACACAGAAAACTGGAGGCTTTAATAAAACTTGAGTCTGAATGCTTATGATCCACGATTTCATTGTGGGGAAAAAAAAAAAAAAAAAAAAAAAGGCATTCAGTTCTGAACAATTTTCAAAAGGGCATGCTTTTTTATTAGTGAAAGAGCAGTTTGCAAAACATAGGATTTGTTCAGGGTTTTGCTAGTGTTCTTAAGACATTTTAAATCTCAGTATTGTCACCGGAACGCTAGAAAATTTCTAGTCGCATTAGGAGGATTGGAGGTGATGTTTTAAAGCTCTTGTGTGTTGTATGCAATCCCTGAGTCATATTCTGGGACTCCTGTGATGTGCTTAAATGAAGATCTGTGGAAAAGATGTTAAATAAGGAAGTTGCATTTCAATAGAAAAAAAAATCCAGACAAACATCAATGTTTTTCTCTTTGAGGTAGTGCTAAATGCCCTGTGTTTTGTAAGGGCACACAGAATAAGTCATCAATCTGTATTTTGGAATTAAAAAACTTTTGACTAAAAGTTTTCACAGGGTTGCTGTTGAGGAGAGAGAGTCATAAAATGCAGCCACTAAATACAGCTTGGCAGGCCCTTAAAACCTGAACAGCAGCTTTCCTTTCTGCTCTTAATATTGATTGGCAAAAAAACCCCATAGATATTAGATATATATTTTTGCTGTGAATTCAATAATAATGATAATAACAGGTTTTAAATGTATTTACTCTTTAAAGATATTTATGAACATTGATTCTTAGAATCCTTAGAAAGGAAGCAGCTAGTAAAATGATCAATCATAAATATTGTAGTAATATGAATTTACTAGAAATAATACAGAATTTATTAGAGATATTTGCTAATATGCTTGCAAATAAAAATATATTTTTAAAAAAGATAAAGTTTTAAGAAGTGATTTGATGACTTTTTCACTGGAAAAATTCACAAGGTAAAATTATTAATTCTTTGGAGTTAAGGTTTCATATATTTTATCAAGAGACCAAAGCTGGGCTCCAGTCTAAAAAGTCATATATCTGGTTGACTCTAACTCATTAGTGCACTTAAGCATACATTTAATTAAACCCGGCAAGTAGTCCTATTTAAATCATCGGAACTAAAAGTCACCTGCATTCAGTGACACTAATGATATTCATAGAATCATTTACATGAATGCTTATTTGCAGAAGTAAGATCTGATGACATTCACACACATTTTCCTTGTGTAACTGTGTGTAATGGTTATAGAATTAAATTCTTTATTCATGTTTATTTGCATTTCTTGTCTAACATTCAGATTCCTTCCACAAACTCCAAACAAAGGTTTAGACATCAAATTCTATTAAAAATTTATTCAATATCTATTCAGTTTGATGTATATTTTAAATATGTCTTTACTTTACAGGCAAAAAAGATGAATGTTTGATCTGTAGAACTTCTTGTCGTACATTAGTCCTTTCAAAACAGGTAAATGAAGCTTTGGTATTGTATTACATTAATCTGTAGTTTGCTTAACAGCTAAATTATTTGCATTACAAAAATACTTCCTTTTTGTTTGCCAACTCTGACACGAATATTTACTTATGTACTATTCAGCTCTTAGTTTTATGTATTTCTTCAAATAAAAGCCTACAGAGACTTTTTCAGTTTTCAGATTCTGCTAGACTCTAAATCACTCCTTTGTCAAGAAACATGACTGACTACTGTGTAACATCAGTCACTACTTTCAAAATTTGGAAATATGTTTATTGACTTTGGCATTTGCACATCAGAGAAAATGAACTGTAATGAATTATTTCATGTAATGGACTGAATTGAAAATCTGCATGGTGGTGCATCAATGTTTTCAAGTTTATTGGGTGGTTTTGTCCCTGTTTTATCTTAAGCTTAACTATTTTCTTCATAGTCATGTTATTAAGAGAGGATCTGAAATATTGTTGTGAATTCATGTTATTTAATACAGAATGAATAGCTTCTAATTCTCTTTCTTGAGAAGTCATTGGAAAGATTTAATTTTTCTGTTTCTCCCAGGAACTATTTTCTCCTTAGTTGCTTTCATAATGGGTCGTGAAAACATTTATATTTTCCTAGACTGATGCCTACCTAAGAGACAAGCCTGCCTCACAATGATAGAAGGAAAATACTAAGAGCACTCAATGCAGCTAACTCAAAAATTTCTCCAAGGCCGTAAGGCAATCAGGTATATGAAATAGAGGACAATTTGGGACTAACCCTGAAGAGGTGACCTTGAAGAAGGGCATATTTCTTTAGATATGTTTAAAATTGAGCTGATAGATATCTAAACACAGAAATCTCTACCTCTACAGACTGTTTGTAACAAAGTAAAAGACTGTTACGCTCTATTTCATGTTTGCAAACACAGAATTTGCAGAACTGAAACAGATTGAAGAAAAAAATGCTACTGAGAATAAAACATTAGAACAAAACAACAGAATGCAAACATAATACAAAGGAACAATGCACACAGTAATCAAATTTAAAAACAAACAAAAAGGCCTTCATAAAACTTTTAAAGGAGGTGTTTCAATAAACTTTTATCAGCCTATCCTGGCTGCAAGTTTTGTTACTAATTTCAGTCACAGTATAATTTAGGTTGTCAGGGACCTCTGGAGGTCATCTTGTCCAACACCTTACTCAAAACAACGTTAATTTTGAAGTTAGATCAGTCTTAAATTGCAGCATTTCAACAGAACTTGATGATTTAATTCAAAAATACTGGAGGAATTAAAAAAAATGCAATGATTGTGATACTAACAAAAATATTAGATGTTTCATTAGAACCTGCCACTGCTTTGGAGGACTGGAAGGAAGCAAATTACCATATTCTTTAAAAAAGACATTCATGATGATTGCTCAGGCTTGATTAAGAACAGATAAAATGATTGGAATGATAATTAAACATGCATATAAAAAAGTCATGGCTCTATAATTCAGGAACCCAAATGGAAATATACCTGGTAACCTTTAAGAGCTTGATGCTATGGAAGAATTCCCAATGAGTAGGAGGTCCGGTAAATGTGTTAAAACTCCTCATTAAATTGTATATTGGGGCAATCAACGTTACGCATTAAATATTCTCATCTTTACAGTAATGCATGCTTGTCACCTTTATATCTTCCTTCTATGTCTTATGATCCCCACTTGCTTTTTCCCAGAGGATGGTTAAGTGTTATGATAAATCAGAATGTCGCTGTTCATTATTTCAGAATATCATATTAACATCTGCTACTCCTCCATGCAACAGATAAAATATAAACAGTATTCTACGAACCTTTATTTTAAAGAGTTTTTAAATCACCAGTGAAGCTGTTTTGTTTTTACTTTTTTCAGATCTGATAGATACTTAAACCAAGGTCATTGCTTTGTTAGCACCCAAAAGAGATTTCTAGAGCTTACCTCCTATGAATACATTTTAAAGATGCCAAATGTATTTTTATGAATACATTATTTTTTTCTAGATGAAATTTAATTGTCTTTATTTTCTTTGAATACCATAGATAGGTTAGACTGTGCTGTCTGTCGGTGTGCTTTTCTCTTTCTCAGTCCGTGAGCTCACCCTGTGGAAATTTTTGAATGCTTTGGGTAATGTCAACCAAATTCAAAAGAGCAGAGGAAGTCTCCAATACAGTTAATTTCCTCCTGTGAGTTCTATAAAAACTAGTAGCTGGGGAAAGCAAAGAAAAACAGTTTAATTCCCCTGGTGAGAGAAATGCAAGTAAAGCTCATCAATAATCAGAAGTGCATTTGGCAGCCATTGGCACAGTTCTACAGTAACCAAACAGTTCATGCCATCTTTGCTCATATTAATTGCTATACAGGACATCAAAGTAGCTGGTGTCAGAATAGGGGGAACAAAAGGCATAAATCCACTGCAAATCCAGGTTATTAATTTAGCTCTTCATGCGGTTATTTTTGATACATATGAGACTGAATTCCCTCTTCTTATTAAAAATACATTATAGAAGTACATGTTGAAAATAGGTTTGGCAAATACCACTGTTATTTAGTCTTGGATATTTGACTTTAGTATAGTATTATACTATTTTTGGAGTGGGTAAAAATATTGTCTCTATTTTTTGTGCATTTTCAAATGGAGAAAAGCCTAATTCTTTTCAATTTCAATGCAGTATTTTTAATTGAAGCGATAACATCTATTTTCTTAGTAGCCTAGAAATCTGTTTCTTCCTTCACAGGTGGCCTGCTTCCTATTTATTTCAATAATTCGACTTTCTTTAATTTTTCAGTTTTTTAAACTGTCTGAGATTCTTTAGTACTTCTGGAATTAATTTACATTTTACCTGCAACAGTTTCATTTATTTTTAACTGGATTTGGAAAGGTGGGTCTTTACATGAAGAATGCATTTTCTCTGGGACAATCTTCTTCTATCATCTAAGTATGTTTGGATTGTTTTTGCTTTTTTATTCAGCTTTTGACTAGTTGTAGACCTACCTTCTTTTAAACAATCACAATATATCAAAGAGAACCTTTAGGTTTACAGTTTACAAGTAGATAATAGGGTTACTTTGGGGCTAGATTCCTCATTTTTAAAGGGTGTTTACTGTTACAGTAAAATATAATTGAAATGTTAGTTCTTAGTAGTATAACTATGTCAACTTAGTGTTATAACTAGTGTAAGTATTTTGGAGTTGTATTTTGTTTGCTTTTCTTATGAATAAATTAGGAATATATGTATTCTGAATTGAAGTAGCACTTAACTAAGTTAGCTTACATTGCTACATTGCTTTGTGGATTTGGATAGATGTCCAAATGTCACTCTTATTCTGAAACCCACTTTATATCTTGTAGCATTTCTTTCTCACCATAAATAATAAATAAATCTTTATTACAATGATAGCTTAGGTACAAAGCACTTACTCAGCGTTTTCTGAAAACACAGATGGCTGTTTGGGAGGCCACATCATGATCTCTGATTAAAAGTCTCAGTCATAAAATACTTGAAAAATTCAACTATCATTTTAGGGCTTTTTCCTCAATGCTAGGATAACATTCTGTTGCCCAACAGGCAGGAAGTATGAAGGGATCCCGATCAGCATTGAAACTATTCCAAAAATGGACTTTGTAGCAAAACTAATAGATACATCCATGTGGCTGGGGATGGGAACCAAAAAGCACAGAAAGGGACTGCCAGAAATTTGGCTGTTGGTCTGAAGGCAATGCCTCTTCCAGAGGACACAACAGCTTACTTGAATGTCCTCTGGAAATTTTTGTTATCCTAGTTACAATAAGTGTGTATGTGTGTGTGTACAATAAGTATATATGTGTGTTATATATTTAAACAAAAGCACAAAGTCTTCAAGATGGTTAATAAGGTTATTAAATAAAACTGGTCTTGTTTTCATTTTTTTCTGTCATCCTACTGTTGATCTGTCCATTTTTCATTTATATACATCAATCAATTTAAGGAACACTTCGCAAAATGCTTTATTTAGTGTAACTTGCAAATAAAAATGCTAACCTTGGTATGCTTTCTTTTCTTGGTAGACAAGTCCTGATATTCAGTCACTGTTCATGGGAATAGATACGTTATGCAAGAGATATTCAAAAGAAATAACACAGGTGAATTTGCCTTAAAACTTTTTAACTCTATAAAATAATCAGCAACTTCTACTGAATTTTATATAAATGGGAAAAATATATGAGTGAATGCTTGAAAATTAGTCTATACCCATTACAATCTTTACTTCCTTAACTCTACAGTTTCAAAGTTCTTAAGAAAACATAAATGATTTATCACGGTAGCTGCTTATGCTTTCAAACTCTCTCTGAGGATCACTAGTCTGGTTGTTTTAATGGTGTAAAATCACTTTCAGTGGCATGCAATGAAAGATTAGATCTGCCAGAACCTTAAACATGCCCAGATAGTGTGCCCTAATTACAGCAATAAAAAATTACAGAGTGAAAACCTGAGCTGGCTAAAGTCCTGAGCTGAATGTGCTATCTTTTTTTTTTTTTTTTTTTTTTTTTTAAATTTTTTATTTTTTACTCGAAACAGGTCTGCCTTTTTTCAGATAGATGCAATAAATGATTCCAAGGTAAATTTCCTCCCTGCCTTCTGTAAACTGCAGGCAGGATCCCTTCCTTCAGGCTGAGTTTCCAGTCCAGAACTTTAATAGCTGTCTAGGTTAAAAGAATACATGTAAACTCCCATTGCCTCCAATTCTCTGCATCTCTTCAGCTTGGCTTTGGGACTTGGCCTTGTCCCTCTTACTGAGCATTTCAGTGGCTGTTTCAACACCTCGAGGTGGAACTGTAGTAGTACATTCTCCCTGAACCCATCTGCGACCTTCACTGTGTATTCTCGTCTCCCTTGGGCTGCTACCCATTTGATACTATGTTGAGCTTCCCGATCCAGCAGAAAAGTAACCCAGGGAAGATCACCTGTATTCTTCAGTGGTGATTGTGGATTCACATTTGCTTTACTCTATGCTTCACAAACTTCTCCAAGGCTGGGCATGGTCCCTTTCCTCAGCACTCTTCCTCCTAAGATACAGAGGGGGCACAAGGCAAACAAGAAGCCTTCCTCTGTCCTTCCGTACACACTTTTTAACAGCATGTATGATGATCAGCAGTTATTCTGTAAACTGCACAAATCCAGACAGCTATGCCACCAATCACATGTGAATACAGACATCTGTAATGTGACAAGGAAAGGAAAAAGAAGTCACGATCTCAAAAGACTAAGGTGGTTTTTCTGTAACCTGAGATAATTTATGGGAATCATGTTAAAGTGCAGTTAAGGCATTAACGCTCAGAACTTCTACCAGCATCAAAAGACATAAGAGCAGCTTGTGCTCTGTTAAGGGCAAAGGTTTATCTAACTTAATGTCCTGTCACAATAGCAGGTGCTTAAGAAACATTTGAAAACAAGGCTGGGGTGTAGTGATATGTTTTCAGAACAGCATCCTAGCTTTCAACAGTTTGTGGCACGGGGATTTCTAAAGGTGCAGTTGGTGCCTTTGCATTCAAAAGCGATTGTCATGTTGTTTTCTGAAATAGCATCTATCACATAATATGGAAGGGAGGTCCACAGGTTGTATACACCCTGTGATGATGATAACCTTTTTCACATTTTAACTTGCTACCTGATAGTTTCATTTGATACTCTTGAATCCCATTCTAGAGGAAAAATAACCATTCCCATATGCTCCATCTGTGATAATCATTAGTTTTAGACTGCTAACACATCCCTTCTTCAAGTCTTTTTTTCATGTTCTATGTGCTCATTTTTTTACTGAAGTTCTTACATACCTCTAGTTAATCTGAACTATTTCCAGACCTACTACGTCCTTTCTGAGATGTTAAGTAGACTCAGGATATAGTAACATACTTTTTTATTTTTGAAGTGGAATAATGATGTTCCCTTTCCTATTCCTTTTTTAAACACTTCTAAGATCTGATCTGCCTTTTTTGACTGGTGCTCAGTGCTGAATTGACATTTTTGCAGATTTCTTCTTTATAGACCCAAGACTGCATTTCTGAGTGGTGGGAGGCAGCTCAGAGCCATTACTTTCTGAGTGGCTGTATCTTCCATCAGTTCTCCTGAAGAGACTTTTGATCCTTTGATGAGTATCCATTGGGAACCTCCCAGGCTCTTCTACAGCGAATAAAAAGTAACCATCTCAATTAGATATGTCACTATGGGTTCATCTTCTCACAGTGTTTCTTCACCGTTGTCTCTATCCCTACACATTTTCTGGCAGTTTTCTTATATGTGAGAAGGAAGATTTATTACTAGGTTATTGCCTATGTTAATTTGTTCCTCAAGATCTTGTCTTGCCTACCTTGTATGTTTTTACTTTTAACCTGTCATGGTTTATGATCCTCATTTGGACACAAAAAGTGCTTACACACCACCAGACAGTGTGTCTAACAATTATTTTTTAATTAACAGAATATTTTTACAAGGCAAGTTATAATTGCCAGTTAGACACATTACTTTTTATATTGCCATTAATTTTATGTGTTTGCTTAGAACTAATGAATAAGTTAGACTGGCTTTCCTGTGTCTTTACCTTGTTATTGAACATAGCATTAAAATATAAATTCAATGAAATAAATCTACCAACTCTAGGGTAGGTCATACTGGATTAAATAAACTTTGTAAGACTTTCTCTATCATTGATAATAATTTAGAATGTTTTGTTGGAGATGATTTAAAGAAGATATGTTAAATATTTAGTAAAATAAAGAAAAAATTGAATACTATGAAATAGTTTATCACTTTTTTTGCTGAGGCTGCATAAATGTAATTAGGTGAAGCTTGATATAACTTTATTTTTAGATTTCAGAATTTCAAGAAAAACATCGTAAACATTTATTAGCATATCACAGACAAAAGGTAACATTATTTTTGTTGCTTATGTTTACTTTGGTTTATTTTTAGAAAATATATTCACCTTTTATTGGAATACTTAAAATAATTTATCAGGATTGCCTCATTTCTGTCATTATAAATATCAGCTTTTAATTGTTGAAAATCTGTGAGGACTTTATTAATTATAGTTGCTATTATCTAGCAAAACAGATTTTAGTTGTGGGGTGACCAAGATTAAATTAAGAGTCAAAGGACAAGGTGAGAAGACACCAATTCGCATTATGGAGGAGAATGTGAGATGGGGAGAGATTAGTACTCAGATGATAAGCCTAGAGGAAAAGAAGACTAAGGCTGACAAATTAAATTATAAGCTTGAGCAATGGAGAAGACGACTAAGGGCTAGTACCCTGAATTAGAAATGAGAAGAGGAATAGAATTAATTATTCTGTGGAGAACAGTTATTGAATTTGTCACTATGCCTGTCTTCCTCTGTAGGTTGGAAAGAAAATTTATTTTTAATTTCTCAGCTACTTCTAAATATGTGATAAAATAGTTGGCTGTTTCATTCATTTCTAAGGACATGGCCAGGTATATTGCTTTAAGCTATTTGGCAATGGTGGTGAATCAACCCATCAGTAGCTGCCCTATGTATGAAATGACAGAGGCAAACTCATATAGCTGGTCAAGGGGCCATTCCGCGTGTGAGGAGGGCATCTGGTATGGTTCTTGTGGATAGAACAGCTTCGAAACTTATGTGCTTTGTGGCCCATTCTCCCCTGGTTTATGTGACTGCATTTGGAGATCAGTACAAATGTACTGTGGAGTGGGTAGTTCTGTCAAGGTCCTGACCCTCTTCTTTCAAAGCCAGGCCATGGAGGAATCATGATTTTACAACCCCTTCTAATCTGTTTTTCTGACTCCAGATGGTAAAACTGAAACCTGTAGGCAAAGTAAAATAAAGCTCTTAATAGAATTTTGCATAAATAGAAATGTTATTTCTGAAGAATCTGTACAGAGTCTTGATAATTTGATTATAAGTTTCTACTTTATTAAGTGTTGAGATATTCATTTAACAGTGGTTGTAAAGGACGCTGCTTGACCTAGGGAACATGTTTAGGTGATAGTACAGAACAACTGAAGATTTAGGTAGCTGTTACTTCAATGGTACACTGCTTTGGGTGTTTTTGTTGTTTTGTCCATTCATGTATTTGTTAGTATTTTAAAACTGCTTGCATTGGATCAGGGTCAGAATAGGCTGGTTGTCTTAAACACCCTACGTGCAGCTAAGGCTAGCACTGGTGAGGCTGTTTTGGTGGAGAAGTGGTTTGACAGTGAGACTGAGGTGAGCAAGGAAGAGAAGACTTTCCCTGTGCGATGATATACCTGTCTCCTTCTTGTGAGTTTCAGTTAGCAATGCTCCCTCTTTCAGGGCTGCTGGGAGGGAGTCTGAAGGAGCTGGGGAAGGCTAGATCACAGCTGGCAGAGGCACACAGGATGAGAGAGTGGGAGTAGATGCTCACACTCAGGGTTATAATCTCCATCTGAATCTTCCTGCCACTGGCTTGGAGATGAAGGTGAGTGGGAAAAGGATGAAGCAAAAATGATTGAAGGTATAAGCAGTTTGGCAAATGGCAATGACCCCTGGAGAGGTGAGGAAGCACAGATCTACCCCTTGACACAAGTGCTTCCTCCTGCCAGTCTCCACTCTAGAGGTCTTGGCCTTTGGGAAAGGTGGAGAAATGGGAAATTCACAACCAGGTTCTCATGCTTGGATATCTTGTTTGTGGTCCCTGTCCTTATGTCATCCTTGTCACTGCCAACAAACAGCTCTCATGACCTTGATAAAAAGTTCTCTGTTGATGTTTCTGTGAGTTGTACAGATACTGGGGTGCAGATGAGGGTGTGTGGTGTGGGCATTTGATATCTTTATTCCTGGCAAGTCTAGAGCCTGTGTTGGGCTAGGACCCAAAAATATTGAAATAGTTATTCACCTTTACGGCATTTTGGTCTTAAAATGATCCAGTCCTACAGAGTAACAAGGTAAAGTACGTTGTTCCTGACATCTGTACTGGTCACTTTCTTAATCAATCCTAGCTCTCATTGAGAAAAAGAATACAAAAAAAAAATCAGGTCTTATGTAAATTAGATGTTGTCTTTAATCTGTTTTGCAGAGTTGCACATCTGCAAAGAGAGTATAAGATATCTCACAAACAATATGATTTTATAAAGCTGTATCAGGCAATGTTATTAGAGAATTCAAATAATAATGTGAGAAGCATGAAAATTTAACAAGAAAAATCAACAAAAAAATTCATAATTTGTCTTCAGATCAAAATATGAGTAGTGTGAATTAACGAAGGACTAAGGTCACACAACGGAAAATAAGGAAAAAATAGAGATGCAGTACTGAGGCTATTGAGTAATTTTTTACATCCTTCATAAAATATAATGTATGATCATGTAATGAAAGACTGTAAAAAATATACACATTAGGGAGCTGACCTAATGTTCTAGACCTTAGTGTTCCTGCATTTTGCAAGCACATAACATTCTTTAATGGAGATATTTTTGGTTCTGTTTATAACAGAATAGGAAATACTCTTCAAATAAACTTATTACAGATAGATACTGCAAAGAAATGAATAAATTTTGAATCTGATATGAGAAATATGGGAATTTGGTATTTGGGTATTTGGTATTTTGTACAGTTATTGGTGTTTTTTCCAGATAATTCCATATTAAATGCAACATAACTTTTATATCAGATATGAAAAAGAGGAAGAAAAATAAACACAAATTATCTTTAAGCACTTGTTATTCGTTTAACCAACACTACCAGCACACTTAACAAAAGGTAATCATACTAAGTCTGGAACTGCCAAAAATTATATTTTTTTTCAGACTTGACTGTTTAATGGATCCATATAACAGCTATGATCTTGCCCCAATAAATCTGGAATAGCAATGATATCTAAGATTAAAACCAATAGAAAACAACCATTCAGCATGTTAGGATACTAATTGTATGAAAACAAAGTTGTATATCACACAAAGAGATTTTGTTTAAAACTATGATTATCTCACAGACGGTAAAGTTGGAAGAAGCTCTCAAGAAAGTAACACAACAAATGCATCAGCTACAATGGTAAGAGTTCTAATGTATCAAAAGTAAATGAGAAATAGTCTTTCTGATCAGACAACAGTAAGTATGATAAAACGATAAAAAAGTAATTATTTATTTGCCTTTCTCATATATTGTGTTGTATAAAGAGAAGTGGCATATTTTTACAGAAATAAATGAACATGATGTCTGTCATCAGGTCCATTTTCACATTAATCAAGCCTGTCAGGAAGGAATCCTTTGATTTTTAAATTCAAGTCAGTACTTGAATTTACTCTAAATGAACTCTAAAAATGATCTGTTAACAATCTCCGTCATATAGTTATTCAGTTTTAAAACTTTTGTGTTTACATGAACATGGTTTTGTTTTTCCCGATGGGCTTTACAGCATCAGCCTAGACAGTACTATGATATCTCTCTTAGAATCTATCTCATTAACAAAATTACCAGGGTTTTGTAACATGATTCTCTTTCTCTCAGTTTCTAGTAAGAATCAACTTCTTGACTCAAATTAGTCTTTTTTTCACTAATGCATCAAGGAGATAACCAAGAGGTAGCCCATTGTTATCTGCCAGCTCACTGACTGATACACCTTAATCTTTTCATTTTATTTCCAACTTAAAGCCAAAGTTCTTATTGATTCCTAAGGACACTCTCTGATATTACTTTTCATTTAATTAAATTTTATTTCAATTATTAAAAATATCACATAACAAAAATCATTATGTAGTTCTTCTCAATATTGATGTAACTTTCTATCTTCAGAACTTTCTGTCTTCAGATTTCACAAACCGCAGGCTATCCCTCAGTCATCTGGGAGTATATTAAACAGGACCAGTTGCAAGACTAAACTGAGGGGGACATAACTAATAACATTTCTACGCTCTCTTCACCTTTGATTGTTGTGGTTTCCTTTTTAACATTATTTATGGTACGCTTACTGAATTAATTGCTCGTAATCTCTGATTTAAAGTCCACGTGGCCTATATAACACTCTAATGTTTAAATTGCTTTAACACAGAAAAAATGTACTATCTTACTACCGTTTTAAAAAATCTGCCTACCAGAACATAAAACAAAAAACATACCAGATTGAACTACTGTGATCCACCTATGGTGAAATGATTGCATTTTCCATATAACATTAGTTCTATGTCCTATTTTATCCTTCCCACTTTCTAAGATTTCTAAAACTACTGGGAAAAAACCCCAAAACTAACAGACTTGTTGAAATATAGGTATTGAATAGTTAGTGTATAGTTACAATGTACTTCTCCCTATAGATCCATCTTTTTGAGAGAAACCCTTCATGAGTACCTCTTTATGAATACCAATGATCAAGGATGATGAAATCTACTTAATAAGCCAGTTCATGAAGTCAGAAATTTAACTGCAGAATTTTGTTGCTCTTTATTCTTTTTCTGTGTTTTTCCAGCATAGACTTTCTTTTGACTCTGACAGGCACATAATACTGTATTATGCTCTCTTATGCTGCTTGGTGTGAAAGAAAAATGGTATAAAGAAAACTATGTACCTGGTGGATTATCATAGTTTATCTATTTTTATCCACTGCCTCCTTTTTCTTGCCTGCATCTCAAATGAACAACATCTTTTTTATACCAAATACAGAGTTCTTACTGAATTTCAGATTTGTTAGAGTTCTACCTAGAGAGTGTGACCTAGGGCTTCTCCTTGCCTGCCCAGTAGACATATTCCTCCTATTTATGGTTATTGGCAAAGGTATCAGTTTTACATAGTTGTTGGTGAATATCACAAATATGCCACTGTTTCTTTTGCTAACTAGGTTTTTTAAAGTTTGGGTAATGTATACATTGGAATGAAGATTTTTGGCTCAACTGTAGTTAATAGTTGTGTTTTAACATCTGTTGTTCCATAAAGTACTTTGCCATAATGTTATCCTAAACTGATATTTTCGGGCATGTAATGACTGATACAGACGGTATGATATAGAGAAGTTAATAGCTTATCAAATAGATTGTTATTTTGCTTCATGGCAAATAGTGTCATGATAAACCCAGCTATGATGCGTAAAATGCTTTGATTTTATGCTTTATTGACCAGCTAGACAAATGAACTAACCAAACCAGCTTTCAGTTTATATCTGTTGTTTCTTGTGTTTGCCCCTTTAGTATGAAAACTCCTGAACAAACTCCACAGCAACCATTTTCCAGTACAAACAGAAATCCACTTTCCAGTAAGAAGTGTTGGTTTAAGATACTAAGGAATATATATCACTGGATATAGTTATGTTCTAATATTAAATTTATTAATAACTTTAGTTTCATCAAGAAAACAGAATGGTTACTCTTCATGTTCTCTTCACCCTAGTCATCCTTCCACTTCTGAAATGTAGGTACAAATCTGTTAATTTTCAATGACAATGTTAACAGGGGCAACATACTCATATTTTATACACAAAGCCTTTTTTTGTAGTCAGTTTAAAATAAGTATATTTTCTGATTTTGTGGGGTATTTTTCTGCAAACTCTGTAGGTATGAAAGAACTTGGGAGGGTCTTATCTATCCAAGTGTACAAAATAACAGCTAATATGGATTGCCTTTGTATTCACTGGAGAAAATTCTAAGGCATGATGGACCTTATTCTAAAGACTTTCTGGATAGATAAATTGATTAATTAGTGAGGAACTCTTCCCATTGACTGTAGGGAAAAGCTAACTTACTTGTACAGACACCTATATGTACATTATAGTTGTCTAAAGTTAGATGGAATTAACTCCAGTAAGGCTCATTAAATTTTAAATAAATTGAACGTAGATCTTGTTCAAGCTAAAAGATTTCTATACCTGTGACTATGACTTTATTTTTTATAAAAAATAAGATTTCAGAATGCCCTTGTTATGAAGACAAGTGACAAATGTATAAATATGCATATTTATTCTGACTTAAATACAAGAATAACAATGTTAATCATAAAATAACTTTCTCTGCAAATGTCTAAACAAAATCTCAGAATCAATTAATAGAATTTCCTTACTGCTAGTGGGATTTGGAACAAGTCCTAAATACTCATATGTGTTATGCATTATGTATTATGCTTTTCCATTATTAGACAAATTTAACATGAGAATATAACATATTTTTAGTCATTATAATGAATGTGTTATTTTTATTACAATGTCATACTTATTTTGACCTTTGTTATAAGAATGGAGTCAATGGAGATTGATCCTGTACCTTTACCTATGAGGAATGTAAGTGGTTTTTTTGTATATATGTTTATATATCTCTATATGTACATACATATGATGTTGATTGCTTTTGATTGCTCCTACTCGGTTAATACTGCAAAAATAGGATCCCTTCCCCCCAGCCACTTCACAACAGTTCTTATGTACATGCTAATTTCAGCTATGCTTGATGCTTAGTACAAGTCAGATGCTCACCAAAAAGGAACCAAAAGGAAATAAATCACAACAGTGATTTATGGAATTATATTTTCCAAAGCCATATAGAGGCTTTTAAAATTCTGATGCTAAATTAAATGGCAAATTCTTGAAATCTCAGTATGTTTATACTATAAAAATGTAACTGTTTCCAAACTAAATGTTGGTAATGCATGAAACTGAGAGTTGCAAATAAATTTAAGGTCTATATATTAAGGAATGGAAATATATGTAAGATTTCCACCTTCAGCAGACCTCATGTAGATGTCTGCAGTACAAATCTATGTTCTCATCTCAGAACTACCTTTATAACCTATGGATTGATTATATCCATAGACAGACCTATATCCATCAGTATAACCTATGGATTAATATCTGTGATTCATTCAATTTTGAAGGAAACTAAGTTATTGGTCTCATTCCCGTTTCTCTTCCTTGACCATAAACAGAATTTCAGGGGATTAGGCTGGATGTAAATGCTGTCATTGCAAATGTCTGAATCACTTGTCATTCTTAACTTCATATCACACGTGATTTTCAAAACATCAATGAAATTTAATTTATGATGGATAAAAGGTTTTTTTGAACTACAAATCAAGCCAGTCATCTTTCATCTTTCATAAAAAATTGACCAGTTAATCTTGCTTCTGTCTATGCTCAGGGGCATCAACATGTGTATAGTGTCTTCACATGTTAAGAAAAAGCTAGGTGTGAAGGCAGTAGTCTGAAAGCAGTGTTAGAACCTGGTATTTAAGTAGGGAATTGCAACCTTTGAATGACATCTTCACTGTATTACTATTCTGATTAGGAGAGGCATCATCCAGGAACAGATGCTAGTTTAAGAATGGAATCTCAGCACAGAAAATGATGTGTCTGATATTTTTCTTATCTGAGTGTGACAGAGAGGACTTCTTGGAATAAAACTAAAATACATGTACATCTCTTAAAAACCAGTAGTGTTTTGTATTTTAGTGCTTTAAACAAAACTGCCAGAGAAGAGTGCCAGAAATCTGCAGGCTTTATAGACCTCAAAAGTGTAACACTATTGCTTAAAATACCTTAATAATTGACATACTTATTACACTGTAATTAATACCTTGCCATTCATTTAGCCTGAGACACCAACTGGTCCAACAAGATTATCATTAATAACTCCACCACAAGATGGACGTATGGGTGAGTAAAAATGAAGTTTGTAACTGAATAATAATTGTATTATGTTAAGAGGATTAATAAATTAAAATCCATACCGTAGCCATTTACTGAGCCAACTTGAACTGTGTTGAGGTATAAGTAATTGAGCATGTAGACATGAATCCAGCACATGGGTGATGTTTAAAGATGAAGAATGAAATAAGTCTTTCTAGTACTCACCTACTCTCTTCTGTGAAGAATTTGGGACAACCAGATGATCAGGCCTAATCAGCATGGCTTTATGAAAGGCAAGTGGTGTTTGACAAACCTGATCTCCTTATGCAACAGGGCGGCCTGCTTATTGGATGAGGGAAAGGCTGTGGATGTTGTTTACCTTGAATTCAGTAAGGCCTTTGACACCGTTTCCCACAACATTCTCCTGGCAACACTGGCTGCTCGCGGCTTGGATGGGCACACGCTTTGCTGGGTAAAAAACTGTCTGGTTGGCCGGGCCCAAAGAGTTGTGGTGAACGGAGTTAAATCTGGTTGGCATCTGGTCATGAGTGCTGTCCCCCAGGGCTCAGTGTTGGGGCCACTCCTCTTTAACATCTGTATTGATGATCTGGAGGATGGGATGGAGTGCACCCTCAGTCAGTTTGCAGATGACACCCAGTTGGGTGGGAGTGTTGATCTGCTCGAGGGTAGAGAGGCTCTGCAGAGAGACCTGGACAGGCTGGAGCAATGGGCTGAGGCCAACTGGGGGAGTTTCACTGAGGGCAAATGCTGGGGGCTGCCCTTGGGCCACAACAAGCCCCAGCAGCGCTACAGGCTTGGGGAGGAGTGGCTGGAAAGCTGCCAGTCAGAGAGGGACCTGGGGGGGTGATTGACAGCCGCCTGAACAGGAGCCAGCAGTGTGCCCAGGGGGCCAAGAAGGCCAATGGCATCCTGGCTTGTGTCAGCACTGGCGTGGCCAGCAGGGACAGCGAAGGGATCTGACCCCTGGGCTCGGCACTGGTGAGGCCACCCCTTGATGAGTGGGTTCAGTTTTGGGCCCCTCACCCCAAAAAGGCCATTGAATGACTCGAGCGTGTCCAGAGAAGGGCAACGGAGCTGGGGCAGGGTCTGGAGCACAGGTCTGATGGGGAGTGGCTGAGGGAACTGGGGGGGTTCAGTCTGGAGAAGAGGAGGCTGAGGGGAGACCTCATCGCCCTCTACAGCTCCCTGACAGGAGGGTGCAGAGAGCTGGGCACGAGCCTCTTTAACCAAGTAACAAGTGATAGGACAAGAGGGAATGGCCTCAAGTTGCACCAGGGAAGCTTTAGACTGGATATTAGGAAGCATTTCTTTCCAGAAGGGGTTGTTGGGCATTGGAATGGGCTGCCCAGGGAGGTGGTGGAGTCCCCACCCCTGGAGGGGTTTAAGAGTAGGGTCAACATAGTGCTGAGGGATCTGGTGGAGTTGGGAACTGTCAGTGTGAGGTTCATGGTTGGACTGGATGATCTTCAAGGTCTTTTGCAACTTAGATGATTCTGTGATGCTGTGAATTACTTGTTACCAAAATTATTTTTGCTGAGCAATCGGTCAACAATTGCAAAGAAAATACTGTAACAATGTGTAAGTTTGAACAGAACAGGCATACCTGCAATATATGTTGTTGACCCTCTATTAACATAATTATAATTAATTGAATATTAATAGAATATATAATTATAGTTAACAGAGATTTAAATTTTCCATAATGTCACATGAAAAATCACATGAGGAAAAGGGGAGTAACTAAATGAGTGTTACTAAAATATTTAATAACAAAAACAGGGTAATTAAGTTGAGATCAAGAATTTCTTCAGAAAGGTGAGATTTTTTTCCCAGATCATTGCACTACGATATAAGATGTTTTATCAGACTGTGATTCCTTTCATTCCTGGGATGTTGCAGAGCTTGGGTAACACTCTTGATGTGAATAAGACATGAATAACAGCCTATTGAAATTCATTGCAGTTTCCTGAAGTACTGTTTATTTGTGAGGAGTTTTGCAGAATTCCTAATGCTCTGCAGGTCTACCATTCATGTGTCCCTCTCATTCTTTATTTTATATTCAGCATGTTTCTGTAATTGTCCATTCTCAGGCAGTCTTTTACCTGGCTTCAACAGTTAATAAAATCCATCTCCAGCCACATAAGGAGCTTTTTGCACTCTTGTATTTTTACATGGTGTAAACATCCCGAAACAAAGCCAAATGCAATTACAATACAATTGTAATGAAGGAGCAAAAATTGCTTTTTCTATATTATGCTTGATTTATATGTCCAGTTCCTTTCCAAATACATGCTTACCTATAAATTTATGGGTAACAAGATAGTAAGAGCTGAGGTTAACTGTTTTTTTTTATTGTGTCTAAATATAAATAGATATTTAATTAGATAGTAAAATTATATGTAGAACAGTTATGTGTTTAGCACATTTCAGAATCAACCCATAAAGTTTTGCAGTGGACAAAGCTGAATGAATCAAAACATACTTGCAAAAATAAGGGCAAGTAGAAACAATTATTTAATGGTGCACTGAAGAAAGTCTCCTTCTCAGAGATGGATGGGGCAGAAAAGCATAGCTGTAGAACTGGAGCACCTCAGCAGGTCTATCTTGATAGTCTTAACAATAGTCTAACAGATGAGAGAAGGTGAAAGAAAGAAATGTGTTTAACTTGGAAAAGATTTGCAGGAATGGTGCAATATGATGTTTTCATGACAGCTAAGCTCTATGTAGAATTAATCTATTGAAGCTATTTTTCACCTTTACCCTCTGTTGGAGTACTGCAAAGGACTTTTGATAGCTTTCACTTTTGGTGGATCTTCTTCCATCAAGAAGTACTGGAAGACATCTCATGCCTCAGCAAATGTCATGTATGTATAAATTATAAAACCACATCATTAATTTTTAGGGCTGTTTTAATCCTTTCTCAAGTGATGTGGTGACTTTATTTTGTCAGCCAGTTCCTTATCTTTCATGGTCTATTGTAATTGTGTACCATTTTTAATTCTTGAATTAAAATCATCATGGTTTTGTCCCAAATAATGTAATTAAAGTACTAATCTATTTTTTCCTTATCTCCTAAGTAAAATGGGTAATTCAAAAATTGAATTCTTACAGGTAGTATATCCTACAGAAGTTCTCAGTCATCTGGAATAATGTCAAGTCAAAATGGTAGAGCAGGATCTACAAGGTAATTAAATACCTTTTCAAGATTTTATCATCTCTTATGAGAGACAAATTTATCTCTGGCCTGTATTAATCTGTATGTTTAAAGGTTATATTCCATGTCTGAAGAAATATTTTTGTGCAGGCTAGCTATCACCTATATATGAATGTGTTTTTTATTGTTGGAAGGTTTTATTTTGAAATCACTTTCTTCAAAAATGTGCAAGATAATCTGAGTTCCTGCAGCTACAGTCATGGTACTTTCATACAAAAGATAGTAATTTTATAGTAAGAAATTGCAACAATGTGTCATTTTTATAATTCTTTTAAAAATCAGAGATGACAACGCAATGTCTACACAAGAACTATTCTCTGAATAACCTGAACGTCTTCATGCAGTGTGTAGCAGGTGTTTCAGGGTTTTCATCTAAACATTGAAAATGCCTCAAACTGTGAGAATTGTTAACAGCAATAAAAAACTTAAAATGGTTCCAGAAAAAGTAAACTCTTGTTCTCTATAATCATTAAGCCAAATATATCTTCCTAGTACAAATTTTAAATATATGTATAAGAATATATTTCTTTTTTTTCATCTTTGATTCTCATATCATTTGTTTTGTCCTTCTGCTTTTTTCAAAGCAGAAAAAACCTAAAGAAGTAAAAATCTGATATGGAATATGTACAATACAATAATTTATAGAATTTTCTATTAAAATATTAGCACTGTGAATTTAATTGTTTTTGAAATCTCTTGTAGTGTGAAAGTAGCCTCAAATCATATCCATGAATTCATTTCGTTAACAGATCCACACCTATAAGACTACCTCATAGTGGATGTTCGCTTCCATCATCATCTGGATCACAAAGTAGTAGGATGGGGTCATGGGCTACTTCTGATTTCAGAACCCCTCAGTTGTGTCCATTTACATCACCTTCCCCACAGTTGTCTGCAACAAGGCATCCAATCACCATCTCAGGACTTCTGCAAAGACAACATTTAGGCAAGTATATTTTATAAAATAACAACATATAACACTTTCTGAAAAATTTTCAGCATAACATATGCTTGTTACTTATTTACTGGAGAACATAAATAAGAAACAAATTAAGCAACATGAAAATGATTTTTCAAAATTGGAAGTAGGCCATCAGCAGAATGTGAAAAATATTGATGTTCATGATCCATATTTTGCTTTAGTCTTCTGTGCAGTAGAAATCTACTGTGAAAATGTGGTTTTGCATCACTTCAGAATCGTATTTTAACAGAGATTTAATCCTGATAATGCCCATAATTGTTTTCTAGGAAAACCGATTCTAAATAATGCAAAGCATGTAATAAATTGGAAAAGCTAATTTTGCAACAAATCTCAAGTAAGGAGTAGAGAAAAGAAAAGCATGAGCAGAGGAAGTGCAGTGAACTCAGTGGGAGTCATAGCAAGACTGAGATAGTCAACGGGAGTCCTTTAATAAAGCAGAATAGTTGAGTTGACACATAGGAAAGAAGGACAAAAATGTCTATAGTGAAAAGAATGAATGGGAAACAGCTCCTGTATGACTGAATGGTGTGTTGCAGAAAGTGGGTGACATTTGACAACTCACTATGTCCAGAAGAGAAAAAATGAACATAAATGGAAACTGCAGTATTCTGGGAGTAAAAGTGAAGTATTAGTCACCTGGTTATTAGAACTAGGGAATATTAATGGAAATGAACAACTGAGTGAACTCATTCTGAAAATGAACACTGGATAGGGAGTGATCATGTGATGAGTCAGAGAACAGGAAGGAAGATGTGTTAAGGAATAGAAAAAAAGGTGAGGATATTAAAAAGATTGGGAGTAGAAAAAGGGTCCAGAACAGTGCATGGGACAGAACAAAGGCTATAGAGGAAGCAGATTACAAAGAATCGAGATAAGAATGCAAAAAATTAGTATAAAAGAGGAAGGAGGATGGACCAAAGGATAACAATGAGAGGACAGTAAAGTCTGTTTTTCCTGTGAAGCAAGAAAAGAGATGCTCTGGATAGTTACAACAAACAGACCAAACAGAAAAGCAAAGAGAAAGGAAATGATGGGAAGAGAATTAAAGAAGACAAGAGCATTTTCTAGTCTTTTATATTTTATAAATATTACTATTTACTTCATTGTACTTCTGTCACATGTCCTATATTTTCACAGTTTGGGAGGAAATGCTTAGATGATAATTACAGTCATTTGTTGCTGGTGATTTTTCCCATATTCTGTACAACATTAACTTTATTTCTTTTCTGATTACTTATTAGCCTGTCACAGACTTCAGTAGTAATCTTCCCATTCCCATGATTTTTTCAGTCCTAGTACTTTTCTGTCATTTGCCAAATTTTCTGTCTCAACTTCACATTTCTTACAGATGTAACTGTCAAGATACCCGCATGAATGTCTGCAAATGACAATAAAAAAGTAGATTGTCCAGGGTATTATTTGTTGAGTGCAGCATAAAACTAGCAAAAGTAGCTGCATAGAGACCAGTCCAAGAGGGGTGTAGGTAGGAATTGCATGGGGGCAGATTAATTTATAAAACCATAGAACAGCCCATGTTGGAAGGCACCTTGAAAGATCATCTGGTCCAACCTTTTGTGGGAGAAGAACCTAGATGAGGTTATCTAGCACCCTTACCAATCACATGTTGGAAACCTAATTCTTCATATTGCAGAGTTTACACCATAAGTGAAATCTTTGTTATTTATATTAAAAGAATAATTCAATTATGAAGCATTTTTTGAGTCCATATTAATAAATGTGACCTTTCCATTCCAGGAGTAACACATCCCAAGCAGTTTTGAGTTCATGAAACTTCATGAAACCAAAATAAAGATATTTTAATAAATTCACTCATATTCAAGTTATGAATGCTTATAGCTTGTGGAAGCTTATATCGTAACTTTTTCTTGTGGAATTTCTGGACAGTGATATAGCATGTGAAATAATGCATGAACCTGATAGAATTTGTAAATAATGTGGTAGAAATTGAAGTTAAAAAAAAAAACCCCAGCTATACTGAACTTAAATATTAGTTGTCTTTGAGCCAGATGTTTGCAAGTTTATTGCAGTTCGTATGCAGAACAATGCTTTGGTCATTCACTTGTGTAGCTGAAATTGGAATATGGCAATAATGCTTTTATGGAAACAGAAAACTAATTCTGTTATATAAATACAAAGGAGCATATTTAGATTCATAAAAAGAGCTATGCAAAAGTTCTTATCAAAATGTATGGGTTTTATTTTTTATTTTTGATAGGTTGACTTTCTTCCTTGAATAAGTTCCCAAGATAATTTACATGAATATTTCTTTCCTTTAGTCTTACTATTTTTTTTTTCCATTTGTACTTGTATTCTTACTCTAGGATCAACTAATTTTGGAGGACATTCAACAGACAGATAAGCAAACATCTGTGAATTGTTTTTGTCAATAAGCATCTGAAGAAGCCCCACACAGATTTTGGATATCAAAGTATTTGTAATTTCTATAAAATGTCAAATTGGCATAAACCAGCTAACTATTCAGCATGAATAATGTGTTTAAACATCACTGATCTTGCTGATTAACAACATCTACAGTAGTTTTAAACAAGAGTACAAAAGCCTCTTGCTGTTTCTAGAAATTTTGGCTTAAAATGTATTGTATAAATAAACAGCCTGTATTAACTAGTGTTAAGGCAAAGCATGATTATATATTCAATGAGCATTTCTTGCTGTGAGGCACTGAGCTGCAGCAGAACTCTATTTTTAAATGGTTGTATCTGTACAGTATTAAAGTTGAGCCCCACTCCTAAAAAAAATGTTTAAATTTATGTATTTTTGATTCCAGAATTCTAAATTTACATTCTTAATAAATACATCACTTTTTGTTTGCACTGTTGAAAGGGGTAAGGTTTGAGGGATATTACATTCTATCAGGCTCTACTGAGCTAATAAGACAGTTTCTATTCTACACTTCAAGATGTTTACATTTGATTTAGGTACCAATGATTTCTTCTCAAAATGGAATTCAGTGGGGGAACTGGGATGAAGAGACAAAACACAGTGGAGACTACCTTTACTCTCACACAGGAATAGCAACTGAAGACTCTGAGTGAAGGGTTATTTCTTTTGAGAATAACTCTTAAGTTGAAATTTTATGGTAAATGGTAAAATTTTGGTAGGGCTGAGTCATCAAGTATGCACCTTTGCTTTGCTTTGGCTCTAATTTTACCTGGACTATTTTAAAAGTAATAAAACTAAAACCTGGGGGGGTTTGGGTTTGTTTTTTGTTTGTTTGTTTTGTGTTTGTTTGTTTGTTTGTTTGTTTTTCAGATAAAGTCCCCTGAGCACACGATAACTTTCTTTTGGATTGAAATGTTTTGTTTGACCTGAAAAAAAAAGTTAGAACAGAAAGGGGAATATAAAGAAGTTTCTTTTGTGATGCTGTGACAAAAATGTTAATTCACCCACTAAATAGAAGAGTGAATGATTGTTCTTACTATCTCTGAATTTTATTTCATTTTCTTACATCATCTCCTTAGCTAGCTAATCTGAAGAGTTTTAACTGGCAAGAGTGCCCCTTCAATGAGATTAAAATAAGATGGAGAAACACCTGTTTTATGAACACCTCTGGAGCAGGGGCATCCATAACAAATTTTAACTTCGCATTTTCCTTATTTCAGTGTAAAACTGCTTTTAGTTTTTTACCATGGGAAAGTTTGTGTTTCCAATTCTAGATGGGATTTCTTAGTAAATTTCATTTCAAGCAAACTTCCATTTGAAATATTTGGTTTCACAATACCTATACAAGTAAAGGAGTATGCTGCAACTTTTAAAATTCCTACTCTTTCGTTCCAGATGAGCTAGAAGAGCTTGGAAAATTAGACTAGTAAAATATTGTTGCTGACTTCCACCATTGTGCCCCAATGGTTTTCTGTTTGTTTAGACCACAAGAAAGCATTCTTTCTAATTTCGATTTTATCACACTGCAGAGTCATCATCCAAGTCTGCAAAGTCATACTATAGCTTTTAGAATTGCTGACAGTTGCATTCTACTATCAGGTGAAATATCTGGGTTTTGTTTTACCCTCCTCCCTGCCCGCCTCCATCCCCATCAATTGCATGGTTGTAAATGAAAACAGAATTTGAGGTCGATAAAGCTGCAAAATTGTTCTATAAATGGGACTTGTCTGAATGTTCCCTTTAAGGAATCATATAGGAAGGAGTCATATATGCTAGTGCTACAGAGATAACAATAATAAAAAAAATGCATCCTATCACTCAAAGTTGTGAACAAATATGCCTAGAGAGCTGAATGATTTCTGTATTGCTGCTGACCACAGTAGTTTCCACACAAATTCATTAATGATCTTCATGGCTCTGGGAATCTTCATCAGTCCACCTTTTCTGTGGTAAAAGCTCAACATGGCCAGAGTGTGTTTTATGGCTGTAGGTTGAGAAGAGAACTTGGAACATCACCTCAATAAAGAAAAGAAGTAAGTATTTATATAATTTTACTTCTGCTTTGGACTACTTAGTAGTATCTAGTAGTATCTTCTACTTAACAGAAATGCATTTTGAAGAGAGAACAATGTAATTAGAGAGAGAGAAAAAAAAAAAAAAAAAAAAATGTTTCCCAGTTGAGACAAAATGAAAATTTTGAAAACACAAGGTTTGACTATAATGTGAATTGACTGTAATGTGAAATTTTTCAAAGCTTACATCTAAGTGGCTCTCATATCATGCAAAATAATTGCTAGAAAAAAAATAAAAAGAAAAACCATTTAAGGAATGTAATTTGCCGAGTTCAATGCTTTTATCATATTTTCCATAAAAATTAAAAATACTTAATTCAGTATTTTCCACTTTAAGAAGAGGAGATGGAAAAAAAGCAAAGTTTCCCCTATCTTCCAGCAGGCACAAAAGTTTCTATATTGATTTCTTAGGTATCCATCTTCACCGATTTTTTTCTTGATTTCATGAGGAATTAATGTCCTTTAATCATTAAGGAAATTTGCAGTACACTAATAATACACCAGAGGGTGCTAACCTACCTCTAAACAAATTTATTTAGTTTTACCAATCTTTTGGGTAAGTGGAGTAAAATCTGTACTATTCTGGCCTTTTCAGTTTGGAATTTATATAAAAAAAAGCTACAAATAATAAAAGAAGGGCAACAAAGTGATGTACAGTATGAAGATAAAACATCAGAAAAGCACCCAAAAATGAAAAAGGCGAAGGACTAAATAAACTAAAGTGGAAGTTAAAACAGTAATTCAGATACAGCAGTCCACAAATATGTGAAAGGTAAAAGGGGAAGCAGGGGTTACCACGCTTGTGGTGTAAGCAACATTGCTCTGAAGGAGGAAACTGTTTAGGCTTGGTATTAGGAAACTTTCTTAACAGAGTACTTTGGCAAGGCACTAGTCTTGGGACAGGGCCGATGCGCCATCACAGCAGATATCCAACACTTCAGAGTTAGGATGCCGGTGCTAAGGCTGTGGTGGATAGCTCTGAGGAACACAGGGATCGAGCCATCCTCAAGTTCTTTTCAGTGTTTCTGTCTGCACCTTTCTGACTTTAAGTCATAAGAGGGCACTAATTTATCTTTGCAGTTCTCTGGGAGAGAACACAAGAGTATATATTTCACTACAAGGGTGTTTTATGCACAGACAAACAATAGAGTAAGATTTTATTACAAGTCAGAATCATGCTATTCATGCACGGGGTCACCGCTAATGCTGAAGGTATCCTCTTGTTTGCGTTATCATTGCCAGCTTCAGCTTCATTTCACAGTCATCACTTACCTTATTCACAAGGTGATGCTTATACCGTATAAGGTAGCATCGTGTCTATTTACTGCTTTGTAATACAAAGGAAGTCTGTTGCAGACAAATGCTTGGTCTGTTAGACATAATACCTGATACCTGCCAAGTAGCATTTTCTACAATTGTGCCAATTAAAATGCGAAATTGCTACCACTTATTTTTGAACTCCTGTGTTCTAGCAGTCAGGAAAGAATGCCATAACTCATCAAGATGCAGTACTATTAGCTTATCTATGATAGTCCTGTTTTTCCTCTAGAATTTAACCTGCTTGTGACCTGAGGAAATGCGATTTGATAATTCTCTCCTCTGTGGTGTCAAAAATGCCACCATACTTCTGTCTGTAGATCAGCTTTGCATCCCTCTGGAGCACATGCTGTTTCTGATGGTCAGACATGTGCTGTTGTGCCAGATTTTTTCTACAGATCTCTTCTGTGCAGACAGAAACATCTGTGTGAGTAGGAAGACACTGCTCTGTCCATGCTGTGAGCATTTGGGGTTCTTTCATAGCACACCTTTAGGATTGCTGGGTATCCCATCAGCTCCAGCAGCCTTTATATGCAGTCACTCAATCTTCTGCATCACCAGAACCCGACTGCGTAGTACTTTACAGGGAAAACTGCCTGATTTGCACCACTATGCACCAGTGCCCTTCATAACAAAATGATCAGCTTGCTGGATGTCTTTGTGGAGAAGGTTAGTGATGTCCTGCCCCAAGGACCCTTTGGCTGCTGTGCCCCATGAGCTCTGGGCAGCTTTTCCCTCAATTGTGTTTAAAGGCCTGATACTTTGTCCCTTGGAAAGATACTAAACATTTCTCCTGGACCCATGAGAGTACAGTAGCACCAGGGACTAAGGTGCTAACTAACTGGAGGGGAAAGAACTTTGTTGGGACAAAGTAATATTTGTGTGGTGACGAGGTGGGGAGAGACAAGACTCTGGGTGTTAAAGGCTTTTCAGTGTTAGGAGTCAGTGAACAAGTTGTGATATCAAGTTACTCACAATTTACCACCAGCAAAAGAGGAAAACTCTATTCTGCAAATAACAAGAGTTGCTTTACATTTCTATACAGGATATGGGAAAGGTCCCTCACAGCCCTGCCCACAGCAAACAGCAGTCCCCTGACCTTGCTGCCATAGAGCTACTCAGAAGCCATCAAAGCTTGAAAAGAGGCTGTTCTCCATCCTGGTCCACCATGCAATACTGTGAAACCAGACCCCACCCCAGCTGTGCTGCCAAGGCCCACATGCCAAAAAACCTCTGCAGATCATCAATAACGCTGAGAGAATCCACTTTAATAGTGGCACTCTAGAGAATCACCCCACGCAGGCTGTGTTTTGACCTAACCAACACAGGGCCTCTCAAATAAAGGCACAGAATGCATTTCCCATCAGGGCAGCCTCCATAACAAGATCGAGGGCTGTCTATCCCCATGTTCAGGCATCTGGAGAAAACAACACAAAAGAGGAAATCATCTGACTAGACATTCCTAGAGGCTTTTTCTGGCCCCCGCCTTAACCCAGCACACATTTTAGCCATGTTTGACATCCTTGCCCAACTCAGTTTTGAGCCAAACAGAAGCTGGCTTTGGAGGTGGTCTAAGTACATCTGCATCTTCATGAATTTGGCTGTGCGGAATACGGTGAAAAAACAATTCATCCACCTCCAGCTCCTCTGAAGTCAACTGAACTGAAACAGGCAGCACAAAGCTCTGAGAGTCACAGTGGGTGACGACAGGCAAAGCCTCGTGTGATGGGAGTAAGGAACAGATGGGCCATTTGGGTTTACCCAGTCCAGTGTCAACTATTTTTTTGACCTAGATTTGCTAACAGGACCCAGCCTCGGTGAGGGACAGCTCTCTGTGTGTAAACTGTTACACTAACAGTTGCCTTTAATATGGGAGCATTATAAATTGGGGATGGTGCAGCGGAGGGGCAGGAAAGCCTAGCTGGGAGTTAGAGGGAGGGCTAAAGGGAAGAAGAACAAAAGCAGCCAGGAGTCTCAAGGCATGTTTTCAATGTAAACAACCTCATTCCAGTCTTGCTCAGCTTTTCTCCTTGTGTGTATTCAGATGTTCATGCATGTTCTCCTTTCTGTTGTTGCCCACGAAACATTAGTGGTGGATTGACCCTGGAAGGCGTTTAAAGCAAGCAGACACTGTGGAATACCTAAAGAAGACTTGGCTGAATCCTCCTGGTCAAGAAATGTGCTGGTTTATGCTTTGATAGCATTCTTCTTGGAGCAGATATGCAAACCTGGATTACTTTATTTATTTCTGTCATTGTAAGCCCTGAAATGGTCATTTCGTCTTTGTAATTATGTGTTTATTTCCCCTTCTGTTAGAATCTCTGTAGTTCCTAGTAGTGGCTAGCAGGTCTTGTACAAATTGTGTGCAGCTTTTCTGAGGAATAAATAGATAAAGGGTTAAGGATCAAGGCCAACAACCTTCATAATGTAGAGGACTTGCACTTTTTCACAAGCATAGTGCAGTTACTGTTACTTCTGAGAGCATTTCACAGCTTACCAATAGAGTCTACAGAGTGTATGGGTAAAAATAACACAGCCTAGTAATGTTACAGCACCATACATTAAATCTTTGCTGAAACATAAAAAGAGAGGTCTAGTTTGTGTGTGTGAAATTACCGAGTTTGCAGATTATTAGCATGAATGTAAAAAGCTTCTAGCAGAGCATACGGTAAATACATTAGTGCTATATTCCAGAAAGCATAATTTTCCCAAGCTATAGGTCTTACTGACATATGTGGTGGAAAGGCTAGTTCTGCCAATTGTCTGCTTCCTTCATATCCTCCAATTTTGGTGCACGTTTAAAGCAATATGCTTAATAGCCTCAGCGTAGAATTTTGAAAAATTGCAATACTATCTGTGTGGAAAGTCACATATCAATGACATTTGGTTGGCACAGTGGGATTCGAGAAAAATGGCAAGGGAAACAGTTGGCACCGAGTTTTGAGAAAAAATGTATCAGAAAGTGTGAGTCTGTATGCAGTAAACTCGCATTTTATTTGCTCATATATCACTTTGTGAGGGTTTTCAATAATTCTTGTGGAAAATGTGTAAATGAAATATAAAGCAGCTTTTGCATATAGTAAGGATTTTTCCTTTAACCTAACTAGTGTTCTCACAACTTACGCCATATACAATATGCTGGGCAGTACAATATTGTCCTCCTAAAACAATTACATGAGCCCCCAAGTAATTTCTTTGTTAAAGAGCCCGTCCGTTCACATTTTGCCTCACATCCACATGTATGAGGCAGGGGTGGGTGTGTAGGCATAGGCTGAACAACTGGTCCCCTACCATGGATGTGTGTAGACACGGTGGATCTGTATCTCCACTTGCTTATGTAAATATTGATGCCGTGGTTGCAGATTTAGAGGAAAGCTGCTATATAATTCCAGTTCAATTCCAACTGGAAAATCGCAAGCCACACCCCAGCTACAGTCCCTCTCCTTCACACTATAAATCACAGACAGCTAATAATAATAATAACACTGAGGCGTCAGGCTGCTGAAGCCTCTTTGCACACTGGACGAGACAGCAGCCTTTTGGGGTTCAGAAATGAGGAGTTCAGAGTCTCACTGCCAGGCTGAGATTGGCAGCTTTTGGCAGTCTTTGTAGGAATGTGTGGATGGGGCAGAAAGCTGTCTCCGTGCTGGCGTGTAGAAACCTCTTTGGAGTCCTTTTATGGTGGTGCCCCTGTGCTTCTCTCCTGTAACACTCAGAGCGACTTTCCTACAATCTTTTCCTGCAAAGTTGTACCACTTCAGCAGTGAAATCTGCTCCACACATCCCAGCTTTGTAATGCAGACAAAGTGGTGACTTCCTAAGTATTTTTCATATGTGTAAACATCCTAATACATCACAACTCAAGCCTTCTTTCTTCTGGGCAATCGTTGTCTCAAACTGCTATTCCTATAAAACTCTTACCTCTGTTGATGATCGTGGAGCTACGAATATTGCCACTAAAGATACAAGCTATAAAATAAATGTCACAAATATATGTACACTGTATATAAAGTACACGCACACTGAAAGCCTTCCCGTGGTTTGCAATGGTTAATTCATACTGTTCCTTGAGAATCAGTTGAGAAAGATATAAATCAGAAAATCAGCTCTCTACAATGTGCTGTTGAGGTAATTGCAAATTTTCTACATTGATTGTTAATATGGTGACAGAGTGTTTGAAGGGACAGAAAAGGGTTGGAGAGAAGGGAATAGCTCTTGTAAGACTCAGCTGTGCCTGTCAGAACTGTTAAAAGAGTAATAGTTTTTGTTAGGCAATAAACTGGAATCCCTGCTGTGCTTCATTTAGTTTCCAAAATTCATAAATGCAGCCTGTTTCCAAAAAATTAATTAGCTCGTGAGTAAAAAAAAAAAAAAAAAAAAAACTATGTAAAGTGTTTCAGAGCTTTCTTGTGATATGCTAATTGATGTTTTATTTTACTTGAATTATCATTCAACAGTATTGAAGTATTTGAATACACCATATGTAATGTCATATTACTGCATAGATCATGTTTAATGAGATACTGCTGTACTAGCTATATTTTTTCCCCTAATATACATACTGTTTAATCTACATTCTTTATGCCCCAAGACAGTGAAAATTGTGACTATTCAGGGAATACAACCTCTTACGTTTTCATTTTAAGCAGTAATAAGCAGATCCTGAAAGAGTATATTAACACAGCACAGCTAAAGCCAAGTCAGTGGGCACAGGCCAGATTTTGTCATTGAGGAGCCCGGCACCCAGCAGTGAATTTACTCCAGCAATGACTGTCAGCAAACAGCTCGTGAGCCAGTGGTCTCCCACTCACGTGCCCAAAATACGACCAAGTGGGGCAGAAGTGATATGTGAGCCTGACCATCTGAGCAAGAGGGAATTTTATTCTTTGTGAAGCTTTTTGGGTAGAGGTGCCTGGAATATAACTATTCACTGCCGACAGTTTTAAAATAGCAACAAGTCTCTTTTATACTGAAGAAAGAAAAACAATTTCTATAAAAGTCAAGCAGGGGTGAAACACAAAGGGCCATGATCATGGTTCCTACCCACATCCCAGGTTCTGGTGGTTTAAAAAGAGATTCATGCATGTGTTTTGCCACATAATTTCATAAATAACCAAACTTCTGGCAATCAAATTGTTATAACCCAGAAGGTAACAAATGCACAGATTGGCTTGACAATTAGTAGGGGTTATGTCTTGAATTCTTTTCTGTAAACCTGATACTCTTGCTATAATTATCAAATATATATTGATATAATACCAAATATTTCTTTAACTTCTGATCATTTATCCTAAAAATAATATGAAAAAAAACCAAACAGCTCACTTCAATTTTACAATTTATATAGAAAAGTCAGACAAAAAGCTATACTAAATGGTAGTAGCTATGTATATCTGTTTTTAGGGTCCAGTTATGTATCGTTATCCTGTTCTGTCATAAATACTTATGTGATATATAACTGATATTTTCAAGAGTTCTCAGTGTTTTTCCAGTAAACATTATGTGCAACGTGAGAGTGGAGAAACAGCCCTTCTTAGCTCACCATTGAGGGAAAGACACCAGCTGGATGCAATAGTGTTCAGGCACCAGATGAGCCCCATGAGCTGGTGACAGCAAAAATCCATGCCTACATGGCTCAGTCATATCAGACACACAAGAATCCACTCCAGCATCCATGTTGCTTTGCTGTGAGGAGCCTGGGGTGTCTAATTAGCTGTGAACTCTGTCTGAACTTTTCCTTGAGCTTAGTGCTACATTGTGTAGTCTTCATAGTGTCTAATAAGGGTGAAATCACACTGCAGCACTAATCTAATTCAGGTAAAAACAAACGGAACACAAGATAGCCGTCTGCTGGAGGCCAACCTTTTATTAGTTTCTGTACTCAAAGAGGTTCTTGTTCATTTAACCTAAAGTAGCTCTTTTTGTCTAGTACTTAGTTTAAAAACAAGCAGCAAATAATTTGTGGTATTGATCTGCAAAACAGCCTAGGGAAGTTAGGTGTGCAGGTCCCATGCCTGTAGCTAACACTGGCCTTTATGTGGTTTTCAGCAGCAGAAGTGGTTTTCAGTGAAAAGGAATGAGTTTTCTGAGGTAGGTGATATTTTAAAAATTCATGTTCATTGAAAAATACGTGGGCTTTTCATATTTCTCCCACTTGTCAACCAAACAGGGAAGATCACAGACACAAAATGTTTTACCTGAAATAGTATATTCTTATTCAGAAGATAGTAAAACAGGTATCCTGACAGCCTCCTCTCCCATCTTTTTCTCCCTGGGAGAGCAAGTGGAGCTAAGAAAGCCAGGGTGTCACACAGCAAAGCTTGGCTAAATAACTACTCACCCAGCCTGCTACACCAGGATCAATGTAAGAACAGCTACTCGCCCAGTTTCCAGGGGCTGAGGTGGCATCTTTTCATTCAGCACACTGGATTTTCCTTCCAAAGATGTCCATATAACATAAACAGGGAAATGAATTCAACCATTTGTTTTCAGAAGCAAAGAAAAACTTTCTCTTGTTGCTTTTACATCCATGAAAACATGGTGGGATCAAATTAAAGCAACATACATGGGAAAAAAAAATGTTATTAATATAAATAACATTTCTGGGCTAGTTTTCATATCTAATCAGATGTTAAATTTATCCAATCCAGAGGACTGTTTCTACACAGCACAAAGTGAGATCTTGGGATCTGAAGTGGAATAACCAAGGAATTTACCTCATTTTCACTGATGATAATTTAATCCTATGGCACCTCCAGTATTCAGTACAGCAGAACGGGAGTAGTGTGAAACCAGTTGAAACCCCCCCAAAAAACTCTTTACAAGACACAAAATATGAATTTGCAGTCTGGTGCAAACCTGAATCCAGCTTGCAAACCCTGCAATGAATGGGAACCGCATTTCCTTGTGACCATGGTAGAGATAACAGGTTTGAGTCAACGTAAAAGCAAAAGGCACTCTAAATAATGAATTGCTGAGTAAGAATGAAGTCTGAATTACAGTACATACCTTATGGCTATCAGCAAGCAATACAGTGAATGGAAATGGTCTCTGAAAAATGCATTCAATCAGGGAAATTGCCCCACCTGTAGCTCATTAACAGGATTAAGTCCTGATACAAAGTGACAGTCAGTATTATTTGTTTAGGCAAAAAGCTCGCTCCCTTTGTAGTTTTTGGCATATCCAGCTGGCTTTAACAATATGGATCTGAGACAGCCAGTGTAGCTTTAATGTTAAATTAGCCAGGGTTAAAAGCTTGCCAAGGCCAGGCAGAAACAAAGTGTTCTTTTTTTGCAAAGTTGGCACAGGGGGGGCAGTTTCATTTCAGTAGCACCCATGTGGTAGGTACTCCATTTCCCGCATCCACGGCAGCATTGTTCCAGGTATTAGATGTCATTTTGTCACCAGAGCTGCACGCTACTGCAGTGCGAGGGAGATCGTGCTCTCCGGGGCTGAGCAAACCATGTAAACCCCCCATCCCTTGTTGGGCAACGGTCCTGGCGCCCGGAGTGGCTGAGCAAAAGGGAAAAACCCAAAGATCAGCCCTTTGTTTAGAGGAGACGCTGCAGAAATCTGAGGTCTGTTCTGAAGTCTAAACAAGAGATAAAGGCTCAAGTCCTCAGCTGGTAAAAATTAGTGCCGCTACTGTGAACTTCTGGAGCTGCTGCAGTTTAGTTTATTGTAAGACAGCTGGAGTGTGGTCTGCAGCGTGTAACTGATTCATTGCTGCGTCGTTCCAGCTCCACGCAGGGCAGCGGAGGCAGCTCATGCGCCAGGGCTTGCTAAATATGGCTAGTGGTCTGGATTTAACTTCGGAAAATAAATATCAGAGGCTATTATAACAGTTGTTAAACTGCTATTTTAAAATCAAGTGGATCGTAGTTTATCTCCCTTTTTGTATTTGGAGGCTAAGGTCTGCATTTATGGATGTTAGACAGCAGAGGTCAATGCATTGAGGGGAATTATTTGTGTATTGCTGTACAACAGTGTAGCATCCCAAGTGCAATAATGTATTTGTTATTAGTAATCGGTACTTTCCTTTCTAAATGCAACTATTGCATGACGTTCCCTTGCCCCTGCTGCTGCCACCACTCTACCACGCTGCCCAAGGCCAGCCTAAACCTCTTCTTGCACTGAGAAAATAATACGGAACTAAAACATAAAAAATAATATATATATTTCTCATTCTCCATAATTATTTCCTATGCATCTTTTTCAGAGATTAATCTAATGCCTAGCCCTGGTGAGTTAGGAAGATATTTTCCTTGGAAGTCACCCTAAATCTGCTTATTTGCACCTTTTATTCTGCAGCAACTGGTGTAAGTGCCGTGAGTCAGAGCCAGACCAAACATTTTGGCTGCTATTCTTCTCTCCTGCAGGAGCACTGCAGTGCTTATGCCTTTGGGTTCATCCAGCCCAGTGATGCTTAAGGTAATCTGGGTTTGAGAACTGTGATTTATTGTGTTTAAGAGAAATCAACATTAAACCCTATAGCTTGCTGCAATGTCAGAACGTGATATATCTTAAATAGAATGTGAAGTAAACATGGTAATTTAAAATCTATAAACCACTGTGAACTTTGTCACTGAGCAGACAGAAAATGCTGGAAAAGTTTGCTCATGTCACAACTTAGTGAAATTCTAATGATTAAGAATCAGGCAAGCAAGATAAAAGGAGGAGTGTTGAAAACGGAGAAGACTGATATATTCAAAAAGTTTAATCAAAAAGCAGAATATAGTACTTGCCAGAAAAGAGGCTGAGGTGAATCAAGCTGTACCAGATCTTTACAAAACAGACTTGTTTGTGCCTATTGTTCTAGCACTGACAGTAAATGAGCAATATAGCTATATATGATACCAGAATCTGTCATCTCTTATAGCCAGAACAAGGCCATGGATAATGGACTATAATGCAATCTAAGCAGCACTGCCATGAAACCAGAGTGATTCCATTTAGATCAGAGGATTCGGTTTGTATGGTACAGACTTGTGAATATAATAATTATTAGTCATGACAGATTAACCTGCCAATGTACTACAGCCCTCTGGGCTTTTACAGAAATGCCGTCCTCAGTTACATGTTTTGTTTTAGTCTGTGCCCTGTGATACGTGTTAGATTTGTGATAAATATGAGCCACTAAAGACCAAACTGAAACCCCTAAATCCAGTAAGGTCTTAGAGATCATAACATAAGCTGCCCAAAACAACAAAAATTTTCGTACCATTAACTCAGTGCATATACATGATGATAAGTAATTTTTTGAACAAGTAAGAAATAAAGTCATGAAAGACCCAAGGAACTGGGAAGAATTATCCCTATTACAAGAGAATGTCTATAATCAGCCAGTGAAACCAACATCTTTCTTGTAGTAAACTATGTTTAAAAGTGCAGGAGGATAGTAATTTCACACACATTTATTCTTAACTGTGGGAGGCAAGTAGGAAACCAGGAAAATTTCCTTCTCCAGCCACAAGAAATGTCCTATTCCAGATCCTACAGGTGTTAAAAAGCTTACAGTTTCTCTTCCTTTGCTTTGATTGTCTCTACTTTGTGTTAGCACTTGTTGAACAACACATACACATCGTCTGTCCATCTCCTTTTGTGTGTGTACAGTCTCATACTACGGAAAATGAAATTAATTCTTCTTTCTAGGCTTAAACATTCCAGCAGGAAGGATGGCTGTTGCCAACCAAGGAAGATAATGCTCTTTGTTCCTCACAAGCTCACATCATCCCTATCTGAAAACCTTCACCTTTGCCTTGCATGTTCTTCAAGGAGTCTTGAAGCATTTTGAACTACCTTAGACTGCAGGACAAGTGTGCTTTAAGGCAGCTCCACAATCCTGGTGTTGAACAGAGCAGGGATCTTAGTGGATCTTGCTTTGGGTTCCTTTCAATCTGTGTGCCAGCATCCCAGGAGCTAGAAAATGAGGGCAAACTGGGAGAGGATGGAATAAGGAGGTGGGGAGTAGAGATTTATAACTGTGGTACTCCCTGTGTGAGAGCGGAGACATAGCTAGAGCTCGTTCACAGAATTAGAGCCCAAGAATTGCCTCAGGTTCTTGAACTTCACATTTAACCCTGGTTACTCCATTTATAATGTGTAGACAGAGACATCATGAAATGTAAGCTGACATTTCTCAGCAGTGTCTTTCTTTGGAGTGTCAAATCAATTAATGGTTTTAAATTTTGCACTGGAGTATAAAGAAGTCACTAATGACCATATTAATGTTTTATCATTGCAATTGGTCAAACGTTTTATAACCACGGAAAATATACGGAAGAATAAATAATCTTGAGGGACTTGGGACTTGCATAGAAAAGAAGGCAGTTTGATTTATTTAGCTACTGCATGTTGGATCAATGAATAGAAACCTGATAGTAGCACAGGAACATAGTAACATCTTTTTAACTTGCTTTTATTCCACGTATTTTAACTCCACAGAGATTCAGAATACAGTCACTGTGACCCACTAGTGGAGTAGTTAGTTCTCAGCTTGTAATGCACATGTGAAAAAAAGCATTTGTCTGCTTAGCCAAGGTTCACTTGTATTCACAGCATATGGAGCTGAACTTTTCCTGTTTTCCTTTTGGGCCAAAAAAGCATTGGGTCAAACTTATATTTGGTGTAAGAGTGCTGATTTCACTTACTTCAGCAATGAATAAGACCCATAGCTTATTTTTAGACCAGATAATTATACCAGTAAAACAATACTGATGACTGTAAGTTTGGCTCACATTAATAGATTAAATGTGGGTAGATGCAAACAGATGGCATTGGTTGCTTTGTCGCTTCCTGGCAGAGCTGGCCTCATTAAAACAGCAATTTTTCTGAAGCTTTTGTGCCTGTGATTAAAGTTGCCAAAACTTTTAAATAGGCAGAGTTTCAAAGTGATAGTTGGGATGGTTTCCAAATGTATCTGGCATAGTACAGCGCTCCACATTAGACTTGTAAAGCTGGATGGTTTTGAGAATAAAGGAGATCTTTCATTTGCCCAATAGGCACTTTTATAATTTCATATGTCATCTGTTGTATTTGTAAGAATATTTGTTTCCCTCCAAAGAAAACAGTCGGTGGGATGTAATGAAGAATTATTTACTAAACAGTATGCTAGATGGCTGTAATATCACTGACGCTTCTTCTCTGAGCTTTGTCAGAAACAGACCAGGGTGAAAATATTCTCACAGATGAAAATTCTCAAACGAATGTGAGTGAGAGAATTTCTGTGATTCTGCGAGAGGGAGAGACAAATATCTGGAAGCTTGAGTGCAACTTCTGCTTCTGCGCAGTAATGCAGAGTGCTAACAATTACCAGCTTTTATTCAAACTGCAATTTGCTTTTTTTTTGCAGTGAGAGGCGGTGCTGCTGGTGGGAAGAGCAACACTCTTCTCAGGTTGAATTCATGGGTGTTTGCAAAAGCATTAGTATTTGTTGCCCAAAGGAAGGGTGCCTTGCAGAACTGTGCTGGCACTCCTGCAAGATGCCTTATCCACAGAGCTCCAGTGCAACCAGGAGCAAGTCATTGAAACTTTTTGACCCCTGTTTTTTTCACTGTCAAGGTATGGGGGAGGCAAAGGATATAAAATTGTCTGGAGATTAGTTGGTGGAGGATGCTAAGGAAATAAAACTACCTGCTAGTGGCTGTAAAATGGACAGATATAAGGGTAGAGGAGAAAAGAAGTGGTCTGACATTGTGAGTTGAGGCTGAAGCTGGAAGATGTATTAGCAGAAAATATTTTGTCTAGCTGTAATTTTGAGCAAGTTAAAAATGAAGGGGTTGCTTTTTTGCTGGTAATTAGCAGATTAAGGTTTAGATCTGACAGTGGGAAGTACTGACTGAAAACTCAGATGAATCTGTTGAGTGGAAAGCTTATTTGACTTTTGGAGAAATGAACCCAATCTTTTATAGGTCTCAAATATGTAGCAAACATTTTAATTCCCTCGGTTCTAAGAATATTACAAACAGGCCACATAGGAAACCCTGAAGTTTGATATACAGTATCTGGCTTTAGGAAGGAGATTATGCCTGCACATGTGCTGAGTCTATTGTAGTTAATGACATATGAGAAACACAGTTTTAATGGGTTCACAGATTATTTATTACGGGAGCAGAACATCATAAATTTGATAACCAGATCCTATTAATTTGCCAAAATATGTAAGAAACACATTGATGTAATTGTGTTCACTTGTGTGGAATAGTTTAATTTAGATTTATGGGAAATTTCCATTCAAAGGCAAATCATGCAACAGTATGTGCTTCTGTGCACACATATACATGATCTTACACAGACATGCAAAATCCTACTACTAAATACTATCTCCAGGGGGAAAAAAAGCACTATTTTACAATTACGGATTACAAATTACTTATAAATTGGCAAATCTCTGAGAAAACGAGTTTCGAACGTGGTTGTGTTTCTGCAAATTTATAGAAAAAGATTGCTCGAATGTAGAAACTAACAAAACGTCTAATGAGAATATTTTCCACTGATTTCATAACACTGGTCCTGGAGATGTGGAGATCAGTCTGTCAGATGTAATTCTGTCACATCTTACTGTTTGACCCATCTTCTAAGCGAGAAGTCAAGAGCAGCTCAGCATGAGGGAGCTTCTAGGTACTATGTGAAACTTTCTTATCTTTTAAAATAAAATCAGAGAGCAATTCTAACTATAATATGAAAGGGACTAATAGTGTCAGTGAAAGTTTGTTACTGAAATGACACATTCCCACAGTGCTGTATTTTATAACAAATATGAAATCATTCATGAATGGCAAATTAATCCCCAGTTTTAAACTGAAAGCAAGAATCCCATTCAAATTAGTATAATGAACTGTCAGTAATCGATAGTCTCGTGACAATGTTATTTTAGCTCTTTTCAGGAAGATCTGGCAGAAGAAGAGGGTAGAGGAAAGAATTCAGCCAAGCTGTGCAAAACCTCTTGTTTCCATGCAGTGAGTGATTCTTACATCTGATTATTTCCTGCTTTTGCAATGGAAGTTGAAAATTATTTGATTTGGACGCACAGTTTAAGAAAAAACCTCATGCTGTCCTTAGGAGGGATATTATTTCCTTTTACTCACTCAAAGAAATTTAACTTGCTTACTGGCTGTGTGTTGCACAAAGTGACGGCATGCAGGGTGTTTTTCCCAAGAGAGAAGCATATTTTAATGCAACAATATACAATCACTCTTACTATTCCTGAATTCGCAACTCTATTTCCAGGACTGATTTTCACAAGCAGCCACGATTGCTTACCCTTTATTTCACACAAGGAATTTGTAGTATTTTCTCTCTGATAAGAAAAAGGTAGGAGCTCAACCAAATTCAGATGGTTCGGTGATCTCAGGTGTGATCAACAGGGTCTTGGGCCTACATTTCAAAGCTGTTTGGCAGCTTACACTGTCACGATATCGACAGCCCTCAAAATGCCCATGGCAACAATTATGCTGATGTGTTGTCAACAGCACATGCTGCTTCCAGATTTCAAGAAGCAAATGTAAGTGTTCGTTTTGTTCATTGAGAGCCAAAAACCTGACTCTAACAGAGATACAGCTCTGAATGATGTGACTTCAACTGTGGGACTCTGCATAGCCCTGATCTTGGATCCCAGGTTTGCTCTTGTGTTGAGAAAGTGACAGGTTGCAGGATTCAGGTGACCCACTCATCTTTTCATTGAATTTTCTTGAAAGTTATGCACTGGATAAAATCTACAAAGAACTGTCTGAAGGGTTATAAGAGGTTAGAGATGTGATATGATTCCCTTATTATTTTGCTCCAAAATATATGACAGTACTAGAAATTAGAGACCTGACCTGACATCTCTGAGGGCTGCAGGGAAAGACGGACCAGGAACATGGTAGCACTTCTGAAAGGTCATTGAAAAGAGTAAGCCCTGTCACAAAATGTGAAGATCTGAAGGACTTATTTAAATATTAAGGCTTAAATCCTTAGCCTGACACTGCTAGCAGAGTACCTGGTTACCCTCCATGTACTTACATGTATGCACAAAGATATGGATGTAAATTTTCAGATTTCTTAATACCGGTTTGTGTCATGTGTCTTGAACAAATGTTAAGCCTGTTCCATGCGAAAGTATGAATTAAAAATTAGGACGAATGATGGAAAAGGGGAAACTGACTGGAAAAGGGGAAAAAACCCAAAGACCCAGGGAACTACAGGCCAGTCACTCTCACCTCTGTGCCCGGCAAAATTGTGGAGTTGATCCTCCTGGAAACTATGCTCGGGCAGATGGAGAATAAGGAGGTGGTTGGTGACAGCCAACATGGCTTCACTACAGGCTGGATGAAGAGTGGGTTGAGAGCAGCTCTGAGGAGAAGGACTTGGGGGTATTAGTGGATGGAAACCTGACTGTGAGCCAGCAATGTGTGCTCACAGCCCAGAAAGCCTACCCTGTGCTGGGCTGCATCAAGAGAAGTGTGTCCAGCAGGGCAAGGGAGGGGATTCTCCCCCTCTACTCTGCTCTAGTGAGACCCCTCCTGCAGTGCTGTGTCCAGCTCTGGGGGCACCAACATCAGAAGGACACGGACCTGCTCGAGTGGGTCCAGAGGAGGCCACAGAGATGACCAGGGGCTGGAGCCCCTCCCCTGTGAGGACAGGCTGAGAGAGTTGGGGGGGTTCAGCCTGGAGAAGAAAAGGCTCCAGGGAGACCTTATAGCAGCCTGCGAGTACATAAAGGGGCTACAGGAAAGATGGGGAGGGACTCTATCAGGGAGTGTAGGGATAGGATAAGGGGTAACAGTTTTAAGCTGAAATAAGGAGATTTAGATTAAATCTAAGGAAGAAATTCCTTAATGTGGGGATGGTATGACATGGGACCAGGTTGCCCAGCTGTGGCTGCCCCCTCCCTGGCAGTGCTCAAGGCCAGGTTGGACTGGGCTTTGGGCAACCTGGGCTAGTGGAAGGTGTCCCTGCCCATGGCAGGGGGGTGGCAGATGATCTTTAAGGTCCCTTCCAACACAAACCATTCCATGAGTCTGTGATTATCTGAAAGAAGGCCTCGGTTCAACAAATGACTAGAAATATCCTCAAATAAAAAATAGACTAGAAAGGAGAGAAAGAGAATCTGGAAGACCATTTTCAGTGCTCCTTTAGGCCTTGAAGGCTTCCTCAGTTTAGGAACCCTGTGCTTCCTTTGGTCTTTGACAGCAAATGTCCCTTGTACTTTGTGGTGTTTTGTTAAACTGCTGTTTTAGACACAGAGTATTCCAGGCAAAAGAATGGTCCTGTAACCAGACTTTCTTACATCCTCTTTTCTAGAAAATATGATGGTTCATTTGTCACATGGTTGTGGCTACCAGCAGCTATTATGTACTGGTTTTATTGACTGCATTTTGAAATGGTTGACTGAGTTCATACTAAGCCTCCATGTTGTTCCTCCTTACAAACAGAGAAATTATAAGTCTGTGCAAGTAAATTCAATATTTAAACTCTTTCCTATCTGATTTTGTCCCTCAAAAGCCATATGTCAGCTTATGCTTAATAGGTTATATTGGGTTATCTCAGTAATGGTCTGCCTGAAGAACAGCATGGAAGCAGAAGGGACAGCTGCCCATCAGCAGCATTTCAGAGCTGTTAAAAGACAGTCACATAAGGGATGAGTTTTGTCTCCGTCTTCCTTTGACCAGGCATAACCATGGCTTGCCAAACAAACACAAACAAAGCACTGTAGCCTGTGTGAAATGAAAACATTTGCTAATGGGGAAATAGAGCCCTTGGTGGAAAAATGAGACCCAGAAACACCAGTCAGCTGTATAAAAGCTTTAATCCATCACTGTTCCTGGTGTGACAGGGTGCCAGGTCAAAGAGACAGGTGGGATATTTGTTGTTTGGAAATGCCATCCCCCCAGTGACTTGCTGTTGTGCTTGAGAAACAACCTCACTCTACCCAAGAAAACCCCCTGTCTTGTAATCCTATCAGTCAGACCTGCAGATTATTTTTTTTTTTTTACACTGTTGGGCCTTTGAAGTAAAGTGGAAATTAAACACGATCCTGTTCTTGAAGAGGTATACTGGTGCAAGTTCTCCTCACCCCAGCTTAAAAAGATGTGAGGTGTGAGTTGTGACCAATGTAAGGAAGACACAGCTGGTCTAAATTAGCTTCCACAACCAGTATAGCAAGTGCCAGATACACTGGTCTAGCCCAGCTGCTTTGCACTTCTGTTCCAGGGATCCTAAAACTTGTATTTTTAAGCTAGCATAGGTGCTTTGCGTCACCGTAGCATTATAAAGCCACTAGTGTACACCAATGAATAGGAAATCCACCTCCTGAGCAACTAGACACTTACTTTATTCAGAGAAATCCCTGCCTCGAGCAGTATTCCTCTTTATGAGGATTTCTTTCTAGGTGGATTGACTTTCATAGGAAGTGAAACATTTTTTCCAGGTTCACTTCCATTTATTTCTATGTAGGGGAGAGGGCATCCAAAGCAACTTTTCAGTAATGTGCATACTAAGTCCTTATTCATACAAAGGTCCTTACACATGCTGGGAGAAGTCTAAAGAGCTAAAAATGGACATAATCCCTTTCTAAATTGCCAGAACAGTGCTGAGGGCCTCAGTGTAAATAAAATCCAGGGGATAGCTGGCAAAGTTATGTTTCAAGATGTTCCTTACCAGTAGAAGCCCTTGCTCCATTGAAAGTACCAGAAGAGGGGAGCTTGGAAGAAAATCAAGAGGGCAAAGGAGGGAGAAGAAAAGAAACATTTTATAGATCAATATCCCTAGCAAAAGCATATATTTTCTCTTGTTTTGTCTGGCACAGACAGTTTTGGAATGGATATTTTTAGAATACGTTACATGAATTTTTGATTACCTTGCGAGATTTATTTTCTGCCAAAACAAAGGCATCATATTTCTCTAACCAGAATGTGGCACTTATTGTGACGAGGGCCAAATCTTGCACATAATCATTGAGGTCATATGCAAATAAAAGGCACCATACTTTGTGTAAATTCCCATTTTAGCTATTCTTACAACATTTCTTATTTATAATATTATAACCATTTTATGAAAAGCTCTCTGGGACTAGTCCATTAAACCATAACCAGCCTATTTTCCTTCAGCTCCTGCTGAGGAACTGCCTTCAAGGAATATTTTGAGATTTAAACATTGAAAAAAAAACCCTTAAATTATTTTTAGCAGTTTAGTTTGAACCTATCCTGTAAATGCAGTAATATCAGTAATATCTTGTTCAACTTCCACTGTCATGGTCCAAGACAGCAGTGATGGTGTCTGCAGGGTGGAAGATGCAGGAGAAGGTCCCTGTGCTGGTTCTTCTCGTCCTTCAAGTGACAAAATGCTACTGTGTGCTGCAAAAAAGGGGGTACAACAGACCTGCTAATCCCTCTGTACAGTCAGTACTTCTCTGTACTCACCATTTTATCACTCCCCATTCCCTCTCCTACCCCTCGTCTCTCCTGCTTCACTCAGCCTTCATGAGATTTTCTTTTTTGTCTTTTCTCTGGAAAAAACATTTGTCTGGCATGTTGAAAGACTCATGGGAAGTGTATTGTCTCATATATTTGTTCATGACGAGGCCAAGGCAGGGGCTGCTGCATTATAACAATATATCTTGTATGTAAGTACAGTAATTAGGATATGGCATGTAACGCTTACTAATGGTATATTCTGATTCCACTGCGAGGCTAAAAGGAATTAATATTATGTCTAAAGACATTCAGATTACTGTCCCTGCTAAATTCTTTCTGCAATCATACGTTACAAAGCTTCCTACTGTTCTTCTGAGCTGTCTTGGTCTGGCCACTTAAATCAAGCAAAAGTACTTCAGCAGGGAAATTAAAACCAGATTTTTTTTTGTGTAATTTCAAGCAAATGATTGCTTGTTTTAAAGCTGTACCCAAAATATCTCTCCTTCTTTCCTGTGCAATAATGGGGCTAGATGAGAGTGGTGGGAAGATTTTGTACAAGTTGTTCTTGTAGTACGGATGTTCTGTCCCTTCCTTTCTGCATAAAATCTTGTAAACATTTTTTTAGATACCTGCCATCTCTTGATCCATCTTTTTCGATGTTATTTTCACAATCCCCACTTCAGAAATATCTCCCCACCCATACCCGTCTGCTGCCTTGGCTCTTGACAAATTGCAGACCCTTGTTTAAGCTGCACTCTTTCCCCAGAGCTGGATCTGGTCCTTTGTCCTTACCTGAATGATAGGGCTCAGCAAATTATTTTTCATGTCAGCCTGCACAGTCTGCCAACTCTACCAGTTATTGCTGGCATCCTGTTTCAACAGAATTGATCATAAAGAAGTTCTGACTATTCCACTGTAACTGATAAAAATCTTTATTTCATGAGTAACAGTAAGAAAACCACCAGGTAAAGTCAAACACTTCCAGGAGAGTGAAAAGAAACTCTGTCTGAATGACTTGAATGACAGATCCACTTTCTTCAGGAGACAGATAGAACATATTGTGCCAGTGCCATCTGGAAACTATTCAAAATCACCTGCCCTGGTGCAAGGCCATCCTCTGCCTTCCTCCCTTGCTCCCATGCCTTCTCACACATGCAGTGGTCATGGAGCATGGCAAAAAATTATTTTATACAGGTAACAGCTATTGTCATGCTCTGTGAGAAATTTGTGTCTTGTTTTCCTGACATGATCTGAAGGCAAAGACAACTGACTATAGAATAGAATAGAATAGAATAGAATAGAATAGAATAGAATAGAATAGAATAGAATAGAATAGAATAGAATAGAATAGAATAGAATAGAATAATAGAATAGAATAGAATAGAATAGAATAGAATAGAATAGAATTCAGTTGGAAGGGACATACAATGATCATCTTGTCTAACTGCTTGACCAACTCAGGTCTGACCAAAACTTAAAGAATGTTATTAAGGGAATTGTCCAAATGCCTCTTTAAACACTGACAAGACTGGGACATGCACTGTCATTTTCTGAGTTGCACCCTCTTTCTGTTTTCCTTGTTTTTCAACCATGGAAAAGAATTTAGAGCATCTGAGAATACCCTTACTACCTTCCCCTAAGTGCAGCCATTCTGCTTAAGGGACAAGGAATTGAAGGACAAAGGTTCTTCTTGTGTGCAGCAGTGGACAGTCACATCCTACCGATGTGAGATTACAGACCCTTTTCACAATGGTAATAAATCCTCAAGGTCAAGTGGATGAAGAGAGCGCCTGAACATGATAGTAGCACATGGTGTTAGCACAGAGCCCTGAGAGCTTCGTGACATACAGGACGTGTCTAGTGTGGTTCAAGTCATCAGATCCCATATTTATGTCACTTAACTTTGTAAATGCTAATGAAGAAAAAGGACCCTCTCACTGTGTGAGGTTTCCTTTCACTACCTCTCCACATTTGCATGCAGACACTGTCTGACTTCAGCTTGTAATAGATACCAAATTGTCTAAATGAATCTTCACTACAAAGCTGCTCTCTTACTTCTCTCAAACATCCCTTTCTTTTACTGACCATCATCAGAACTTGACCAAAAGGAAAGAAATTAGCAGTAATTTTACAGAAGTCAGAACATTATTTACTAACCCAAATAGTGCAAACTGATTACATTTGATCCAGTAGTTAAATTCCTTCTGGGGAGTTTAGTAGGGAATTACATCCTCAGGGCAGAATTTTTAGGTTTCCTGTAGAAATGCTTTCACTTCTATGACATTGTGTAATTGTGCAGATTAATTTCTAAAGAATTAATTTTTTTATTTTGCTATTCAGCTCTATTCAGTTATGAAACGCTTTGCCATAAATATTAAGATTCCAAGACTGCCACTGATCCTCTTTGAGGATTGTGAATGTCAGTCTCTGAAGATGCAGGTTGTCACTGTTTTACCTCAAAGAAGACTGGAAGATTGTAGTTTGGATTCCTCTGTGTCTGCTCCCGGGGTGTTTCTGAGCACCTGCACATAGCTTTGTTTTCTATAGGCCTGCACGATGTTACCACCAAAGGAAGATGGCTCTAAACATTAGACATGTACTTTAAGAGAAAAGACAATGTTTTTCCATTACCTTACTGTGATGTCTCACTGCTGTTTGTTTCTTCCTTGAACAGGATGGCTCAAGGGGCTTGTTGAAAGATACAGTTTTCTTTTCCAAGCCCAGCCAAACTCTAGTCCAGCCTGATAATAGATGCAAATGGTATTTGGGCTGGTGGCCCACTCAAAATGAGATTATTAGCCTCCGTTCTGTCCTCAGTTACCAGGTGTTCACATTACATAGCCGTACTGCAATGGTCTCAGGAGAGTTATTAAAAACAGACAATCTCCTCTTTCCCTAGCAGTGATCTACATGTAAATGCAGTGGCGCAGGGTTGGAGCTATGAAGCTTTCCATCCAGTTGATTAGTTATATCTCCTCCTCTTTACATCTCCAGCTGCTGTATACAGAAGTAGATTCCTTAACTTCAAACTAAAGTTTTGGCTGAGCAACTTCCAGTTTTCAGAATTACAAGCCACTCCAGTATTTCTCTGGAATATCAGACTCACATGAGCTGAAATAATTAAGCATCCACATTTTAAAAGCCCTTCCTGAGGAGCGCTGGGAGGAAGAGACTCACAGGAAGGTACTAACTCCTCTGTCTCCTTCACAGGATCTGTTTCCACCTTTGTTTTCCAATTGTCCACGATGACTTCTCCAGCCTTACAGTTGGCACAGGCATTTTCAATAACTGTGACTAAATAACTAAATGAATGGCCTAAATTTTCTTCCTTGTGGGACATTTTCTTCTAGGGCTAGATCTATTCTCCTAGTTGTGCCTAATCCAGTTTCAGATGGGCTCTAAAAGGTCTCTTTTACTGGGCATTGCAGGTCCCATACTCTGGGTAGTAATCTCTCTAGGTGCTTGGGATTTTGGGGTGGTTGAATGGGTGCATATTTTTTTTTTTTTAATTTTACTTTGGCACCTGAAATCCAAATATTTATCTTTAAAAAAAAAAAAATAAAATTAATCCTTTACTCAGGAAAATGTCTTCTTTTCTAAGGATGAAGAGTCTACTTGTCCCAGTCACGATCTCATTTTATTTATGTTTTGGAAAAGTTTTCTGTTTTAAAATTAGTGTGCCTGACATGTATGCTATTTGCAATTCATTTATTATCATATGAAAGCTATTCCTCCAGTTTATTATTATTGTGTCCCTCCTAGTTGCTCACAGACACCCCTTTGTAGAGTGTATGTAATAGGTTTTGGCAAAACTTTGACTTTTTAAAAAAGTTCATTCTGTTATTTAGTCTTTTTCAAAGACTCTCCAGTATTCTAATGCCGTTTCAGCTGTATGAGGTGATGTTGATTAGCATTGATAGGTGTAATTTTCATGCTAGGCAGTTATTCAGCTCTTCCATTTCTGCATATTTGGTGAGTGACATGACCTTTCCATCTAGTTGCCTTGCAAAAGGTCTGTTTTCAAAACTTCTTCCTTTGGGTAGGAAAACAGAATATTCCTTCCCATGAGCTCTTCAGCAGATGCCATTTCATGTAGGTTCTCATTTAAGGCAGGAAAAGTGTCTATGTCACATCTTATTTTTGTGGCGTTACATGCAGGTTTAGGTACTAATGCAATTCTCAAGATGTTAAGGAGCTCATGTTTTCTGCTTACATAAAATCAACATGGGATGTCTGAGGTGGGTCCAGTGTGCTGATTTGCTGGTACCTGCATGTCTACATGCATTGTACACAGTTATAGCTCTTCAGGAATGTGAAATGTGATAAAAGTTCCTCCTGAAGCAGACGTTCAGTAATCCATTTACAAAGAAACTTCTGACAAGACTCAGAAAAATCACCTTTCAAGTACTTAGTATTTCCCCAAATATCTGTGAGATTTTTTTTTTTTAACAAAATAGTTTATTTATTTAAAAAATGCAGTCTAGTTGGCCAAAAATAATTCAGCTATTTCAGTTAAATTCACCAAAGGATTGCAATCGGTTAATATTTAGGGGACTATTTTCTACATGCAAGCAATTCTGATGGAGCAATTAATTTCATCCCAAAGGTGAATCCTACATTTACTTAGGTGAATCTCAACCTAAACCTGCCTATTGTTCTCTTCTGACTGTCTAGGAAGCTTTAGCGGGTTGCTCAGATGTAGATATTCACAGTGTAGATGTCTGTGGTTACAGGGGATAAGTCCCAGCTGAGCCAGCCAATGGGCTCTTTTGTTCAAGAGGTTTTAACAGCACATAACAAGATCCCAGGAGCTTACAGGTTTTGTTGAAAAAAGTCACAGGATGAGACAGATTGGGACAGACGAGGTTAAAAAAGTTATTCAAGGTCATTTAACAGCTTAATGGCAGGGCTGAGAGCAAGGCAAGGTCAGTGCTTCATTCTCCAAACCAAATCTCATCCTCTAGTTATTTATGAAGTTTCTTGGCATTGGGCAGGACTGAGAGAGGGGAAAGGCAGCCTACACTGAGAAGGACTGAACACAGAGGAGACAGGGTGCATGACAGTGTCAAAGAGGTGAATGACTGCACGGTGTTCTTTTGGCCCATTATTAATTTCTCTTTGTGGGCATTTTGAAAGGAATAACCGGTTAAAAGTGACTTGAACGAGGTAGAGATGTAAGCAGAGACACTGACAGGATGCTTTAGATAGAGAAACAATAGGGAAGAGAGACACAAGAAGGTGAAGGGAGAGGCAAACTGGACCATGAAGAAAGAAGCAGGAGAGGACGGTGGTAAATTTGTAAGGGAATGGTAACAGCTGGAGGGTTTGAATACATATAGCAAAGACAGGGAGAGAAGAAAAAAAAACCCAACCCAATTGTGTAGTTTCTATTTTAACAAGAATTAAGATCCTGGAGATCTGACAAAACTACAACTGTAAATTGTCCTTTGGATTGTCCTCCAAAGGTACAGCCCCTGCAATTCCTGCAGGCTCAGAACTGACCTTGCTACCTGTGCAAGGACACGAAGCCAATACTGTTCTTTGAAAATCCTTCAACTTCAGACTGGCTAATATCTCTGTACTGTCTGACTATGACAGGCCTTCCTAAGTTTAAATTGAGTACTTCATATATTTTACATATAATGCAGCATTGCAAAAATACTTTCCTGCAGGATGGTTGGAAAAAATGCAGCTGCTAAGGAGGGTTCTGCACATTCCCGCTACAGGGAAGACTTTTGGGGAAGGAGAATACGGAGTGGGAGCTCGTGATGGATTTTGAAACTGAACTGTAGGAATTCAAAACAATCGCCAGTAAAATTTACTGGAGAATTCTGGATTTGCACCCAGAAACCACAATTACACACATACAAAATAATTAATTCCTCCACCCTCTCCATGAGGCTCACACTTCACTTTGTTGTGTGATTTCTGAGCACCTTCACATCCAGCAACACAGGACTGTCTCAGGTTTAGCGCTAGTGAAGTACTCTATAGAGAAGCAAGTAACTTAAAAATGAGCTCAGAAGAAAATCCATTTAAAAATATATTCAAAGGTGTTAAACAGGAGGAGAAAGAAAAGCCCTCTACAGTAATAAAATGGTTTTTTTTCAGATGATTTCATAGGCATCAAAATATTTTTCTAACCTCTTCCTGGCTCCACTTGAGCAGTGGAAACTTATTTTTCTGTGCCTGTCATTCTCTTTTGTTAGTTGTACTCACAATTACAGGGAGTTGTTCTCGCAGGGAGAAAAATGTGTCTTTGTATCTATTCCCCAAGAATACTTCTGCCTGCCTGCCTGCATGTAAATAGCGATCCAGTTTTAAGAATAAAGAGATTATTTCATTGCCTGCAAGGAGATGCAAGACAAATGAGAGATAGCCTGTCCTTTCTGCTCTAGGCTTGTTAACGTAGGTGAGCAGAAGGGATGAGGATGGAAAAAGCAGAAGTGTGTGCAGAAATGAAGATGCTTGGTGGCCCTGTGGCTTCTTGCAACACAGGGAAGCATTCCTCACTAATGCTCACAAACAAACATCTGCTTAACAACTTCTGTCCATGACATAATTTCTGAGCCTAGCATCCAAAATGGGTTAACTGTTGCACATACACACTGGGGTGCTCAGTTCTTGTCCCTGAGGAGGTTCAACCTCAACAGGAAAGAGAGTGGGACAAGATTTAGTTTAAACATAGTGGGGGTTAGATAGTATCAGGTGAAAAAACTCTGAAGTAAGTGATATTAACAGGCAGAGACTGGCTGCCTGTGAGGACTAGTCTGGTTGAGGCTGCTCCCAGTGCTGGCACTTTGCTTGGATTTCAGTTCTCACTCTGCTTTAGTCTGTGTGAGCTGAAATGGTAGATGAGAAGGGAGAAAGTGGTGTAGACCAAAATCTTGGCAAAAGGATGAACAACGCCAAACTTTGAATCAATGCTGAGCCATGACTCCTGTCTTAATGCAAGGCTTTTTGAGAAAATAAAAGGAGTTTTTGGGAGATGGTGTTGGAAGAGATTTCAAAGCAGTGTTTTATCCTACAGCCCATTCCTCTAAGGCAGGATCAGCTGTTCTCATGGACACTTAAATCACTCCTGCCTCAGCTGTTTATTGGACCCTACAGTGGTGGAGGTTTCACAGATTCTTGGACAAGATTTTCTAGCACAAAATTAATCACATCAGAAGAAAGTCTCCCCTAATAGCCAGCTTGAAGTTCTCTTAGCGCTGTTGAAACCAATTACTCCTTGTCCTATCATCAGTAGACACGAAGAACCATTTGTTTTTTTCTCCTCTGCAGCTACATTATAAGTTTATGCTGTTTCATTTCAGTTCTCTTTTGTGAAGACTAAACAAACTCTATTTCTGTATCACTTGTTTACTACAGCTTTGTGCTTTTTTGTTCTCTGGACACCCACGCTTGGTCCAGTTGATAAAGTGGATTTAGGGAAGATGACAAAGCAGATGATTTCTTGCTATACACTTAGGACCAAAAGATTGAATAGTCAGGAGAGAAAGTGTATTAAAAATGTCAATACCAAACCCCACTCCCTGTCCACCTCTTCTCCTGCCCAGACATGCCATCTACATCCATGCAGTTCCTTCTCCTTTTACTCCAGCAGCTGTGAGGTTTGTCAGCCCTTTTGTGGCAATTACTTTAATTCCCTGAAATCAAAGCACCTGCCAGAAAAGTGGTTTGTTTTACAAAATCAAGGCCTATTGAAACATTTTAAGGAAAACAGTTGTTTCATTCTGTAAAGATACAGATCTTCTCTTGAGTCAAGGAGAGAAGATAAAGGGGGAAAGTTTGACATTTGACTTCACTGTGGAATGCAGGTAAAGGCTTGAAATATAAACTCCAAGATGAAGAGATTTGATTAAGATAGCATTTTAAACTACTGTCCTTCTTTTCCTTATTTATTTGTAACTGAAAGAAAGATAAATAGCCTTATCTTTGCCATTGGACAAAAAAAAATGCAAGCTGGCAGCTTTCGCTGAGAAAGTCTGAGTGCCTTTGATGGCTACCATGAAAGTGTGTTGGTCCGTTTGATCTTTTGTTGACTAACTGCAGGTTTAGGGATGTTACAATACACGTTTACATAATGTAGGCTAGCTGCAAAGCTTCACCTCAGGTGAAAAGACACAGCTGGTTTTAAAAGCAAGCTAGGTCAGGATAAAAAGAAAAAGAAGTTGCACAGCAAGTTATGAAGTTTCAAAGGTAATGCATGGGCTATACGGCCAGCATAAAAAAAGACAGAAAGACTGTACAGCATCAGAAAATAGTGCAAATAGACTGGGATTTGATGGGATCTCTTGTTTGAAGCCACCTTAGTGTTCAGTATAGAGCAAAAAAACATTTCCTTTGAGCGTTATTTGTTAAAGAAAAAAGCTAACACAAATATCATCACCTAAATCCTAGGATAATCCTTCATCTCAGCAAAATTTGCTTTTACAGTTCCTTACTCATTGCATTGTCCCTGATCCAGCCCACTCCCACCAGCGCGATTTTCTAATGCTGATGCTTGGATTGAAACCATTAGTGCCCTGGGAAGTAAGCAGCTCATCGCCAGTATCTGTCACCCAGATGCATACAATGAAAGTGTCCATCCTCCATCCACCCTGTGCCACCAGTGTGTTCAGCTATGAACAGCAATGCAGTAACATGGATGGTGAACTAGATTCACAGAAAAGCCATGTGGCATTATAGCAGATGACCGTTAAGTGCTTTTGCTGCTCCAGGGAGGTCAGACTCCTGACCTAGCTGATGCACATGGACCTGTAGGCACCTAAGAAATGGATTCACAGGAGCCAGAAATGCAATCCAAATAAAACCTCTAACAGAAGTAAGTGCTAAGGATGGAGACAGACCTTAAGCCTTTCTGACAAGTCTCTGTAACTCTATCCTTCTGTAAAGGGACAAAACTTTTAATTGAGCATCTACAAGACAGTTTCTACAACAGTAAGCGTCTTGGCAGAAGAGGATTGGATGAGTATCTCCAAGGAATTGCTGCTGAGGTCCTTACATCCACACATGATGTGGTTCAGGGGGGTTATTTTCATTTATATGTGGTCTGGTCTTCTGCACAGAAAGACCCCACCATGTATGTGGATTGAAGCAGTGTCCAGAGGGTGTAGTCTGGGACCCTCACATCTCTGTAGGAGAACATCTGGGGTGTGCTACCGCAGAGGTTTTCTGGTTTGTCTCCCACAAAAGGAGTCTGGTGCACTAAGAGTGCTTTGTAAACCAAGTAAACTCTGTGAACTCTGCGGTAAAGGGACTGATGGGGGGTTGCTTCAGAACTGCATAACTGCTCCAAACCAAAATACTAGTGAAACACAGCCAAAATTTAGAGAAAGAGAGAGGGGGCTAGTCCTCCTTAAAGCATAGAATGTCCCTTTAAACCACAGCAGTGTGTGCTCTTGCCAAGGACTATGAGTTCAAGGTGCCCCCCTGCCTGAGGTGAACGATCTTGATATCACACTGATTGACAGTAAGGGCCATTATCTCCATGTTTTGGTCCATGGCTGAAAGCTGTGGAAGTAATTTCAAGCCATTATACTTCATATCAACTATAATGCATTGTGTTACCTCTTGGGCAGCTGGTGCCAGGGAAGAGCACTTAATGGGCCACTGGGTCTGCTTGATGGCTTTCAATTAACCACATCCTTTTGAAGTTGCAACCTTTTCCACTGACTCCAGAAGGCCTTTGGATTTGGGCCCAACTTGCTCAAATAACCAAGAGAAAATACTGATTTTTTTTTTTTTCAGTGTTGATTTTTAAACCACAACTGCTGATTACATAGAATTTTATCATAATTGGCAAAACCTTGTTTTTCAGTGTCTCTGCGCTATATTGAGCATTTTGTGGATATAAACTGTCTGTTGATGTATTCATAAAAACAATAATTAAGTTTTACTTTGTTCTTTGGAGGAAAAGTGAGATTGAAGAGACCCTGTATAGTTTGTCCACGAGTCTGAAAACTTGTACAAGTGGTGAGAAACTATACTGGTGAACAGAGATAGATGAGGAATAATTTTCCAGTTGTGAAGAAGGTTACTTTCAGATTTATTGTATGAATATAGATGCAGTGCTCTTAGCTCCATGGAGATGGCTCACTCCAGCCGAAACATTCATTAAAACCCACATAGACACTGTCATATTTGTATTTTGAGAAAAAGAGCTTGTCAGAATGAGAACTGCGTAAGTCATTCTAAAATTTCACCTTGATCTGTGGTCTAATACAAATTACAACTTTTAAGGATACTCTGCCTATGTTCAAGTATTTTGTTCAACCTCCAGTGAAGCAGTCTGATAGCAAAAACTCTCTAGAAATTTGTTATAGAAGGGCTGTAATTCAGCTCTGGAGGCAGGTGGTGTAGAGAGTTCTCCGTTTCTGACATTCCCAAGACAGCAAAGGGCATATACAGAGGGGATGGGGGGACAGGTGAGATGGTGGAATCTTGCAAAGACTTTTTAATGAGCACTGTTTTTTGTTTCCCTGGTGGATTGAGTTTAAATGTTGCTCAGACAATTTTTTGGCAAGATAGTTGTTATCTTGTTGAGTAAACAGTTGGAGGAGTAGTTAAATCAATGGGAATACATTTGAAATTACTGTGAGAGGTCTCAGCAGTCCCAGCAGACATACTGAAGAGCAGGCACAGAATGAACACTCAACAAAAACCCCGAGAAGTATTTAGTTAAGGTAATTGCCTGATATAGGTATTTTACAATTGAAGAATGAGCAGTAATGCCTAGAAATCTTTAAATAATGAGGGAACAGGCAAAAGAGCTTTGTTGAATACAAAAAAAATCCTTAACTTTACCAGAATTTCTTTAATATAAACTCCTCAACATAGTCGTAACTGTCTGCAAGACAATTCTGTATGACTTGGCTCTGCTTCCCCATTGCTACGCCTGGCTGGATGTGGAAAATACACCTTACTGTGAGCAAGGATTTCTCTGAATAAACACATTTGTGTGAATTCACTCCCATCTATAACTAGCTTTCATGATGAAAATACAATTTCTTTTCATGAACCAAAGTCTTGTTGCCTCAGGGATGAAGACAGTTTTCAGATTACATTTCATAATTCAGTCTGCAACAGGCTGGGTTTGACTCTGAGGACCCTCATGGGGACCATTTTTGTCTCCATAGCCTGTGGGCTCTCTCCTCTGGGCAGCAACTATTTATTCAGCTTCCAAAATGAGTGAGGAAGAAAGAGATGGGACTGGTGCCTCTGAGATGAAAATGCCCAACTGATGGATAGTGAACAGGGGAACTAATTTCTGCCTACTGCTCTCACTGGATTTCCAGCTGGCTGCCTCGCCTGAAATGTAATACAGTCTTAGCAATTGCAAAAAGTCCATCAGAAAGCACCATTTAAATTAGGCTCAGCTATGGCTTTGAAAGTAAAACATATCTTGCAGTAGTTCAGCTGTAGTCTCCTGTTCCCTCGTGAAGCACAGGGTATGCAAGGGCTCTGATACCAGTTTTTCTTATAATAGATTTACCCCCAAACACTCCCTACTGATACCAGTAGATTTACTGTGATGAGCATCTGCTTCAATGGCCTGAGTCAATGCCTGTTCGAGTCAATGAGGCAACTCTCCTGACTTCTCTCAGCTCTGGTATAAGGCCTGAGAGAGACATCATGGGAGTTCGTGAGCATTTTAGGCGTTATTTACAGTGGGCTGCTGCTAAGGGAGTGCTAAATCGTGGAGTTATTTGTCTGCTGGGGAATTTAAATGGCAATCTGCTATGCTGCTGCCATAGCTACGATACCTTTTCTGTTGCAATGATTCATGACAGTTCGAGGGAGCATGTGCAATGGAAAGACGCTTTCTTGTGTTCTACCACTTGTCAAGTCTTATAAATACAACATTTTTATTTTGAGGTGTTCTCACTTTATATTGACCAATATCTATATGCAGAACTGGTAAGAGTGTCTCTTTATATATAGAAATATTACCATATGACCTTCTCATCTTAAAATTTAGTATACTTTACATTTAAAAGCTGATCCTGCTTACTTCTCTCCATCCTAGTAGCTCTGGGAATTTTGCTTGAGAAAGAAGTGCAGCACAAACCTTTCCCAGGTTCAAGTGGTAAAACTGCTATGGTATGGGAAGGGGGTAACCAGCCTTGCAAAAGGGTTTGTTTAACTATAAAAAGGGCCAGGTTTAGGCTCCAAGAGCAGAAATATTCCATCCATGGGATGTTTCCACATCACTCCTGCTGTGCTGCCACTCTTTCAGCCATTTTCAGAACTCTCCAGTGTTTTCCAAAGCATTTTTCACTTCTGATTCCTGGCCCCCGCACCTGGTTTCCTGACCCTGTGCTTGCAGTTGCATTTCCACATGGATAAAGGTTAGTTACCACAAGTCGCTCTTCAGGCAGGGTTGGCTTGGTCCTTTCATCATCTGCTTAACGTGGATGGGGAGCACAGTGCAGCACTGTTCCCTGGACTGAAAGCTGGTGTGAAGAACATCACCATTTGGGAACCAAGGGGGTAAAGGGAACAAGGCAATACATCTTGTTTGCAGGAGATGGGCTGGGGGGGAGGATCTCTGCACACTCTACAGGACACTGCTGTGAATATCACCAGCTTCACATTTTTCTCATGAAGGAGCAACCTAGAGCAAACTGCACTGCAGCATTGTGATTTGTAGGAGTTCCAGAGTGAAGCACAGCCCTGCAAATACATTGGACAGACATTCATTCAGCCCAGGGATTGGGAGCAGTGGCCATTTACCTGTCACTTGTGTTTCAACCTGAGTTTCATCTTGCCTTTAAGTACATTTTCAGAGATGAGGCCAGAGCAACCCAGCCAACTGCTGCCCTGCTCCTGGACAACTGTAATGCTGTGGCAAGTAGTACCAGACCTGGTGAGCCATGGGTTGAGTTTTTTCTGGCTCCCTCCTCATCAGCAGACTCATGGGCTTCCAGGTTTCAGTAGAAGTCTGTGATTTTCATGGCTGTCTCTGCTTAGATTCCCATATGGCAAGACAAGCTACAGCATGGTGTATGTGTTACCAGCTATAAGTTGTGCTGTAACTTAGAGTCTGACTCAAGCACAAATTTCCACATGAAGATAACTGTCACTGGACACCTTTATCACAGACTCTGAGTTGCACCTAATGCAAGACTTTTATCTGGAGTCACCCTACAAAGCCAGAGCCCTTTCACAACTCAAGCAAATGAGAAAAAAAATCAGACATTTTCTTAAAAAAGGAAAAAGAAGCCTATTGTCAAACTGCAGGCCATGTATAAAAGTTCAGACATAATTCCTTCCCTTACTGGTTTGCCTTCACCTGCCTCACATCGTCTACTCTTCCCCAGCTTTATGAAAAACATGTGCCAGATATATCTAATGTAGGAAAAACCCATGCCAGACTCAATGCCTTGTTAGCAGCCTTGTGGCTGTCAAACTCAGACGGAGGATTGTCAGCTCCCTCTCGTGGGTAGAGGAGCACTAAACGAGACAGGCTGGTGTTTCCAAGGCAGCTGCATGTCCCACGTCAGATCAGATTTATTGTGAGATGGTTCATCTTTGTGCATGGCAGTGTCCACAAAGCGTGAGAAAATACATGTGAACATACACGTCTGTGCTGGCTTGCACATACATATGCACAGATACATCCACCGTAGGCAAAGCAAGCAAAGCTCAGCCCTCAGCTTGAAAATAGCTCTGTTCCACCCTTCTGTGTTTGGGCAGATCATCTGTTTTTGGTTTGTTTGCTTTTAAAACTCATCTCAAGGATGGAGAGTGGAGTAGCACTTCCCTGACTGCTGCAGCCTTCATGCAGCTTTGCTGGATGCTGCGGTGACAGTACGTCCCAACCCTTGGGATGTTCTCACCCCAGTTGCTCTGGCAGGAGAGGTGGATGTGGCCCGTGGCTTCCAGCATCAGAGCAGAAGCATGCGAGGATACTCAGCTGGCAGTATCACCCAAACAGCTCTGATAGTGGCATCCAACTCATCCTCAGAGAGAAGGGTCTGCTTGGCATTAAGCATCAGCCTGGGTAGCAGTAATGGTGAGGTGCCTGCTAGCACTCAGCCATACCTCTTAGTAAGCAAGTGGGAGCACTGCCTGGTATTACTGTAGCTTCCAAATGTACTGCAGGTTTGCCAAGAAGGCTCAGGTTGGCTTCCCGTGGCTCAGAAATAGCTGTGCGTACCCTTTGGCTGCCCTACAGTTGGACAGAGCTTTATGGACACAGCACATTTCTTCAGTGTGCAGACAGGGATCACTCACAGAAGATATTCCTGTGACACCCCCCCTTCTCCTGGTGGTGTTACAGCCAAACTCTTTTGATATTAATAATTATGCTTGGAAGTGATGCTTTATCTCTGAGTATTTATAAAGTGCTGCTAAAAGGATGGCGGTCAGGACCCTGTCTGGTTTTGGGCCATCATGTTGGTGGTTGTAGGTTAAGGTGTGGTCTCCAAAACCCCAGTAGTGCTCCAAATTATCTGATTATACGAGATAAACTTTGTGTTTGATTTGGAACTGATAAAGCATACAGAAATCCAGATCACAATATACAAAATATTTTTCCAGGGTGATTTTCTCCACATGAACACTGGAACTTACCACCTCTTAGGTGATTTTTATGGGGATATCTGTAAATATTCACAATTCCCACAGCTTCCCAGGACCTAAGAGCACTTTTCATGTTGGGAAGCATAGAGCTAAGCACTGAATTCAGGGATGATGAGGATGGAAGAATGCCTTAGATCCCCTACTGCCACATATTACATAAAATTGAAGTTATTACAGCTCAGATTCATTGAATCATAGACTGCAAAAACTTACAACTGCTAAAACATCAATGTCCTATAACAGATAATTTGTAGACTTGACTTTTACCATAGGTCCTCTGATTTTTCTTCCCCCTTGAATAAGGTGATCAATTTGAGAGTAAGATATAAGAAGGTGCAGAGACCCTCTTGAGCAAATGCCCTTAACTCCTAACAGCATGAGGGGAAGGTCCGGATAAAGAAGAGGGAAAAAAAAATCTCTTGGGAATCACTGTCAAATATAATGGGATTTCATGGTCCATAGCCCTTCACTGTTATTATGTGGATTTATGCCCAAAGCCTGTACTTGTATATGGTGCCAGCTCTTAAGCTAGGCAAGGAACATGGTGCAAATGCTAATGACGTATTTCTGCTGAAGCAAAACTTAGACATAATGTTTCCCTGACAGGTGATCAAAACATCTCAGCAACTATCAAACTCCGTTTCCTACTGTCAGAAGTAATGGCATTATCTAGACTGGGAGCTATTAACACTATGTTATTGCACTGCCATTCACAGAGCCGAAGGGAGGATGTGTTGGGGTTTTTTTGGTTTGTTTTTTTTTTTTTCTTAAATTGCAATCCGTCAGGCGTGAATGAAGATCTTTATCGGCTGAAAGATAACAGCTGATGTCTTCCCTCCTGCTCTCAGACAGGGAAAGTAATATCCTACATAATGGAACAAGGGAGCTGTAGTAGCTCCAGCAAGAATGAAGAGAGAAGGGAGTAGATTGTGTTTCAGGTGTAAGTGTTGAGCTATTATGTTTCATGGAGTAATGATGTCCTACCCTGTAAGACAGAGTAGAAAGAGGCTTTTTATTCCGCCCTCAGGGATACGGCAGGGTTGTAATCACGTTCCCATTGTGTGGGGGACCAGGGTTTGCAGAAGCCACAATCTGTTTTCCTACTTCAACTTATCTACTAGAAGGGGAAAAGTTAACACTCTGATAGTCAAGACAAGCCTTTTTCAATGTGGTATTTGTTTTGGCTGGTAGAAGTAGCCCCAGTTAAAGAAAATGGCAGAGTTATTAAAGAGCCACAGGAATGGGGTGGGCAGGGCATGTCTTATTTCAGTCAAGGTTGGCCTCTGAATAACCAGCTCCTGTAGTAGTTATGGAGTGGTCTTTAATAATTTGTGTTTCTGGAGTGGGTGAAAATCATGCTTTTAAGTTTCTGGGGTTTTGCTGGCAGAGCTGCAATCAACGGCACTGGTACCATTTGGCTCCTCATATCCCCAGTCTGAAGATCAGTACTACAGCCCTGCTGCTGAATTTATCAGTGTCTTAGCAGTCATGGGGAAACTGAAGGAACAGTAGATTTTGTCTGTGACAAGGGCCCTGCTTTGATCACAGCTTAGATAGATACACATTGGGGTGGATTTGGACTAGCTCAGGTGTCCTAGGAGCGTCACCACAGCACGCTGGATGTCTGAGGGAGCTTGCAGTCTTGCTGCTCTGCTTCCTAAGTAGTCTTTGGTGTCTTTCCTGAGCTGCGTGCTGATATTGCTACCTGGTTAAAGAAGACAAGTCAGCAGCAGTACAGTGGACACAGACAGAGAACTGGTATCAGAAAAGTCTTACATGGTTCACACTGGTGAAGGAGAGAAGTATCCATGGTTGTCAGAAAAGACTGCAGTATTTTGATGACATTTTTCTGCCTTTCCACTCTGAATCTTGCCAGATGCCTAAAATGCAATGAACATCACTGCTGAAGCACCGCTTGCATGTTCACATTCCAAGAACAAGTTGCATCTGTGCAGCTACTAAAAGATTATTTTTTTTTTTAGATATTTCTTTCCCTACCTCTTGTATCACTAGTGAATTCTTTCACTGAATAGATATCAAAGAGGAGGTTGTGGTTTTCCTCACAAAGGAAGTGATACAAGAATAAGAATTTGTTCTGCTCTTCCCCACATGATGAAAGGCTGAAGTCAGGTTAGTGCATTACTTCAAAATAGAAAGCTTTCTTTTTTGCTTTCTGAAACACTTTACAATTACCTTTTGCTGTAATTTACCTGTAAAATTACCTTTACCTGTAATTTGAGACCCTTGTTCTCCCACCTACTCACTTACTAAAATGAGGCACAGTTAAATACCTTTCTGAAAAGGAACACAAAAATGTGTTTCTCTAAAAGTGAGAGAGTGAACAAGTCCAAGGTCATCACATGGGTGGGAACAGCCATATCCTGCTTTACAGGCTTCGGCCTTTCATCCATCTGTAACAAAGGCCTCAGAAAAACTGCTTTGAATGCTAAATATGACCTTAAGTAGACATGGGAGAACTGGGCAGGCAGAGAGATTTCCTTCAAGGAGCTGTGGGAAATGCTGCTACATTCTCTGTGGAAGATCCTTTTCCATCAGAAAGTATCCTAAGGTTATCCAGTGAAAATGGGTTGCATCCAGGAGGGGCTCTGCAGGATGGGTGCTCTCCGACTATCACCTGGTGGTGCCTTCAGCCTGTTTGCACATAAATAAATGAGCAAAGACTGCAAGGCTGATGGCAGAGGATGCCATGTGGTTCAGCTGTCTCTATTTTTTGTGCCTGCTGTATTGCTCTCACATGCACTATAGCCTAAATGGAGTGTAAAAAAAAAAAAAAATTATTTACATGTAAAAATCCATCACCTTGACACTTTGGCAGATGGTTTTGGAGGCTGCCTTTTATACCGTGCTTCTTAAAACTTGTCAGATGCCTCTTCTTCTATTTCAACCCTTCCCACCCTGCTTTTCATCTCCCATTCACTATCATTAACATTGTAGTTAAGTTGCCAGACATATAAATGCTATTTTCCATTAAGGTTGCCATGTTACCAAATAAGTGCAAATTTGAAGGAGGAACATGAATTTAATTCCCGAATACCAGTGAGACAGATGTTTCTGATACGAGGAATTAGCACTCAGGGCTTCCTTTCTCTTACTCAAAACAAATAGCGATGTTGCTAGCATTCTTCTGTAATTAGTAAGTATCTGCTTGCTCTGTACATTCTTTCTGCTAAAAGTTTTACACAGTAGGGATTGTGTCATTTTTCTGGTTTGGAGCATAAGCTTCCTTGCCAATAACTGCTTGCAATTTATTAATAAATTAAATTAATTTCTTAAGTAAATTCTGTAATGTTCAAAAAGGGGCAAAAAGTCTTCTGAATCCAAAACGTTAAATGATCTAAGGCCTATGGAGCTGTAAGAGTCTACAGACTATTCAGCTGGCAGATGGAGGCATCTGCTCCAGGACAGCTGAAACACTTGCTGTGTTTCTTTGACTGCACTGATGGCATCGCTGCCTGGCTTGTAAAGGAGACCTGGGCTCTTGATTCACACATAGGTGCCTACATTACACACATAAATTAGATGTCTTAATACATGAGCAAAACTCCCCCTTGGTGGAACTAGTTGGCTACTTCAGTGAAGGGGCTTTTGCAGAGCAGTAGGGTGCTGAGACAACAACATAGGACTAATGGAGGTGGCGAAGGATGTCCTGGAGACCTGCGCCCTTCTGGGGTGGCAGCTGGAGACCAGCTGGGCAGTGCAAGAACATCTCAAGTGACACAAATGCTGATGTTTTGGCAGTGGAATGGAGTGCCAGGTGTCTACTGTCAGTGAGAAAAATTACCCTCTGGAAATGTCTGTCTCCATTGTGTATGGCCAGAGTCTAGATGGCCAGCTTTGATTAGACTTCCAGTTTTTAGCTGGTGAAATTAATCTCACTTTATGAAAAAAATGGAGTGCTAATGGCTCATATGTGTAATTAATATTTGCATTGTAGGGACACTTAGTCCAGCAAAGAGAGTTCCGTTTTACCAGGGCCTCCACAATTAAAAATTTAGTGTTTTCTTTATGTAAACAAAAGCTCTAACACATTTTTTTATGCATATGCACACTCAAGAGAGCAAGTAACCGCTGTAGTCCTCATCCTAGAGACTCAGATCTGAAACAGAGAGGTGTGAAGTGATTTGCCTAGGGTGACAGAGAAGACTCTGGACAGGAGAAAGAAGGTCACCTGACTTTTGTCCTTGTTTCTATGTCTTAATCACAAAAATGTTTTTTCTTTTCTTCAAATAACAAAAGTCTTAAAACAAAATCTGTATATAAATCTTGTCTGAGTAAATGCCTGTTCTCTACAAGCCATAATTAACTATCCATGTTAGGCTTCTAAAAAAAGATGGGTAATAATAGCGCCTTTTCCTTTAATGGTGCTATAGATAACATGGAAAATGCAAAATTGAGCATGTTAGTAGTGTTTGAGCCTTGACTTCGATCGAATGGTTTAGATTTAATGAAGAAGACTCTGATCACACATATTCGTGCAGTGCCATGACAATCTGTGATAGACAGAAGGAAGTAGTAACTAACCTCAGAGAACATGCCCTAAAAATCTTTTGTGATGAAAGCAAGTGCATGGCTTTTTTTCTGGCAGGATGCTGTGCACGGAGCAACTCCAGCTTTTTGAACAATAAGTGCAGGGGTCACCTTGAAAAAGTGTTGGGTTATTATCTGTTTATTGCAGCAGATCATCAGGCCCTGTTCCTTGAGATGCTTATGAATTTTATAATGTTTTTCATTTGATTTAATTTGAATTTCTTGTGATATTCTGAGGCATCACAACACCCATCACCTTAATCCTAAGACCTCTTCTCTGCTAAAGTCTGAGTTAGAAGGTAAAGGCTTGTGAGGTCATGTAGCTTTCTATCAAGGGGCATAGACTTCCCATGATACTTTAACAGATTTTTTTAGTACTTAACCCACAAGGAGGTATATAGGTACAGAAATATGTTGGGAAGACACCTGTGATAATGGAAACTACCTGGCTAAGACTGGAATTTTTTTCCAAGTCCGGAATTGACTGTAACAGACCTTAACCTTAATGTTTTGTGAACTCTGGTGTAAAACCTGAGGTTCACAGAAGTCAATGGCAGAAGACCACTGACTTTGGTGAGGCTGATTTTTTTCCCCAGGACTCTCAAGGGAATAATTTCCCTGGTACTATTTATGGTTCTGACAATGATGTGATATCTGTGTTGTATGTGTGTGTGTGGGCAGCCCAAAGCTACCCTGTCCTTTCTTAGTGCCAAAATGCATTGCAGACACATTCTTGTTGAGTTGCTTGTTATCACCTCTTTGTCTCTCTTCTCTTGTCTGCTTTCATGTTTTCTGCTTTCTACTGCTTTAATTTTAAAAATGAAGAGAATTCCCTCATTTCTCTAAAAAGGCAAGCATGGTGAGGAAGCTTTGCTTTAAGAAGATGCAATGTTCTCTAGTGCAAAAGGCCCTAATGTGCCCTATTTTTAAAATACTGGCATGGGTTGCTAAAGGGATCTTTCAATATATCCTGGCATGCAGTGGATGCTTAACACTCATTTCCTCTCGTGAATCTAAGTATCAAACCCAGATGATGAAAGTTTAATCCTTTGGCACAGGTACTGCACATTGCATCTTTCAACACAATGGAGTCCATTTTCTATGGAGAGGAGGCAGTGAAATATGCCTTGCAGAGGACTCCAGTGCAGGTTCTTGGGTGGAAAAGAGGAGAAGTCAGAAAAGGTGCAATTCTACAAATTAAATTCTATCTCCAAGATACACATCTTGCAGGCCAGGGCATTGCTTAGCAAAAGAAGTAGAGTGCCTTAAAGCCATCTGCACAATTTCTTAAAACTTCACTTCCCTGATGGATAACAGATGGAGGAGGAAATTTATAAGTAAAAGATTAGAGCAACTCTGCTTATAAACAGGAGTACTAATCACTCTGCCTTTGCCCCGGAGACCAGATTTAATCTCAGGGTTTAACTTAATGCAACTGTCTTCTTTCTGCTGCCAACTGAGAACACTGAAATACTCCCACGATAAGAGATACTTTGGGATGATACAAAGCTAAACATTGCTTGGCAATTGATGACCCAGCATTTAATCAATGATTACACTCGATATAACAGGGTGAAATAATGGACTGGGTAATTTGTGCATCCAACATTTGTCATCTCCCAATGTTTAAATCTATCTGCTCAACAGTTCATCACTGCATTTGTGTTGTAGCACCTGCACTTTGTACCCTCACCTGACGGTTTTATTCAGTGCCCTCTGAAATGAAAACTGAGACAATGTCTCCAAACGTGTTGGGAATAAGGCCCGGGGCAGTGGATTTGCTGCAGGAAAGGTCTTCGATATCTTCCCTACCTTTGGAAGAAATCTCTGTGCGCTGTGTAGGGGGTAGTATGTGGAAACCATGGTATATCCCTGGCAGTAGTCTTTGCCAAGAGCTGAGGTGGAACAACAGCAACTTACGTCCCAGCACACAGCAGGGTGTATAAGACTCAGCTAAGCTTTGTGTCCTTCTCACCTGTATTTTCACTCCTTTCAACATAACCTATTAGGTAGCGGATTTTCCACTCCCTGTTTTCTATTTCTATACCCCAGTTTTTGTGCTGTGTTCTGGAGTGCTGGGTAAAAGACCAGAGACAGTACAATTAGACAGATGATGAATATTGATTTTCAATTTGCTGCTTGAAGTGGAAATTAGAAAGGAAAATTTTCCCAGTCTGACCTGAAATGAACACATAATAATTTTCTAAGGGAAAAGAAACCAACCATTATGCTTGCTGTACCCCTGCTAAAACAAAGTAGTCCCAGGCTAAATGGAAGAATTCTTTTCGGAATGGAACTTTTTGTTTTGCTTCTTGTTTCTGGTAGCTTTTTTAGATGTTAGGTAATTACATATGGAAACTCCACTGCACAACAAAAATTGAAAGAGTGCATCTTGAAAAAAGACATAGTTGTTGTGATAGTTTCTCCTGGACTCTCTCTTGCCATGTGTTAGAGTTTACTACTTTACTGCAAGAGAGGGTTTACAGCACAAATACAGAGAGAGGTGTCTACGCTTTGAAAAATGCTGAAGTCTTGCCCTTCTTTTATTATTTTCTGATAGCTCTTTTAGATGACTGCTTGCTCAGCTTGTCAGCTTCTGTGAACTAATTTTTCTTTTATATGATATGGGAAATCCTAGGCACAGGGTGCTTAAAAATTAGAAGCTGCAACAGAGGTTGACAACATCTGAATCTGGTGATAAGCCCTGATTAATCAAACACTTGTTAAAAACAATTTATGTAACGTAAACTTTCCAATTTTTGTGATGAATAAGCATGAGGTTCACCTTTGCTGATTAGGAGAATAAATAAAGTTGAGAACGTTGTATTGTAACTGGGGTAACTGGTGAGATAGACATTTAAGAAACCTGAACCTTTCTTTGCTCCCTAGAAATAGTATTTCTTCTCAACTGATCAAAAGAAAGGGAATTTGTTCAATCTCTGGTCGTTCTGTGTATGAATAATAACATACTCCCTTTTTTGCATTTTTTTGGTTGGTTTATTGGAGAAACAAAGGCCTGAGGATCATCCAGGACTCTGTCAGAATCTGGCCATTTAAGTCTTTTCAGGGTCATTTGACTGGCACCAAAAGGAATAGAAACAAAGTTGTCTGTGTCATGAAAATATCTGTCCCAGTACAGGATGCAACAGAGGGATAGGCTACAATGTGAGCGAGACCTTTTTCTTTTTAAACAACAGAGTGTTCATGTTATGGGAAAAAAAATCACCAAGGAGTGCCAGCAAGACCCTGCATCCTATCTGACTCTTGAAAATCCAACTCCAAGATACAAACTCATGGGAAAGCAGACACTAGGAGTTGCATTGCTCATGGAGTGAGCTACTTTAAATAAGATTTGGAACAAATTTATGTTTTGGGCCCATTTCCTGAAGTTGGGCAACACGACCGATGGAGAAGCGTTCATTGGTTGTGCTGCCCACTGGTGCTGACAAGCCTTTAAACATTTATTTGCTTGCTTGTTTGCTTGCTTTTTAAAGGACAGTTTCAGAATAAACTGGGATGTCTCTGAAAGTAAAATGCAAGTGAAAACAGATTAAATCTCCATGTTCCAAAGCCACAGTGCAAACTAGGTTGGAGTTATGCATGGATTAGAGAAGGCATGTTCCCTACTGTAAGCAGGAAGCTGATGAGCACACCCTCCCTGGAAAAATGATACAATTTTAGTAAGCTAATTTATTAATAGTAAGTGCATATCTCACTGCTAAAGTTCTCAAATATATCAGGTAAGTTTTCACATGCAATGAAGGGAACCTTTGAGTTTTTTCTTTTTTGGAAGAATGGAAACATGTAAATAACTGACTAAAATATTTCCCTTCTAGACTTGGGGGGGAAAAAAAAAAGGGAAGAAATCCCAGCAAAACCCAAGTATATCTTTGATAACCATATTTAAACAGAGTCTGAACACTAGTAGTTTTGTAATGGAGATTTTGTTTAAGTGGACTTCTGTCTTGCACATTTTCTCCTTTTATGAAGTGTGTTTCTTTTAGACATCCTGGCCTCATAAAACTGGCTTATTTAGAACAGACCTGGCCATCTGGGGCCGCTTTGCTATAGGCTAAGCTTAACTTACTAAGTCTTGTCGTCCAAAGACAAACAAAGAGGCTACTAATGTGTTTTTGGCCTTTTCTGTGTATTTCCTATTCTGTGAGCAATAAAAAAATAAAATAAAAAAAAAAGAAAAAGGAAGGAAATAAAAATTGAATAAGAAGTCTGGTATTTGCCTGCTTTAGGATGAGCTAAACTGAGTCTGTGGAGGTGTTCAGCTTTGTTTGCCTGTTGAGGGGGAAGAGGGAAAGGGGGGAGAAGAGTATTTTCAAGTGTCTGCTGAAAACTCACACAGAAATGTCTTGCCTGTGAGCACAGAAAGGGTGAGATACCACATCTGCTGTGGCATGTTTGACTTAAGAAATACTTCCCAACATCTAGAGTAGTAATAATGGCTGTTTAAAACACAGCATTGAAACTGAGATGTCAGTCGTCTTCTCCGCAACAAAACAAATTCCCTTTAGTGCTGCAACGTTTGAACAGCTCGGAAAAGTGATTGCTACTGGAGCTTAAAGGGCACTTACCTGTTTCTAGTTTAATTCCTGGAGAGCTGGGTGTTTTTAATGGGAAGCAGTTTCTCATCACTTCAGGTTGCTTTTGATCACCTTGTCCTCTGCAAGATCAATCCCAGAGATTTAAATCCCAAATATCCAAGGGAGCACCAACGTGATTTTGCCTAGTGAGATCGTAGACAGTCACCACAGACCCTGTCTGGCAAAGGCACAAGCAGAGCTGGGAATCAATCACATCAGTTTACCTCTTCCTCCTCTTCATTGCAGGACAATAGCTATATTCATCTTCCTCAGCATGAAGGCACTATTTCAGAAATTATTATCATCTAGAATCACAGTTATTTCCAGGTAGGAAGAAATAAAACAGCAGGTATCCTGCAGTTCAACATCTAATCCCTGCAGACAGGGAGCACTCAGAGCTCTAGAAGTGAGTTCTAGAGATCATAGAATCATAGGATAATTTAGGTTGAAAAAGACCCTTAAGAGCATTGAGACCAACCTAACGCTGCCAAGTCCACCATATCCCTGGTGCCACATCTTTTATATGCCTCCAGGAATGGTGACTCAACCACTTCCCTGGGCAGCCTGTTCCAGTGCTTGACAACCCTTTCGGTCAAGAGATTTTTCCTAATATCCAACCTAAACCTCCCTGGCACAACTCGAGGCCTTTTCCTCTTGTCCTATTGCTTGTTAACTGGAAGACACCAACACCCACTTCATTACAACCCCTTTCAGGTAGTTGTAGAGAGTGATAAAGTCTCCCCTGGGCCTCCCTTTCTCCAGGCTAAACAACGCCAGTTCCCTCAGCCACTCCTCAGAGAACTGGAGCTCGAGACCCTTCACCAGCTTTGTTGCCCTTCTTTGAACACACTCTGGCACCTCAATGTTTTTCTTGTAGTGAGGGGCCCAAAACTGAACACAGTATTCAAGGTTCAGCCTCATCAGTGCCGAGTACAGGAGTCAGATCCCTTCCCTGTCCCTGCTGGCCACACTATTTCTGACACAAGCCAGGATGCCATTGGCCTTCTTGACCACCTGGGCACACTGCCAGCTCATATTCAGCCGGCTGACAACTGACTCCCCCAGGTCCTTTTCCACCAGGCAGCTTTCCAGCCATTCTTCCCCAAGCTTGTGACATTGCAGGGGGTTGTTGTGAACCAAGTGCAGGACCCGGCACTGAGCCTTGTTGAACCTCATACAATTGGTCTTGGCTCATCAATCCAGCGCATCCTGATCCCTCTCTACAGCCTCCCTACCCTCAAGCAGATCAACACTCCCACCCAACTTGGTGTCATCTGCAAACTTACCGAGGGTGCACTCGATCCCCTCATCCAGATTGTTGATAAATATATTAATCAGAACTGGCCCCAATACTAAGCCCTAGGGCACGCTACTTGTGACTAGCTGCCAACTGGATTTAACTCCATTCACCACAAATCTTTGGGCTTGGCCATACAGCCAGCATTTAACCCAGCGAAATGTATGCCCATCCAAGCCATGAGCAGCCAGTTTCTTCAGGAGAATGCTGTGGGAAATAGTGTCAAAGGTTTTACGGAAGTCTAGGTAGACAACACCCACGGCCTTTCCCTCATCCACTATGTGGGTCATCTTGTCATAGTGCGGGAGATATGGACATGCACACGACCAATATGATCAAGCAATGCCAATTTATTGAAGGTAAACAAGGCCTTTTATAACGCTTTCTCCTGTGCACGCAAACGGTACGTGGTACAATCCTTATGACTGGATAGTCAGCTTTGTCCATGTGATTCAAGACTTCTTACTGGATAATAAGTGCCACACTCAATGTCTTTCTCCACCCAACCCATCTCCTAAAGTTGTTTGCTGAGTTCTTTGTTCTCCCTTCAGGGCTATGTCCTTGTCACATCCTTGCCGAGGCGTGCACACGTGAAGGATTGCTCACATGTCCATTATCTCCTAACATCATAGAAGGGGATCAGGTTTGTCAAGCAGGACCTGTGTTCATAAACCCATGCTAACTGGGCCTGATCACCAGTTTGTCCTGCAGGTGCCATGTGATGACACTCAGGATGATCTGCTCCATGACCTTCTCTGGCACTGAGGTCAGACTGACAGGCATGTAGTTCCCTGGATCCTCCTTCCTGCCCTTCCTGTAGATGGGCATCACATTTGCTAACTTCCAGTCAACTGCGACCTCCCCGGTTAGCCAGGACTGCTGATAAATGTCTGAAAGTGGCTTGGTGCTCCCTCAGTACCCTTGGGTGGATCCCATCTGGCCCAATAGACTTGTCTGTGTGTAAATGGTGCAGTGGGTAGCTAACCTTTCCCCCCTAGATTATGGGGGCTTCATTCTGCTCCTCATCCTTGTCTTCCAGCTCAGAGGGTTCAGTGGGCTGGGTACTTGGAGAACAACTGGTCTTACTATTAAAGACTGAAGCAAAGAAGGCATTAAGTACCTCAGCCTTTTCCTCATCCTTTGTCACTATGTTTCCCTCTGCATCCAATAAAGGATGGAGATTCTCCTTAGCGCTCCTTTTGTTGCTGATGTATTTATAGCAATTTTTTAATTTTTTTTTTTTTAATGTCTCACTGCACACAATGAGCAGTAAACTGCTTATTACGAGGGTTTTCTTGCTCTTCTTAAACAGTCAGAAGTTGCTTAAATTGGACCAGGAAGCTTTTAGACCTTTTTTGATATTTTTACTAAGAGAATGGCCCAAGTATATCTTGCTAAAGATACTACCCAACTTGTTAATCTCTTTATTTTGGGCCTTTGAGGTGCTAAAATCAATTATCATTCACACTAGTGACATGGGGGATATTGCAGAAGTGTAAAATTCAATATATTTATAAGGCTATCTGTGTTCAGGCACTATGTAGACAGGTGTCAGAATCTAGCTTGGATCTGGTCTGAAATATGTTTTTCCCAGAAATTTTTCAAGATCTCAGACATAAAATTCCTTTGCTTTTGTCAGTACCTCTGTGTTTCTTGCTGCTCTCCCACATTTCCTGGGAGCATTTCCCAGCTGTTCAGAAACAAGGTACCACCTAATGGTAAAAAATATCTTTTGAGAGAAATGGATTTCTTAGCTCCGATGAACCCCTGCTTTGCTTGAATCTTTATTGCTTTTAGGAAGTGGCAGGATTCTGGAGGGAAAGTATCTGTTGTTGGTACGTGTTTGCAGCTTAATGTGCTACGCGTGAAATAAAACACCGAGGGAAAACTTCTTTCCGTTGTCTCATTGTAGAGAAAGAGTGTTTTAAAAAGCTAAAGACAATACTGAGATTAGGCTGCTGTTGTTTCAGCTCAGTGGCAGACGTTGAAGCTTTGGCTGAAAGCCCATCGACAGGACCAGATGTTTTAGTCTTGCACTTCCTTTGCAATGGGAAATAATGAAAACTGAGCCTTGTAAATGAAACGGGACTTTGCTGATTTAATTCATTTGTCGTGTCATTGTGATTCGTATAATCAGAAAATCTCTCTGCCAGGGGTTCAGAGCAGCAAAGCAGGAGCCTGTAAGGGAGCTGCTAATGGGATTTCACAGGTGCCCTCCCATCTTGTTTTCACTTCTCAGATATCATCTTTAGTAGCTCCCACCCTGAGAAACCTGTGGGACTCTATCAATTTTCCAAAGGCAGGTGCTTTCTGGGAATTAATTTGCCATGTTGTGTGTGATACAATCCTTTCCCTTTTATAAACCAATCTACAAGATCTCAAGGAGAACTTGAATTCAATGTCAAGCACAATGCTTACAGAAGCTGATGGTCTTCCCAGAGCTCTGCCCTGGGTGTGACATTGAGCATCACTGTGCTGCCTGGAGACTTGGGTCACACTTCACATGTTCTAGCTCTGATTTATCCCACCTGGCTTACCAGAGGCATTTGCCTTGGGCATCCTCTGTGCACAGTGCAGGGATGCCTGTAGGAGTGATTCAGACCTTTTGGTGGGGAAATCTTCTTTTGGAAGTGTCCATCTCTGTGTTGGCGATGTAAGGAGCGTGGGCAGCTCTGAGGGTCTCCATGAAGTGGGATGAACTCAGGGTCAACTGTTCTCAACAAAATATGAGCACTCTTTATTTCCTCTCCGGTCTTCCTTGCACCTGAATATAAACAGCTTGCTTCCTCTGGCAGACTGCTCTAGCACACTGGATATTTTCATAAAGTGACTAACAGAGCTCTAAGTATGAGAAGCTATGAGCAGTAGGTTTATGCATCTTTCTTTTCAAATATAGGCAAACAAAGGAGGTACTAATGGTGGTTGAAAACAGAGTTGACATTGCAAAAATCCATGCGTTTTCCCTCAGAATAGTGTTTGTAATTTGTCATGACTTATTGAGCTTTGCTGAAAGTAAAGCTAGAAGCCATCATAGCCACCTGGTTTGATGTCTCTGTACTCAGTTTTGCTCAGAGGCTTCTTCACTGGAACTGGAACTCATGCCGGGAGCATCAGCAATGTTGCTTCCAGACCCACAGTCTCACCAGCCTGAGGCTGTCTGCAATCACCACTGCTGATACTCTCCACAAATCCAGAAATTCAGCACAAAAACCTTGTGCATCCTGGAGCAACAACAGCAAAAGCAACAGAGTTAGGACTATTGTGAATAAATGAAAGGTAGCATAAAAGAAACAGATAATAGAGGACGAGAGAAAAAACTTTATTAAAACTTCATACTTAGCAGCAGTCAAGGAAATTTCCATTTTAAAAAAAAAATCAACATTGGAAAGAAGATTAAATATATTTATTCTTCCCACTGAGGAAGACTAATTATATTTTTTTTTTTATTTTGCTATTTTAATGACCCATATGTAGTTTAGCATCTATTTCATTGTGTGTTAAAACAGTTTTAAATACTGCTTAGAAAGGCAGACTTTTACGGATTGTACTGTTGCAACAGAATAAAAATTTGCAATACTTCACTCCTATTAAACATAGTTGGAAACGTGTATCTACTTAATAGAGTCAAATAATATCCTAAAAATATGCCTCAGAATATCCAAAATGCTGAAATCTTGAAATAGAGGCAATAAAATGTAACAGATTTGAAATAGCGAAAATGCTGTAAATGAAAACCAGAGACCATCCACAAACCAAGCTCTGGCAAATGTTAACCAGTTCAATATAACAGGCTGCCACTTATGATCCTAAGCTCAGTAGCTTAGATGAGTTATTGGAAGGTATGTTCCGATTAGGGTCTGTTTTATGGCAGATATGAGGAATGGGATTTTTAGCAATCCTTTAGCTCTCTTCCTGTAAATCTTCAGCTGGCTTCAGTTGCTGCAGAGTTCACTGGAAACTGAGGCCTTTGAAAATCCCACCCAAAACGTTTCGTGTCTGCACGTATTTGGTCACAACTGATATTCTGAAGAAGGGGATGCTAAAGACAAGCACAGTCACTGAGGATTTGAATTTCCCCCTATTCTGTGTATAGCAAGATTCACATTAAATACAGGTTCACATTAAATACAGGAAACAGTCCTTAGGGTAAAAGGAAGATGGGATGCAAATTATTCCATTGACTGTGCATACAGAAGTGTGTAAATGTGTGTAAGGATTATATTCCTCTACATTTACTTGCTTTCCTAGAAACTTATGTCTGCTTGGAATTTGCTTGTGAGGCATCCTTAGCCTCTGTGGAGTCCCATTAGGTCTGAAATAATATGGCTGAAGGGGGGTTTTCTCCTGGTTGTCAATGCAAGGGTCCCTAGAATCAATTAGGTTGTGTAAAGGTTATCATGATGTGTCCTGCACTGTGGGCACTATTGTAATAAATATTAAATAATAAGAAATAACAGCATAGTGTTTGGTGATCAACACTGCTAATTTCCTAGGGCATTTTGGGGAAGGAGGGTGGAGAGCATAGATTGATCAGCCTTGCAGTTATATATTTTAAGGCAAGAAGGAGCCATATTTTTATTTTTTTCCTCTGCACTTTGTCATGACCGAGCCATCATATTTCACCGAGTGACTTCTACACACAGCCAAGTGCCTTGTTTCCGTGAAGCTGACAGCATCTGTGGGACACTTCAGGAGATGGGAACCCACCATTTCCTCTGGCAATTTGTTTCCTCAGAGTCACCCTCTCTGTTAAATAATCATGCCATATTTCTTGTCGGGATGTTTTTGCCTTCAATTTTCAGTCTTTTTGTGTTATGCTAAAAAGCCTTTTGATATCTGATATATATACTGTCTTTAAAGAAAAAGTGTAGTCTTTCTGACACTGAAATCATATCCTCCCTTGATCTTTTTGAGGGCTTCAGAAGAGCGAGTGCCGGACATTTCTTTGTGAGGCGCATTTCCCCAGCTCTCCAACCATCAAGACCTGTGTGTATCTCTGTGCTCTGAATTTTTGTGAATGAGGTATCAAAAACATGTGCCCAAGATTTGCTATTAGACCTCGTACAATCATGATGTTTCTGTACATGCATATGTAGAAAAATGACATTTTATGCCCTTAACAGTATGTGTTAAAGACAGAAAGAAGAAAGGAACATCTTTGTACCTATTGTTCATTAACCCTCTAGCATGAGAGATTTTTTTAAATCTAAACTTAGTAGAGCTAGATAAAAAGGTATCAGGCACTGTTCATTGTTACAGAAATTTAAAAAAAAAAAAAAAAAGTTTCTCACATTCTCTTCCCCCAACAGTTTAGGTACTTTTATGATTTGCATCTTTCCGCTCTTCCTCTCCCCAAGCAATTTACGTAAATGACGTTTTGGCAGCCTGTGGTATAATCAAACGTTTTATTCGAATGGCTGACGAGCAGTTGGGAAAAAATGTGCCATTGTTAAATATTTTATATGCTAATGTTTTCCTGAAGAGCTGGGCACCTGCCTGCTGGAGTCCTCTGTGATTCCCAGGAGATGTCCACAAAAACAGGAGTCAGACTGCTGAATAAGCAACATTTAAATAACAGAAATAAAATCCTCACATTTTCTCATTGCATTTCAAAGAAATAAAGAAGGCCATAAAACTGTCCTCATCACAGTGAGCTAACCCCATGTGTGGGAACATTATGCTGCTTCTTATACACAATATGGGTTAGAACATTATTGAAAATTGCAAAGCCATTTACATCCTGTCTGGCAAATAAAATGCTGCATTTTTCTTCTTAATGTAATCTAAAACATTCCAAAATAGAGACAACTATAATGGAAACACTGACAAGCTTTTACTCACAGTGTCACTGAGACATCATCAAGGATTTAACTGCAAATACGAGTGATTAAATATGCCGCTTCAAATAATTTCTCATGGCATAGTAACTCTATAATATTTTACGTAGAGACATATTGGCATGTGTAAAATCTTGCCCTTAGTAAGTGCATGTCAGGATGAAAGTGATTTCTTCTGTACACCACTATAAGAGACATGATTCCTCTTGGCAAACAGAGGGGCAGCAAGATTGAGTGGGGGATGTGAATCTACCTCCATTAAAAAGTTTTAATTAGACAGAATACTCTGTCTGTTTGTAGTATCCATTTTAGTAAAGATATTATGAGATGGGAGAGAGGTCAGTGGAAAAAAAGAAAAAAATGTATCGCAGCAAAATTTTTTCACAGCCAAAGAAAATGATTTGTAATGAGGGATTTATGAAGCAAGTTCTTAGGTTATCAGAAGACGACCGAAAATAAAGGTCAAGAGATGAGTTAATTTCAGTCTGTATGTTCTTTCACACAGAGAAAAGTACTGAGGCCAATGGTCCCTCCACTCTTATGGACAGAGGCATGGACAAGTTGAAGCCAGACATATTCTTACAGAACAATTAAACTTTGGGAAAATTTCCCATGGAAAGTGAGTGGATTCTGCACCTCCTGCCATTCTTGGGAAGGGTCTTATGCCGGTGCCTGCTGGAAAGCCTGCAGTGAGCAAACACGAATCACTGGACTCGCTTGTGGGACAAGAGAACAAGCGCCAGTGTCACATGGACGCACTGACACAGCCGATGCTCTGCTCTCAAAACCCACAAATAAAAAGTAAACAGAAACTTACGGTGTCTGCATAGATGTAACAGTTTCAAGTCATGAGAGCGACTCCGACGTGGTGACCAAATCAAACTTAATGTTCACACTCTTCTGGGGGGAAATGCAGATGTCTCTCAACCATCGCGAAGGAATCTAATGCTTTAATATCACCACCAAATAAATCTCGAGAGAATTTTTCTGAAGCACAAGACTTAAACAACCACCCCACTCCTTCATGCATTTACGGATTAACTTCAACATAGGGCAACGCCTGCTACATTTCATTTGTCAGCTCTTTACTGAACAAGAGCAACCCCCACACCCAAGGAATATATCTTAGCTCTCGACATAAAGACTTATGCAGTGGCTGAGGCAATGGAAGAGAGAAATCCACAATGACTTGTTTATTCAGTAGAAGAACAGTAATTTCTTTCTGTCAGCAACAGAAACAGAAAATCTTTGTAAGTATACACGTATACAAGGCAACTGCTTCCAAGCAAGCAGTTTGAGTGCCAATATTTAGAGATGGGAGACAGGGCTGCCTTTTATAAGTCTGTTAAAACACCAATGCAGCTCCTAAATAAGGCTGTTATTTTGGTTATGAGATTTAACCAGAAAAATTGGCTGGGCAATGAATGGGATACTCATCTGATCTCTGCATATGAATAGAGAGGAACTATAACACAGAGGAAAATACCGGTGGAAGTGTCTGCACTTTGCTAATGCTTATCCTAATTAAATATTCATAGCACTTTGAAAAGTGTTGGACCAGTGTCATGCAAGCAGTTTCCATGTGTCTGCCTGAGATGTTTCTAGACTTTACAATTTCAAACAAGCAAAGAATGCTGAAAATTGGATCCTTATTCACTTCACCATCTGCTGGGAAAATAAATAAATAAACTGAAGCGGACTTCTAAATGACAAATGAGGTCTTGTCAAAGGGACTGTAATATCTCTTTTTCCATGTTCCAGCCTGTGATCAAAAGAAGCTTCCTGGCTTTGGACTAATGTATGGCTTGTAGCACAGGCACACCAGCAAGAGACCACAATATGCAGCTGCTAAATAGGATTTTCGAGGTAAAAAGACAAGACAAACTGAGGGGGGGGGGGGGCAGAGCGAATTGTTTGGCCCAGGCAATAGCAAAGGTTGCACAGATACATTCTTATTACAAATTTGATATGCACTGCTGCCCACAGCAAAAAATATGCTATTTGAAAGACCACTTTTTGAAAATGTGAGCATGTGTGTATAACTTGGCTGAAAGATCACTCAGGCGTTGATACAATAACCACTATAAATATTTGAAAGGTGTCAACATCAAGGTCTAGATTTTACTCACAGATGCCAGCACAATGTTTCCATTGATTAGCTGTTCTGTAATATAAGCCTGTGTATGGAAAATATATGGTAAAAAAAGAGTCTTGCATAGATCATGCCAGGATTTCACTTCCTCTGCTTTTGTTGTATCGGCGTGAGCTGACTAAACTCACTGGAAATTTGCAGATGTTTTTATTACAAGTTAAAATCAGGAGCTTACTGTAAAAAAATAAAATAAAATTCTGGACTGGATGAGACTCAGAACAGGATCATTGTTTGGGTCCATCATTTCCTAGATAATATTATCTTTTGATTAACACGTCAGCAAGCAGCTTTAACTACTATAACACTCCTTTATGGTGTTAATACTCCTTATATTTGGACACTGAACTGGAGGTTATTCTCTGTCTAGTGAGTTACCTGCATTGTATAGGTGTGCTCAAACCTTTTCTCTTAAGAACACTTACTAATTTCAACTCTTTGTTATTTTTCACATATTTGAGCTTGGTTTGATGCTGTCCATCTTTGTAACACCCAAACAGAAAGTCACCTGTCACATTTATGGCAGAGATGGGAGCACAGATCAGATCTTCTGAGCCTGCAGTCTTATGTTCCAGCTCAATAAAACAGTTAACCTATGCTGCCTCGTTTTATGATGGAAAAGGGTCCTGTTAGTCCCATTAATTCTGGGAAGCTAATTCTGTGTTTGAAATTAGACATGTGCCATATCTAATGCCGTACCTAATGGAAATAAGTCTTCAAGCACGTTGTTAATTAATTTTAGCCTGTGATGCTCACACGTATCCTCACCATTAATAAAAAGCATTTTCTATGGAAAATGCATTCCACGTGCATAATTAACACCCCTTTTATTAGAAAAGAATTGGCCAGAGAAATTTTGAAAGTATGAAATTACGTTGAAAAAGATTCCAAAATTAGTACATTTCACAAAGGATGGTCAATTACCTGCCTATCAGAAGATAACAATTAAAATGTTACAAAATAATTAAAACTTTCTATTTGGGTATTTAGAAATGGATCCTACTAGCCTTTTCATTTGAAACATGTTTTTATTTCAAATTTTTTTACTTTGCATAAAAGTTGTAATTAAATTATGTTTTTTAAAAAATTAAATCTTTCAGGGAACTAAAAGATCATAATTGAGATCATTTCTTCCTGTAGAATCATGACATATTTGGGGTTTTGCTCTGATTTGGACAGAAGCACGTCTGGAATTTGCAAACTTCTTCACAAAGTGAAAGTCTGGAGCTTCCGTTTCCATGCAGCTTTATTACAAAATTACTTAGTAAAGCCCAGAGAGAGGAACCAAAGCATTTTTCAGTTCAGTTTCCATTTGAATTGAGCCATGACTGAAGCTGTTCCAGGTCAAATTGAACAACACTTCAGAATAATGGGTTTGGTTCAAGAAAAAAAAAAAAAAAAAGAATTAGAGATTCAAACCAATTTTTGGTTTAAGTCTCTTCCCTAAAAAACCTACAAAAAACTTATTAATAATTTTAGTGCTATCAGCCAACAATTATCTCCATCTAGTGTTATGAAACTGTAGGTTAGGCTGAACTAAGCCCATCCAGCCTGTTTAATCTGTTCAACACTGGAATGACATCCTTAAAATGAAAATATTAAAGAACTGGTTACTTTGGGATGTTTTGCCTCTTTGTTATTTTTATCTTACAGAAGTCAATACACCCACGGATTTGTACCCAATAGAAACAATATCCAGATTTTACATGCAGAGGAAATATTCCGTAAAAGCATTTAATTAGGTTACACACAGTCCAAGGGTTGTTAATATTTACCCTGTAGATGACGGCCTTCCTTTGTTTGCAGACCTTGATGTGAAAATCATTATGACCCCACTGAGAATAATGGTAGTGATATTTTGTGAATGGTGTTGGCCCAGGGACAGAATACAGGTGCCCTTTCTTTGAGCTGTGTCTCGCTGGTGAGTGCCAGGGTGACGTGCAGTGAGTGACCGGGTCTGACTTGTCCTGGGGAGTGTCAAGCTCTGTGAGAGGGATGTGGAACCCATGGGCAGCCATAGAAGGATGCAGAACTAGAGCTGCACAGCTGCAGCGTGCAAACCTGCTCAGAGCACGGTAGCAGGCTTTAATTTAACAGGCTCTGTTGAGGAACGTTATTTGTCTGTTAGGAAGGGAATTGTCAGCTGACCTCCAGGTGACACCACATTGTGCCACATCAGAGAAATCTCCAGGTAGGTCCCCAGTGGCCTCTGTATTTTGAGATCCAGGAGACAAAATGGTTTCGGCATTTTTATGTGTGCTCTGTGTTCTTTCAGGTTGTTTTATTGCCCTTGGAAGTCCCTCGCCTTCCTGTAAAAAGCAGAGTGCTCTGGGCTTTGTGCATGTGTTGTAGGAGAGCAAAAGCATCACCATGGGGCACTTCTGCAGCCTCCGTGCCCAGCGAGGGTTTCCTCCCCAGACTTCACGCTCTCACATCGGTGGGGACAGTGGTTCTGGTCCCACCGTACCACCATGCCCTGGGGGCTGTCCTATCCACAAGTCTGAGCTGCCACACCCTGGGGCTGTTCATTTGGTGGGACCTAAAATAATGTTATATGTGTTGTGGATGCGGTAGGTACTCAGATGTGTGAAGAAACAGTACCACGTTCTGTGTTCATATTTAGTCCAAAAGAAGTAGAAGACCTTTCCTAATCATTAAATCAAAGAGAATGGCCTTCTAGAATAAAATAGATAAAAGGCCAAAACAGTCTGCTAATGAGACACAAGTGATAGTGGAGGATGCTGTGCAGGACTTGGGCCTGTGTCAGGAAATGAGTGGACACATTCCCTTGCACTTTTGTTCAAGATGTGTTTAACCAGGCGGATATTTCTGTTATGGCTGGCTGTAGGGGCAGAAATCTCTGACGGACAGTGTCAGGATAGTAATGCTGAGATGATGTCACATCTAACCATGGCTGAGTGCAAATCCAACTGTGGAATTAGCATTCACTTTTTTTTTTTTTTTTTTTTTTTTTTTCTTCAAGCTTACTTTCTAAATCTCTTCATATTACAGCAGGTACCTGAAAATGATGCCACTCACCATACAGTACATCTAGCATTGAGTCTGGATCTGCCCTGAGCTTAGCCATTAACCAGCTCAGATCTTAGAAACAGAAACACTTTCAGAAAGAAATATTAACCTCTTTCCAAGATTAAATATGCACTTAAAATGATATTTTCAGATGTTATTTTGTTCTGGGGTTAAACTCCACAATAAAAGGTGGTATATTCTCTTAATAAGCACAAAGACTGGGAAAACTTGTTCCTAGGAGTGATAAATTCTGGCCATAAATACAATTCCTGGGGAGAAACCGAGAGCTTGTTGTACTCCAAAGGAGCAGAAATAGCAGGGACACTGGAAATGTAGTAGAAGAAAACACTTATGCTGCCTTGGGGGAGAGGGGAAGGTGGCCTCTTAAATCCCTTCCTACCCTTTATTTCTGTGACTCATCCAGACCTGCCTGTAATGGGCTGTTGCATTGCCACATTGTTAGTTTAACTTTGTATCCTGAACAGCCAGTGGGTCAGTAAAAGAAGCTCTTTGTGCCTTTGGTGGGAGAGAATGGCATGAGGGTTGTTCTTGGAAGAGACCCAGGGTAAGTGTGGGGTGAGGAGGGAGAAGGGAGTAAAAAAAAAATCCCCCGAAAAGGGAATAAAAGAAAAAGAAAAAAGGTGTCTGTTTCACAAACCCTGACCCTCAGCAGAACTGCCATTTCCTGAGACTGCACAGAGCGTACCGACCCGCAGTGTTCGCAGGCCTGGCGAGGAGGGATGGAGCCAGACACTGACACCACTGCAGAGATGGCTTCCCCGGGTCCCAGGGAAAAGCTGATGGGCGGCCAGGTCAATGAGCACCTGATCCCGTCTTTACCACGAAGAGCAGTGCAAGCTGAGCGGTAATGCTTGGCTTGGCTTGAAGTGGAAGGAGAAGCCGTGTGCAGTAACCGTTGCCTTTCACACAAGTCTGAAATGGCAGCATTTCCAGTAGCAGTGTTGTCTTTGAAACACCTTGCAAACAGGTGAGTGTGCTGCTGAATAAAAGTTACCCTACCTAATTACTACATCTCCTGATGAGGTGAGCCCTTGGAGAGCTGTTTGGACCTCCGTTCTGTGGTAAACTTCTTGTTCTGTGGTGCTTCATGGGTAAATGTGCTGCTGAGAGAAGGAAACAGGTCAAACTGCTTGGAGTATAGAGAAGATCTGGGGTTATTCCAAGAGGAACAGCCAAGTCAGATGGGGACCATCTTTCTGGTAACAGAATCCAAGCGGGGAATAGTCAGGGAGGAGACTTATCAGTTCAAAATAACGTTATTCTCTCTGCTTCGGGGAACAATGCGTTTATTTGGGTCAGCGACAACACTGCTAACACTGGAAGGAAAGGTGGGAGGGAATGGCTACATGCCATGTTCCAACAGCCTTTCTTCAGTGCCAACAATGGACAATAGTGGGTTTTTATCACCAACAGTTTTCCTGGAAAACCTCTAGGGGTGTATTTCGTATTAGATAGAAATGAGTCTTGAAATCTTATAGAAATTGAAAGCTTCATGGCTGAGAGTGAACTGGGGTTATAATTACAGAACAAACATCCCCAGAAAGACAATGGAGCAGGCAGCCATCGCACCTTAAGAGTAGCTAGGTCTGTCTTTCCTCCTGCAGTCACGGGGCACATTTATGTGCTAGGACAAGAAACTGCGTGGAATATCATCGGAAAGAACTTTTCTTTCTTCCTCTGACTGTTTCACAGAAATGTGTTGCATTTCTATATAAAAACGGGACGGGGCTTTGAGGAAGGGATGCAGGCCTCATCTTTCCTAGTGACTGGAGGTACTGGATAGTGAGGTCCCTCCAGAATGTGAAGTGTCGGTGTTCCATTTCCATCTCTGACTCAGAAAAAACAAATTCCTAATCACTTGCAAGACAAAGCAAACAGAGAACAGTTCAGATGTCTTCATGTTCTGTATTTTTTCTTTTAGTGTGAATCCTACATTTTTCCGTGGCTCAAAATAATGGTGAACATCTGCTTGGCTAAAATATCTGGGACACTGCAGGAGTGAGGGAAACATCTTGAGAGGTGTCATAATCTACATCAATCATGTATGTAGTGTTGCTATGTTGTATTCTCATAGTTTATGCCAAACTTCTCACCAAAACCCTCCAGAAATTGAATGGATACACCCAAAAGGTGGGAACCTTTCCCAGCTTCTGGGTCTTTAGGCTGCACTTACCACATCCTCACTGAGCACTGGAAAGAGACATGCGTGCACAAGTGTCTGATTGTCTGCCCTGGTCTCCAGATGAGGGTAATAAGAATAACTATGTAACTCAGAATGGCAAAATGGGGTGGAGCTCGCTCTCCCTGCAGCTGAGACACAGCCAAAGTCAGCACAGACAGAGACCAGCATATCACCGTTGGCACAGAATTGTTATGAGTACTAAAAAATGGCCGTGTCTGTAAATGACAGATAGGAATTTGCCTGGTCCTTCCTCTATTCCTCTCATCAAATAAGACATACTTCTCTCCTCAGATAAAGCCTTAATAAGCTATTTCTTGAGGGGAAAGCCTCTCTCTGTATAGATCTTTTGCCTTGTGATTTCAGAAATCTGGACAAAGGAAGCTTGGTGACAGCCAAACTTATTTTGCTGTTTATTTTCCAAGTGTTTTGAATTGCTAGTACTGTGTTAGCAGTGTGTTGGGTCAGTCAATCAGTTTTGCTGTCTTAGCTTTAGTTTGTCTGAACAGTTAACAGTTCTACAGCTATTATAATATCACGTCTCAAGTGATTGGTCTGGCCAAAGATATTAGTGGGTTCATGTATGTCTGGGAGAATGACTACAGAAGGTGGATGGTAGCTACAGATGAGGGCACTCAGGTGGGATGGAGGAGATCTGGGGCCCAGACCTTACTTTCTTCTTGGCCATATAACTCTTGGCTGACCGGCTTTATTGCAGCACAGGTTCATAAGACGGGTAGAGCATGACGTCTTTTTCCCTATCAGCCAGGCTATTCTGTATCTTGACAGCTCCTGCCAAGAGGAAGGTGCTGACTGGAATTAATAAGTTTGGTGAGAAAACCAAATTGCTTAAATAAAGAATAGACTCTGCCATGGGCTGGAGGCTGAGCTTTTTCTTAGAGAGGTTAGTTTAGTGCTTACCTGAGGTTGTGCATGTGGCTTTGACTCCTGAGTCAGCACAGATCACTCAGGTCCTCGACAAGCAGGGAGAGGTAGGAGCTCAAACGTGTATGTATTTAACACCTCCTGTTAGCTATAGGCAGCTCCCTGCTCTGCACATCGGTCTTCCAGGATCCTAAATCCAAACGGACCAATAATTTTACTCTGAATTGATCTGTGATACCATACTGTTCATTAATAGGGTTCCCATTATCCAAGTTTGAGTTTCAGTACTTTATAGTCTGCCTGAGATATGCAAGGTCATATCACTATGCCTGGTCTACTTGGATTTTCATGTAGGTGCTCTGAGCCCTGCTCTTGTCACTGTGACATGTGCTACCTTCGCCCAGGCATTGCATTTTAGCTGATATTTGTGTCAGCTAAACCAGACCAAAAATATACAGCTCAGTACCCTGACTCCTGGTTTATGTCCCCCTAATCTTCTTCCATTGCACGCTAAAGAGAGCCAGTGGCTGTGCCAGGCTACAGCCAGAGGCTGGGCATATCAGATCAGTCCTCATGCCTGGCTGCAGTTTCAGGCTGCTCCCATCAGTTAGCCCTGCTGGCTCACCAGCCAAATCATAAATCACATTTTGGTGCAGCTTTCATCTGTGAAACACACCATAAACATTAATCTTAACATCCCCGTTAAGTACCAGTAGGTTCAATGGTCAAAATTTAATAACTTGCAGACATTCTATTATCCAAGACAGCAGTTTCCCACTATGCAGAGCTGAAAATAACCCAGCACATTGAAGATAATATTTATTGCAACAGTGTTACCTTATGAGACAGATCCTGACCAATGACTCAAGACATGCATCAGTTTGGTGTCAGCATTCTGAATTCTGTCCCGTGTCCAGAGTATTAAAACCAGATGCTCATGTATGTGAAATCTGAATTGGTGAGAAAATAATAATTAAAAAAAAAGACATTTTAAAAAAACTATACAGGTAGACTAGATTTTGCTCTTGATTTAACCAGCAATAATCCCTCGATTTCATGCAGTGTTAAATGTAGAACGGCTGTTGTTCGTGACCAAAGGAAAGCCCTAACAGCAGAAGTCAATGTGGGGAAGTGTAGCTGAATGTCAGCGTTCAGGCTGGTCATCCTGTGAGGCTGAAGTCTGATCTAAGGCAAATCAGGTTATTGTGCAGCATCATATGCAGCAATGCTCTTTAGTGAGGGAGAGACAAGAGACTCCTCTAAAGCTAAAATAGAGTTTGATGCAACGTGTAGAAACCCATCCCGAACAAAATCCACAAAAAAGGGGTTTCGGCACTCGCTGGATTGCAAAATGTTAGCCAGCTGGATATTGCTCACATCAGACTAGCTAGCTGCTTTGAAAACTACTACTTCTTTGATCCAAGTCCTAGCAATACTGTGGGACCTCTGCTGTACAATGAGCTCGAGGTCAGTAAAACATTTTTCAGTTGTGGTGGAAGCATTTAAGTTGGAATTTGTTAAATCAGGGGCACAATTCCACAGGTAGAAATTGAACCCTACATGTGACATTTCTCTTCTTATTACACTTTAAAGTATTAAATCGTGCAGGTTTTTACTTCCATTAAAAACAAGTTGCCAGTTTTAGCATTTTGTTACTTTGAAGTCCGTCTTTTATTCTGCCCCAAAGGGCTTTAACTTTCAGACATGGTTATCCTTAAAAATATATTTTAAATGTTGGTTTTGAAACCTTACAAAGGATATGGCATTGGAGAAATTCAGGATGGAATGACTTTCTCAAGGGCAACAGTCAGGGAACAGCAAAATATCTCAATTTTTTCTTCCACCCCCACATTTCCCTCCAGTTTCCAGTATATTTAATTGGCTGTCAGCTACTTCTACCTCCTGTACAGAATTTAATGCTGAACTTAAAGGCAAGCTTTTCTTAGGATTTGTTTCTACTGAAACTGGTTCCAGAGGATTCGCCCGTTCCCAGCAGCAATCTGAGCAAGCAACACCTGAGCCTGCTCCTTTGCAAGCATAATCACAATTAATATGTTAGAGCAATGTTTCTAAAATATTGAAAAGCCAGACAAACTCTTAGGGATCAAAGCGTGATTTGTAATGGTTGAGAGCAGTGAGGTCTCACTGTGTGACCATAGAAATGTGAAGGACACTTTGCTACACCTGGGTGCTCATTGATAGCTGTAGGGACAGGGATGGGCTATGGAAGTCTCAGAGCAGCCAGCTGATTTGGCTTTGTATCTTTACTTCAGATGGAGAGCTGCAGAATTTTCCACTGTGGGAAATGCACAAGGGGAGAAACAAAGAGTACCCAAGGGGATGTTTACAGACCTTCCACCTGCGTCGTCCATCACAGGAGAGGCCACAGATGTGGCTCTTACTGCATTGGCCCTGGACTCCACACAAAAGGCATGTATCATTGCAAGGAGATCCACACGGCTGCATCTCTACAGAGATTCTCCTTCTCTGCCCCAACCATATGGTGCCTTCAAATCCTAGTCCGTCTTTTTCTACCTGTTAAGAGGACACAAGACCAGGGCTGATCATCACCTTGCATGCATTACCCTTCATCTTCAGGGAAGAGAATGATCCATCACTCTGTTTTTCTCATAGGTTATTCTGGCTTAGTCCCAACCTTCTTGCTTCTGCTGGAAGTGTGAATAAGACTGTCGTGGAAATGGCCAGCCAAAAAGCAACTGGAATATATGTGATTGTGAGCCAAAGCATGTTCTTCTTATGCAGCCTGGAAAGTCTCGAACACCATTGATGACATGACCATAAAGCCAGTGAGAGGAGACAGGAACTGCCATGCACCTCTGGAGTGTTTCAAAGTGATCAGCTCCAAGCAGAACCCTCCCTTGCAGAGACCTCAATGCCTGTGCCCAATGGAAGATGACCTAGTAGGAAACTTAACTGGAAAATTCTTACTGCCACCTTTCTTTCCACAATTTCCTTTTTCCCAACACCCCTTAAATCTTTGGGGGAAGTAGGAAACTTTCTTTAGAATGATCTACTCAGTGACAGCTAAAGCCTTCTACCTCTTTGCAGTTTCCACTATCATTTTCTATGCAGTATTTATGAAAAAAAAACCAAATGGTTTCTCATTACACCAACACAGGAGAAGAAACATTTATACATGGATGTAATTTCTTTTTCTTTTTTAGATGGAATGAAGTTCTAGAGGTATATAAATTTAAATTATTTTAAATTCCCCCATGTAACGTTTAGAGGGGAATGAGTTTGCCTGTTGCCAGTTCTCAGTTGTGAGATGTCTTTACAGACTTACAGTATATTAACATATTTTTATTCTTTCAGAAATAAACTTTTCCATTAGCTGAAACTAACCCCCAATTCAGAGTGCAGCACCTCTGCTGCTGAGACTTGCCAAATCAGATTTCTTTTGCAAACTCACAAGTCATGTATAATCTCCTTCTGTATCTAATTTTCCTTCCTCTGTTATCCTCCTCAGTAAAGCTCTAACAGAGAAGCCTTCCAGTCTTTGGATTGTTTGACATGCACAAGGTGGCACTTGTGGAACTGTCTTTTCTTTCTTGGCACTCCTTCAAAGTCTGGACTGTTCTTTGACTTCGTGTGATATCTAACTCACATGAAGTAATATGTAATAAGTAAATATGCCTCACCTGGTGGGCTAATGATTCTGGGGGGAGGAATGGTCTTTCTTATGGTGTTTTCTCTTACTTGATCTCTTGATCTGAGATGTCACAGATCCCAAAGGCTCCACTTGAATATGAGGCTTTGAGTTTTGAAAACTAACTGTGATACTAAATATGGCAAGAAGTGCTAAAGGAAGAGTCAGCTTAGAACTGTGGAGAAGTAATTTAACAAAGGCAGCTAACATTAACTGTGCTTTGCACAAAGGCCCTTGCTGGCCTTCATAGGTGGGATGTGAATATTACCAATATTTTTCTCTTAATTGGATATCTGCCATGCACCTCTTCGGCGTGCTCAAAACAGGTTTTTATATATTCAGGGAGTGGAGAGGTTGCTGGGCTGCTAGTTTGCTCACATCTCTGTCTACTCTGTTGACAAACATCCTGATGTGTCCTTGGTCTTTTTGAACTGATATATCACAATTGTGCAATGCCTGAAATGAGATTTTCATGCTTAATTAAGGGTTTGAGCTACTGAGTGAGGTAGAAAATGAGGAGAGTAAGAGAGCTGAATAATATGGGGTATACAAGAGTCTGAACAAGAGGCAGAAAGTGGAATGCAGGTGTTTGAGAGGCAGGAGTGCAAACAGAGAGTCTGAGGAAGAGTACAAAATGTCAGAGTTTTGCACTTGGAAGAGAAGCTAAAGAAACCACATAGGAAGCAGCAAGGGAGGGAAGGGTCCAGAGTTAGGGGAAGGTTAGATGTGGGTGGAGTGATGCCTGAAGATTTGGGAAGAGCTGTCCTCTGTGAGTACCAGAAGCAGACAGAGCCTTGGGAAAGCCAAAGGCTGTTGCACCAAACCAGAAAAGGCCTCCTGTTATATACAAGGCAGAAGCCATACTCATTTAGGGACGATGTGATGCCATCCCATCGCAGCAGAACTGCAGGAGATGGGCTGCTCTTAGGCTGAGGATTCTCCGGCATGTCTTGAGGACTGGTATAGTGAGCAAAGTGGTCCCATTGCCACCAACCTGGTGATTCACAAGAAGACAAGGCTATAGTTCTGCTTTTCTCAGGTCTATTTTTGGTGCCCTGCCTTGCAAGGGACAGAGAAAAGGGTTGTCCTGAGAGAATAATAGCACCTTGGTAGTCTTCCCTTCTGTCCATGATTCAGTCAAAAACTATGCTTACTTAAATGGCTTGGTATGTAGATGGAGCAGGTTTTTTTCTGAAAACCACTTACTAAATTGTGTATCCTGGATACTAAGAAGAAAAAATAGCCACTAGTATTTTTCACTGCCCCATAAAAAAAACATAAAATTGCCTTTCAAAACAAAAAGAACTAGAGCAAGAGCACATATGAACAGTTTTCTTCCACAGAACTGACCTTTGCATGCTGCCAAAGGTAGTAAGGGGATCTTCCAAATAAAGTTAAATGACTCTTCCTGACAGGAAAAGTAAATGCAATTATTGTTATGAAGAATTGCATCGGGATCAACTGTAATTGTTCAGAGAAATGACAATGAGTCAGTCTCAAGGAAACCAGTTTATATAAGGTTAAGGTTTTGTAGAGTGACACTCCGGTCCTTATCATTCAGGATATTATCATCAGTCAAGGAAATGACAAGCTCTTTTATATTCTTCTTGTAAAGACTCTGAGGTTATGATTGTGTTGGTTGGATGATTATCTAAGGAACAACAGTCAAGATTCTTTTTCCTCTCTAAGATTCAATCAGTACAGAAATACTCCTGGCAACTTTATGAGATGGTTGTGAAAAAATAAATAATAAAAAGGTCAGCCCTAACTTAATTCAACTGTGTCCATTCTAGATAGAGTCTCAGCATCCTTTAATATCCACTCAGAATAGCTGACTTACAAGATAACCATTCATTCCAAGCCTTTGACCATGTAACTCTTCCAGTGGCTGGAAGCATGAAAATGGCAATGCTGATCCTTTTCTTTGCCGTGTCCTCAACTGCCATTATCCACCATCCAGAGTGAGTTACATTTTCAACTGCTGACAACAGTTGCCATATGATAGCATGAACTGATTAGGCAAGGAATTCCAAAACCTCCCGATTCACAACCACCATCACAGAGAGCATGAGGAAATGCTTCTGATAAATTACCATGCCTAAATGACTTGTAAATAAACACTTTATGGTACCTTGACACAAGACAGTTGATAAATGACTGAGTGAAAAGATGGTGGGTAAATTCGGATGATGTTTCCATTTTTTAACATGGTACTTCTGCACTTTTTCAGAAGAGAAACCAAGGACTTCCTAAACTTTATCTTACAAATGAAAAATATAGGTACTGCAAAGTGGTTTTAACATCCAAGTAAGTATGTGATAATTTCAATTCCTGAGAGTGTGCCTCATTAAACTGTTCTTGACAGAATTTAATAGGAATTTTGGACACTGTACATGAATAAATAAGTACTACCTTGGTTATTTTAAGTGCAGTGGTTTTCCTTAGTTGAGAAAGTCTGGCTCTCTCACTTGATTTATACGATGCTATGTTAAAAAAAGGTAGTAATGATATGTGTGTTATTCATATACTTGGAAGTCTCAAAGGATTTTAAATACATCTTGACACATATGCTCATAAATTGCATCTAAGGTAGACATTTTGGCAAACTGGATATGGAATTAATGTTCTCGAGACTTCCAAACACCATTGATCAAAAATACTTTCAAAATTCTCCAGAACTCCAAACTGATTTCTTTTGAACCTGTCTGTGTGGTCAGTGCACCATCTATCAAATTGTCTTCAGCTTAGAGACATAGTTCATGGGCCTAGGCTGCATTTCAGTGCAAATTCTTCCCATTGTGAAGCCTTGATTTCATCAGTTTGAGACAGAGCAGTTGATCGTGAGTCTAATGAAGCAATATAAAGAGTGAAACATGAGTGAGTACAGAGCTCAGTGTTCCAAATGTGCGTGTGTTTATGAGTTTCTCAGAGATGATCTTTTTACACTCAATCTAAAGTGTGAAATGCAAAGTCTTTTGCTAACAGTGTCTTTAAGCAGCAAGCCACCAAGTTTCTGAAGGGGTGGATTTGGAAGGATGCTCTTGAGGAGGTTTGGAGAGGCAGAATCAAACACATCAGTGGACTGAGAGCAGGATTCTGATTTTCCTTCCCTCTCTGTATACAGGCTTAACTCCTCTAGACCTTTTTTGACAAAGCTACTACAACTTTTAATATTATAGACTGTTTTGAGCACCAAGAGTAGTCTTTCCTTACTATCTGTATTGTGCTGGCAGCTGTTTGTAGCCTTCAGGTAAAGTGTAATTCCGGAAAGTATCACTGCATTCTGGTCTATACAGCTACCCTGAGTGGGAGCCATGAAGGTAAATTTCCTTAGGGAAAGCAGATAGCAATCCAATAGTTCTTTGGCAAAAAGCATTATTCTGGACACAACAGTAACAAAACTGAAGTCAGTTCCCTTGATTGCAGTTCCAAGTCCTTCCCAGAACGTGTCCTTGATGTCTACTGCAAGGGGCTTCCTTACCTACTACCTCTTTGACACTTTGTGCAGCTGGGTATTTCCAGCTTTTGGAAACCAGAATTACTGGTCCTGGCTGCTCATCTCCATACCACAGAATGTTTCCACTAATTTAGAGAAGATAGAAATGTAATTATTTATAGTGTCATTTACTTTTTTTCCCCTCTACAAGGTCATTCTATCTCCCACTGAACTGACCAAAAGTCATTCAAACCTTCTTCTTGCCTGACTACCTTTCAGCATGTGGAAAAGGATCTTTCTGTGTGTCTAAGATGGATTTCCATTGATTCAACAAAGTCCGTTCTGTTTGGTTCCTGGAGATAATTTCTTTCTAGTACATCTATTTCAGTCCCTGAAATGATACTACTTGGTTCTTGTGGCAGAAATCTGAAATACTCCTGTCACGTCACATCTTTTTGGGTGACCGTGCAGCATTTAGAGAAGTCTTCTAAAATTTATTCAGCCTGTTCTTCCTCATAGCTCTGCCCACACCAAACAAAATACCTCTTCTGAAAGTTACCTGTTCGAATGTGCGAAAAACTTTTATAAATTGAAAATATCTTTGTCAGCAGAAATGAGATTTTTTTTTCTTTTTTCTTTTTTTTTTTTTTCAGTTTTAACACGTAGAAGACTTGTACCACATACACATTTCTGTGTTTCTTTTCAGGACTCACATACGAGAATTTATGAAGGACCTGAGTTTACACAGCACTTTGGAAAGTGCCGTGGTATATTTTACTGTCTTTTTGGAGTGCTTTTTCTATTCAAAACAATGGAATATGCTGTTCCCAGTCTTTTTTGGGAGATTTGATGCATGTAACCAGATGAACTCCTATTGAACCTTACTACTACACGATCAGATTGCTGGTGCAGAGGTGAGTATAGGAATTCTCGACTCACAGAATCTAATAAACCAGACAAAACACTTTGCATTCAAAATTTAAAAGGCTCAGGGGGCATCTCCAGTATTAGTGTACCTGTGTTTCCATACTTCTTTCAGGGAGCACACATGCTAATGCTTTATAGTGTGAGGACAGTGTTAATATATGAACAGAAAGGACTGGGAGTAGAATTTGATTTACTGCAGGGAAGTAAGTTTCCCAAGGAGAGCTTGTTACTTTACCTGGCAGTGCCAAAGTCTGTATCACATTTTCTCCATGACTTGTATGTAAAGTCAAGACTCCGTGTACGCCAAAAACTTCACAAAAGACTGTGTGTAGAAAAACGTTTGTAGAGCTGATTCTCCCAGAGAGTGTCCGTTTTCTTTCTGTAAGACGAGATTTCTCCTTCCCACTGCGTTTCATAGCAAATATCTTTTAAAACTAATTCATCTTTCTTTGTGCTCACTTTCCTATTGACAGTCCACTTGCCATCAGAAAGCAGTAGTGAAAATAGCAAGTTCCGCTCAAAGACTTTAAAATGCTCTGTGGTATTATCTGGATTTGAAAAAGTATTCTGACACTGGCAGGCTTAGACATCCAAAACCTGCTCCACCGGCCTCCCAGATGGGAGGCTCTTTCCCCAGGGTAAAAAGCTGTCACTGAAATTGCTACAGGTCTCGTTCTGGTCTATTTTCCCCTCATTTGGAGCATTTTCCATTTTTAAGATCAACACAGTACAACAGAAAAGATGTTCCCCATTCCTAACGTGAACAGGAATCCTGTACCATTCCCTAGGGTAAGGTTTCTGTGCTTCAGGCTGAAGTGAACCCTGCTGCTTGTTCAAGCCAGCTCCTTCCTGAAGTTTTGTTTCCCTCTGTCCAGCTTCCTGGGTAGAAAAGAAGCTTTCACTGAAGACTCATGATGGTCTGTCTGGCCAGCCAGAGATATATAACAGTCTTGGCCATGAAACAAAGCAATTTCATAACAATAACTTCTATCTGGTCCATTTCTTGAATTTTGTGTGTTTGCCAACTTTTCTCCTTTCTCCTTCTCTCTCTCTTTAAAAAATTTCTTTAAAAATGTGTTTCATTGTTTCTTTGTTAGCTCAGAAAAGCCATGAGCCAAGTTAGAGTCCCTTTGCTTTAGATATGCAAAGGACCGAGCGCTCTGTCAGGGCTCATGGATACCCGAGTGCTCTGTCAGGGCTCATGGATACCCGAGTGGTCTGTCAGGGCTCATGGATACCATCCTCCACCTTCCCTGCTACACCAGGCCCTTTTCCTGCTGAGGGACTATTGACTGGAAAGCTGGAGCACCACAGCCACTTATTCCATGTCCTGAAGTATCCTGGGCCTTTCTTCTCTGATTTAAGTGGCATGTTTGAGTTCAGGCAAGCATCCCTATGTTATTCTTTTATGCCTTGCAAGTCTTTTCTAAATCAAAACCCACATAAGCTGAGATTGCACAAATCTCCTCAGGCTTTCTCCCTGTTACTTAAGGCCTTCTCTCCTGCTTTCCATCCAGCTGTAATGTGTTATCGGTCTAGCTCAGACTGGTGGTAGCTCTCAAGCAGATTTAGATGAACAGTGCAATAGATGTGTTGTGTATAACTTTCAAAGCAGGATGCTCAGGATGATTCTGTTTGGACTGGCACATAAAACCCCCCAACCAGCCTTTTGGCATGTGAGATTGTCTGAGGCATGTGTGCCTTCACAAAAGCCTTCTTCTGACATGTGCCTTCTCTCCCACTTGATGTTCCCAAATAGAAGCTGGAGTAGAAAGAACCACCAGTGCCCTCTCTGTAAAAGTCCTTTAGGTGATCCAAGTCCGCATTTTATTTATTTAAGAAAGCTGGGGTTTTTTTTATCTTTGTTGTTTCATTTTCTTTCCAGCTCCTTGAGCCCTTGCTTTCAGTTGAAATACATTAATAAATTCCAGTTGAAAAAGTCCTCCCATTTTTATGAGAAGCTTTGTGATCCATCATACCTCACTGCTCAGCATTAAGTTGATCTGTTACTGAGTGCAACTCAAAAGTCCCTTAACAGCTGAGTGCCAGAATCTGTGACAGCAGAGCAGAGGCAGAAGAATCACCTTACAGGTTGGGTTTTTTTCCACACTTCTGCCCTAAACTTCTAATATTGGCCATTGTTAAAGAAAGGATCCAGTACTACATGAATCTTTAGTTTGTCTTAGTGCAGTTTTCTAAAGTTCTTCTTTATGTGCAGATCAAAATTGTATTTACTTTAGCAGGGTTTTCCAGTCTGCTCAGACACACTTCATGCTGCCCCCAAAACCCTGGTCAAATTTCTGTCTTTTCTGGGAAGCTATGGAATTTTGACTCAGTTCCTTTTTAGAATGCTCCAACAACTGTTTAGATCTTGTTTTAATTATTTTCTGGCCAGTGTTGAGTTTTGTGAGTACCTCCATTATTTGTTCCAGTTTGATTGCAGATATCAGCTCAACCTTTCTCTCCTGGGAGACTTGATTCCTCTGCTGATATTTGCCTACCACATAGCCAGTATTTTTGATGTGCAAGATTGTTTTCGCTGGAAGGAGAAATTGGTGACAGGTATTTCTTCAGTGTAATCATGTTTGCTTATGGAGAGTGCTCACAGAGACCTGCAGCAATGAACTAGCAGTCAGTGTCCTTGTTAATAATGCCACATTTCTTCTCAAGTAATTCTACCCCTTGTTAGTGTTTTTATTTTATAGGTGCGCTTCATGATGTTTTCTACCTGCCACTGGTTGTTTCTCTCACTTGTGCAGACACATACAGGTCTAGCAAGCCATGAGAGGTGTTTGCAGTGTGTACTCAGTTCCCAGCCAAACCACCAACGACAGCTTGATAGGTATATAGGCCACGTCAATTACTTATATGAACAGTAACTTCTGTTGTTAAACAAAAGAGCATTTTTCTGCTCTCCCATTTATCCTGAGTAAAAGGTTGCTACCAGGTCCATCAGCTTCAAAGCGGTTTGGAAATTTCCATATACCAAATGTAGTCCCCCTTGCAGCACTGAATCTTCCAGCAGAATAATGAGGAAGATCCCAAGCCTTCATACAGACTTATTGGGTAGCTGACAGTGTCTTAGGCTTAATATACCTTATTTCCCCATTCAGAGGTACTGAGATAGCAGTAAAAAAATTATTAGATAGTCCTAAAGCTATAGATATTAGTGGCTATGAATTATATTTGGGTCTTTCACTGTAATTAATCTAGAATTGCAAAACTAAATTAATTGCTCAGAATGGTGACAAGCACACTGTTCTTTACAAGCAAATACCTTCCCCCCCCCCCTCCATTTTCTTTGAAATGGAGGAGATATTCTGCAGACTTTAGAGGTGGCCTCTTCTTTCTGAGCCTTCAAGTCTTTCCACATTGAGTTTGTGGGAAATCCGTTTGGCAATGTTGCTTCATCTGGAAGAAGTATTCCAGAGAGACAGATTTGAAGGACCAGCATTTGGGTGTGCTTCTCCCTCCATGTTTAAAAGTTTTGCTCTCTTCTAGATATGTAGGATAATTATGTAGCTATCAAAGCAGAACAAGTTAAAACAATTTAGCTAAGCAACAGGTGAACAACAATGTCATTTAATGCAGAACTGGAGGAGTTTAGAAATTTGGAGTTACACCTTTTCTTTAGTGAAAATGTGAGTGCATGTTCATGAGGTAGGGAAACCAGGGAGTGTTCCCTCAGTAGTGTTTTCTGATGTGCCAACAGAATAAAAAGAAAATAATACGTGTCTGTTTAATGGCAACGGGAAATATATTAATGTTTCCACCCCTGTGCTGACCTGACGGTTTGGACAGCTGAAAGCTGATCCTTTTCCTCCAGAGATTTTGCAGAGATGTGGTGTAACTTCTCACCAGGTCAGTGCTTGCTCTGCTCAAGCATCCAAGTCCTTGCTGCTGACCCACTCCTGTTGGCACCAACCTGCGCTCCCTTCTGGGCTCTATCTGGGGTCAGCACGACCTGGGCTGTGGCTGCAACAGCATCTCCTGGCTATCCCTGCCTGTTGGCCCCAAATAGGCCCTTTGTCACTACAGCTGATATTTGTTCTGCTTTGACCTGGCAGGTCTTTCTCTTGATGAATCTTTTCTCTTGACCCTTGTTTTCAGCTTATTTGGTCTGAACAGACATTTTTTTCCTCAGCTAATGAAAGATGGAGTATGGTGTTTTGCCTCCAGCTCACTGATAGCTCTGGTTCCACCCTTAATGTTCTGCTTGAGGCTCTAAACTTACCCTATAAACCCTTTCCTCTCTCCTGTGGATGTTTTAGATCTACCATTTCCTTTTTTTTTTTTTTTTTTTTTTTTCCCCCCC